>NW_005370593.1:1031518-1094568 GCF_000412655.1 Myotis brandtii | reverse complement strand
CACCACCCCCCCAGCAAGCCTGCCATTGGAAGACTACTCGCAGAAGTTGGAAACGTTGGTTTGCGCTCTCCTCTTTTATGTCAAAAATATAGTAGAATATTAGTACTTTACTCCACAATATATTGTGTGTTTTTTTAATATAAAATTATTTAAGTTATTAGTTAAATTGTTTTGTATGTCCCAACCCCCAAGTCTTTGGGGGGAAATGTATATTGCAGGAAGATGGACATGTTTATCCCTTGACTACCAGGACCAGGCACATGGCTACGTTTTCCCTGGGTGGGGAAGGTGTGTGTTCTGGTTTGGGAAATAGAGCATAGTGGGAATGAGTGGCGATGCCAAAAGAAATGTTGCATATGTTGGAGAGGCTGCGGTTGTTTAATGAGACATCATTTCGGCTCTGCCACCACCACCCCTGTTCCTCCTTTCCATCCTGTGCCCTCGTTTGGCTTCCACTTCCTGCCAATTCTCAGTCATTTAGAATGATAAACAACCACAGAGCCACCTCCTAATAGATTGGAAAGCTGTACATTATTTAAACCCACTTGTCTCGGTCTTTCACAGAATCAACACACAGCCCCTGTTCTCTCTGGATAGACCTATAAGGGATTTCCTGAAACAGAGATGATCAAAAGTGTTTGAGCATTAACTTCTTCCTCTTTCACTTTGGAGTGGAAATAACAGGCAAAAAAGAAGATGTGTAACGTACATCTTTCCTAAAATAGGATCGAAACTGGGAAGAAAGTGAAATAAAAGAACCAAAATTCTAATCCCTTCCCAACTTCATAATATGACCACCTTGGCACACATATTCCACATGAAAAAATACGGGAGACTCCATTACATCTAAAAAGACAGGTCTCTAGAGTAAAACAGAATGTGGAGACAAGTATCCAGGGAAAATTCTAGCCTGTTCTGAAATTAACCTGGATGATTCACATACAAGTGGGATTTTGCCTGCATGGCCCAGATAATTCCATAATGTCCCACAGCAACTGAGAGTTAACCCAAATGAAGAATGTGAATACAGCTGTTTGAGACATACCATGGCCAGAAGAATAATTGGCCAATTCCTTGGAAAACTTGGTTGCAGAAGAAAAGAATCATGTATGTGTTTCTCAATCCATTACTCTTCTCCTCTCTCCTTGGGAATGTCACTTGAGCCACTCAGCAAAATCTGGGAGGCATTCCACCCAGAGACCAAGGATATATTTTCATGTGGGAAATGTCCTGGGGAGAATCACAGTACCTGCCAAAGCTGAGGGAAAGGGGCTACTCTTTAACCTAGAGGTTTGCCTGCCCCTGAGTGCTGGGAGACTTGCTCTTCTATAATGCCGGTGGTCTTAATCCAGCATCTAGAAGGGTTCAGGAATCTGGAGAAGCGCTGTGTGTAAATTAATCAAGAGTCCAGAGATGAAACATAATTTTGGAAGGCATTTGGGGAGTCAGAGAAGACTTAGCTAAAGGAACTAAGTTCTTCTCATCTCAGGACCCGTTGCTCTTTATAAACACAATTTGTCCTAAGGCAAGGTAGATATACACATCAAAGGGTAGGATTAGGTACAGAATCCACTGTCAGATTGGGGAAAAACTGCCTATGGCTGTTCAGGTGTTTGGCCAGTAGGAGGCAATAACATGTAGATTGAAATGCCCTCAGCTGTCTGGCAGTAAGCAATCATTTTTTGCATCCTTTTCAGGTTTGGGGAAATGCCCTCAGCCATCTCCAGATGATTCAGCCCTGCTGACATGCTGGAATTGGCTTTCAGCACTTCTAAATGAAGCAAGAGATCTCATGGTGCAGGGTGGGATTACTTCAATCCAAAATGCAGACCAACAAGGGTAGATGAATGCTGTCATGGACAGCTGGCTTGCCAAAATCTATTTAAAAAAATGAGAACTGAGTAATCAAACTTGAAATCGCTTCTGAAACTCCAGCCTTAAAACCAAGGGAAGAGAGATCACACCCTGTGTTTTGGCAGTTGCCAATGGGACGTGTGTTATCAGGAGCTGAGGTATGAAGGAGGCTGAGTAGAACCTCCTAACACTTAACATGGTAGAGGTAGCTTTACCAGCACTCACCCAAAATGTAGCCAGACAGCTATCAACTTTCCCTTTTCATTTTTTCTTCTTGAACACCAAGCCTTTACTCTCAGAGACAATTGCCAAGGTACCAACGTTGAGATTCTATTGACCTAATTTGACCTTTTTCCCAGTAAAACTCTGGGCTGAAAACCTAGGGCTGTGGGTCAAGATGGCAAGAGACGTTGTGAGAGCAGCACTGTTCTGAGTGTGTGTGCAAAAGGCGTGCCAGCGCAGCAGGCCAGTGAGTTGAAACTGGTCATGGAGTCTTAAAGCCACTGGCTGCACCAGGGAGAGGACTGGGCTGCCTGCTCCCTCTCCTTGCACATTCCAGCTTGCATCCTCTCAGATGGAGCTAGGGCAAACATGATAAACTCAAAGGCTAACACGGGCCAAATAAATGAGGCATGTGGCCCGCGGGCCGCGAGTTTGACATGCTTGGGCTAGGGCATGGTGCTAATGAAAGAGTCTGCCTGCGCACCTGGACGCTTTTGCAGCCGCCAGCCCAGCTTCCACAGGGAGTAATCTGATGAACAAATTCCCACTGGTTTGTTAATGATTCGGTGTGAGGTTTGTTGTCTTCTCCCGGGAGACAAGGGCAAGGCATCTCTAATGATGGAATTTCACAGATGTTGTTGAGCCTGGTAGGGAGTGTTGGCTGAGAATAAGGCCTTTTCATCTCCTCTCGGTCCCACCACCTTCTTCTGACAGCTTTCATGAGGAGGTCTGCCCACTCTCAGCTCCACAACCTCTGCTCTGAAGTGGGGTTGGCCATCTGTTTCCCTGACCCCGGAGGAAGCCAGTCTTGCCCGGTGTGATTCTGTCCAGTACGGGGAAAGGAAAGTAGTGCCTTTTCTGGAGCCACTCACCCGTCCTGGGAGACTAGGGTGTCTATGCAAAGGTAAACAGTTACGTAAGGAAAGATAGACTTACTTTAGTCCTGGATCTGGCTGTGTGGGGCCTGCAGTGCCACGTGGGGCATTAAAAATTGATGTGGGGATTAATGCCATCTCTTCCCTGTTTGTTCTTCTGAGTCATGCTCCAGTTTAAGCAGCAAGGAAGACGGTGACCTTTCTCTTCATGCTAACTTAAAGAGCAGCTGATGCCAATGGAAATTTTTGCAGGCACTGATAACCTGCAGGGGAAAGGCACATGTCAGTTTCTCCCCTCATGTAAAAAGAGGTGATCATTCTTGTCCCATAGGAATCTTCTAAAAATGTGTGGAAGATGATGTGGTTAATCTTTGGGTGATATCTGGGCTAAATGCTAAAGAAATGTGCAGTTAATTCCCAATCTGAATTGTTTTATTGTGTGTCCCTTCCCCAGGGCAGGTCCATGATGCTGTGTACTAGGGTGTGTTAGGAAAGGGCAGCAAGACTGGGTCTTGTGATCTATTTAGTTACTTTTTCAAAAGCCTTCCTTGGGGAGAGATGGCTAATGAATGACATAAGAGTAAGGACTATGAAGGAATGTCCTGTACAGAAGACAGGCACTCATTAATCTCTGTTGAGGCTGGCGAAAGAGGAAAAAAGAAATCTGTACTAAAGCAAAAGAGATACAGTTAGGAAGAACTTGCTGATAAGGAGCATTTTAAGGTGCTGAGAAGGGCAAGTAAAACCATAACCTTGGCTTTGGCCAATATAGAAAGCAATGACATGAGCCAAATTTCCTACAAGGAAAGAGTCTATATTATCTGAATTAGTTAGGTTTGCTTTCTGGTATGAGCAGGCTTAATTTCCCCAAAACCAACACTCTAACCTGTGCTGGCAATTTTAGGGTCTCTTCCTAGAAAAGTTGCTTTTGGAAACTGGAGCCTTTCTCATCACTGTAACAGTGAACTTACTGACCATTCAAGGAAGATAATAGATTTTTTTTTAACTTGGGAGGGGTCTTTCCTTCCTTCCTTCCTTCCTTCCTTCCTTCCTTCCTTCCTTCCTTCTTTCCTTCTGTCTTTCCTTCTTTATTTCATCCTCTTCCTCCCTTTCTTCCCTTCTTCCTTCCTTTGTTTTTTCTTCTAAGCCATGCTCATTGCACCTTCCAGAGCCATGGTTCAAAAAATTAGATTGCTTCTTGAAATTCATATATATATATAAGCCTAAGTGACCTACTGGCTGGTAGCTATGACACCCACTGACGACCAGGGGGCAGACACTCAAGCAGGAGCCAAAACCACAGGCATGGAAACATGGAACAGACTGATAAATCTCAGAGAGAAGCGGGGAGGGGAGAGGGCGGGAAGAGATCAACCAAAGATCTTATATGCATACTAGTAGCCCGATGCACAGATTCATGCACCAGTGGGGTCCCTTGGCCTGGCCTGTGGGGATCAGGATGAAACCAGCTCTCTGACATCCCCTGAGGGTCCTGGATTACAAGAGGGCACAGGCCAGGCCGAGGGACCCCACCAGTGCATGAATCCGTGCACTGGGCCTCTAGTCTATAATAAAAAGCTTGGTTGAAAATCACTCCTGGGAGGTCCAGGAAAGCCAGAACAGAAGTTCAGATTTATTTGTTCAACAAATATTTATTGAGTAGCTACTAGTACTATGTGTCATTCTCCAGAGATGAAAACTATTGACAATTTCTAAACTGAGAGATAGTCTTGCACATCTGACCTATAGGCTTAATTGAAGATTAGAGGATGGACTAAAAGACCTTGTGCTATTCCCAAACCCTGTGTTCATACTCAGTGATTATTGCTACCAAAAAAAAAAGTGTAGCCAGAAATGTTTTACAAATGTTGCAAACATCCCAGTGGCCTCACTGGTTTGCCTGGGAATGTCACTAGGATTGTGTGTGGTAATTAGTTTCCTTTTTTCCAGCCAAACACGCCTTCAGCATGGCAGTCAGGCTCTTTTAGATTCTTTCTGAGCAACCAGTTTCTAGATCGTTGTAATCAATCGTTCGTATAGGCAAACTTTTCCCAATAATGAGCTCATCATCCTATCAGGTGAAAATACAGCAGCAAATTAATATTTGGAGATGAAAATAAGTTACTGTTTTCTGAATAATAAGCCCTGAGTCCCACGTTAGAGCTGAATACACAGTGCAAGCCCAAAATTTAATTTTTTTCATGAGAACTGACAGACTTTACTTCAAACCAACTGTACTTCATTAAAACTCTGATAAGAGTCTGCAGAGCAGCTCAGAAATATTGCAGCTGTGGGCTCTCAGAGGGAAGGAAAGAATCCTCATATTGTTCAAGTATGACACAATGAGTTTGTAATGGAGTCACTCCATCCCAGATATATTCGGATTCAATGCATTAATTCTCCTCGCCGGCCACCGAGTTCACTTAGTGGTGAAAGGGAGGCAGCTACCAATTCTCCTACTTTCTTTAGACTGTACGGGAATTGAGCAACCCAAGTTGGGGGTTGGGGAAGATGCATAAGAAGGATAAATACCCTCTGAATAAGAGTCTTGTATCAGGACCAACAACAGTTTGGGCAGGTCGTGTCCAAAGGTGGAGGTAGTGACCAACCTTTGTGATTGCGTTAGTGGCCCTGCCTCTGGCCTCGGGAGTGAGGGCCACCCTGTGAGCACCTCCTGCGGGAAGCCTTCTCTAATTCCTCGCACTAAGTAAGTGACATCTCTGTGCTGCCAGGTATCCTGTGTGCACTCCTTTATAGCTCTCATCACCTTCTACTGAATTGTCTACTTTTTCACAGCTTCGCACTATGGACTTTAAAGAAAGGTCATTTGGCTCCGTCGGTAATTAGCTGTGTGACCTTGGGCAAGTTCATAACCTCTCTGAGATATTAGAGATAATAATGCTTACGAGGGTTGATGTGGAGATTGACATAGCTAATGATGATCACTACCATTATCAATAATATCATCTTTCTCCCTTGATCCTAAGTGTCTCATATACAGGGTTTATATATACTAAGAGCTCAGCAGATAGGATGCTCTCAATAAAAATCTGTTCAATAAATTTCAAAAGAGTAGCTTCCAGCATCTAG
This sequence comes from Myotis brandtii, assembly GCF_000412655.1. Lineage (NCBI taxonomy): Eukaryota > Metazoa > Chordata > Mammalia > Chiroptera > Vespertilionidae > Myotis > Myotis brandtii. Next base: position 1,088,527 of record NW_005370593.1, on the reverse strand, counting down.
TAAGAGGCTAGATGTGCCTCTCATGGGATGGTAATTTGGCCTGGAGAAAGGTCCCTGATAAAAGAGCCCAGCATAATGGGCGTAGAGAATGGAGCTGTGGGAAACTGTACCCTTGTCCATCAGCGCTGCCTTTCATGGGCCTTCAGGAGCAGTGGGGGTTCTCGGGCTCCCCAGGCTGTCCACACTGGGCCTGCGTGTGGTAAGCACTCCTATGGGGTTTGCTCTTAGTGAGAGTTATTAGAAACTAAAGAGCACTTCTGAGGGAGGAGTGCTCTGTAGGAAGCCAGATTAGTGTGCATCTGAGATGTGAGGGTGTGGCCATGTCTAAGGAGAAGAATATGGACTCAAGCTCCTTTGCAGCATTTTGAGCGCAGGAAACCACTGTTGTTGGTGAGAGAGAGAAAGAAAGGGAGAGGGAGATGGAGAGGGTGAGAGAGAGGAAGGGAGAGAGAGAGAGAGAGAGAGAGAGAGAGAGATCTGAGGGAGAAAAGAGAAAATCATGGCATTTCTAACCAAATAGTTTCCACAATATTGCCTTTCTTGAAATTAGCATAGCTAGTGAAATGAAGATGTGGCTACTGATGTGGAAATATTTCAGACAGCAGTATTTCCACCAGTTCCTCAGAAACGTCATTTGAGAAAGAGAATGCCTAAAACCTGGTGATATAAATACTGCTTTCGGCAGCCTTTTGTCAAGGAATGAGACTGGCTCAGCCCTGGCACAGTGGACTTCAGAATTACAGTGGGAGACAGTCGTGTGACATGGTAGGAAAAATACAGCTAAGGAGGAGTTCTCATTCGTGAGCAGGGAATAGAGGGGGAGTTAGGAATCTGGGCCCTAGTCCAGGATCTACTACCAACTAATGCTTGACCTTGGGCAAGTACTTCATTTCCTCAGGCCTCAGTTTTTATATCTGGATCACCTCTGGCTCTAACATTGTAACTGTTTAAAGCACAGGAGTGTATATAAATGAAATAGCAAATAAGACATAGCTATACTCTTTACCTTTCCCTGCATTACTCCATGTTTATTAATGTCTGGACAAATGTTCAAATGGGTTATAGCTTAATTCTCTTTTTAAAAAGTTTCCTCAATAAAAATCGCTGTATCATAAAAAATATAGATCCCCAGCTTATGACATTTAATTCAAGTCATCATTTCTACACTGAATTCTTTCATCCACTTATTTAATGAGCACGGTTAGCACCTGTGTGCCCAGTGCTGTCCAAGGGAGGAGAACAACAAGACCGCTACACTTAAGAAGCCACCACAAATGACAGGCCAATGAAACACCTGCATAGAGCCCTGGACTCTGTCTGAGGCTCTGACCCGCACGTCCACTGTGAAGTGCACATTTACATGCCCATTTCAGCTCAAGGCAGCTCGTCCCGGGTGTGTCTACCTGCAGCATCACAGAAAATGCTTTCTTCAATACTGTGTCATCCACGTTTGTATTGACTAACCTGACTCATGGCTGGCATAACATTTTATTTCCTTTGTCCAAGGAATAATACAAATGTGAAGGGCAAGTTCCCACCCAAAGTCTGAAAAGACAGAGTCTGGCATCCTGATACCTTCACAGGGGATGATGGGCACCCCCTTGTGTCGGGGTCACCCGCTGAGTTCCATCTTCTGAGCAGGGGTGACGTGGGCAATGACTACCGCCTGGGCACGGAGCGTGTCCACTGCACGTTTTCCTGTAAACACCGCCCTGGGTCCTGAAGCCGCCATCAGGCTTCCTGGTCTCTGCGTAGTGCAGACTTGAGGGCACCAAAACCAAACGAGGACGTGATCGTCAGAGTGAGTGCACGTCCGAGGCTTATAAACATTCAACAGGGGTTTTTAAAAAATGGCTTCCAATTCAAACCTTCAAATCACTAACCTGATTCTGTGTGTGTGTGTGTGTGTGTGTGTGTGTGTGTGTGTGTGTGGGAGAGAGAGAGAGAGAGAGAGAGAGAGAGAGAGATGTTTTCTGTGTTCTCCTTTCCTAAGGATTAGGGTGCCCTGCGGTTGGCCCCAGCTGAGGGTCAGATATGACTGGTGGGAGACATTTGGCAAATAGCACCCCCAGCATCAGTTGTCCTGGTTTACAAGAGTCCTCAGGAACCTCCTGGACTGAGTCCTCTGGAAAACTGGGTAGGGATTTAGAGAAGAGAGATGTATCAAATACTAAATTGTAAGAGCTGTGCAGGCCCCAGGAGAAAATTTATCCTTAGGGGAAGAAAAATTCTGGCACAGCGATCTGGGCTTGGCAGTAGGACTTCAGGTTCAAAAGGAGTAATGACTCTTGGTTCAGCACAGAGGCTGTGACTTGGAGGCACCCTGGCCCAATTATCCTGGTGCTGTACGCTTGCCCTCGAGAGAAGAATAAATACAACTGGAAAAGCAGAGCCACCAGACTCTGCAGTAGCATGGAGCCTAAGCAACTCTACTGTAAGTCAGGCCTCCCCCCAACAAAGCACAACACAAGGAAGAACACCCTTTCCTTTCTGTATGGCAGGGTGCTGGGTGGCCAGGCACTTGGCAAGGCTCTGCCTCCAGAGCATCGCATCAGCCCGGCAGAGCTGTCAGCCTGCGGGGCAGAGGCCGGCGGTGTTGGGGAAAGGACGCACACAGAGACCTTATCTGGGTGAGCATGGGCCCAGAAGGAGTCTCAAACAGCAATAGCTCCAGGGAGAGGGGCTGTGGGGAGGGAGTATAGCAGATGGAGTCCTGTGGACCAGTAAAGCTCCGTATGTATTAGGAACAACATTGCCTCGTTGATTCCTATTGCCTGGGGACAGCTGGGTCACATTTCTTTGGAAAGGTGCTTTTGAGAGGTGTTTCAAACACTTATGTTCTACTCCAGTTCCTAGGCCTCACCTGTCTTGTGCCGGTGGCTGTGGCAGTCACCAGCTCTGCATGGGGTCCAGAGGACTTCACGCAGGTGCCGCCTGGCACTGTCTAGCCTCATAACCGCACTGCAAGCCTTTCACCTTCCTCCTGGCGCTTTCCTGTTGACACAAAGTCATGTGACCCCACCAGGTACCCATGCATGAGCAACAACCTGGAAATGCAAAAGAGCTAACAATCCCGTGGTTTAATCTTTGACCAGTGGGAAGCGGGGCTCAAAATATGGGCCCCTCGTACCAAGGCTGCTCTGACTACGGCACTGCCAGAAACAGAGACTGATATTGATTCCTTGACATGACACCATCCTTTAGTGAGACCAGCCAGCCACTTCATGGCAGGGCAGTTACATTGGTTCTTTCTACCCTGGTGGGCAGCAATTCATCTTTACCAGAGTTGAGACCTGCTGTGCATATGGGTTTGTTTTCCCTTCCCATGGTGCCTCCACTAGGCCTTTCAGAATACCTGATACAGGCTGTGGTAACCCTTGCAACATTACATAAGACCCAGAGATCCATTTTACAGCAAAGGCACAAGAGGTGTGCCAGCAGGCACATAGCTCCAGGGTCCACCCTGCGCCCGCCATCCAGAAGCAGCCAGTCTGACAGAATGGTGCACTGGGCTGTTAAAGGGTTAGCTAGGTTTCCACCCTGGGGGGAAATACGCTGCAGAATTGGAGCACTTTCTCCCAAGTATGCGAATATGCGATATATGTGTGCAAAGCAGCCAACAGAGGGTGTTCTGTCCCCAGTAGGAGAGCTGTTGGGAAGGAGGCATGCCCCCCTCAGGATCACTCTTAGCAGCCTTCTTATGGCGTTTCCCATCCCCACAAACAGGATTTTTCAGGTTTCGAGGCCCTGATGTTCAGAGGTCACATAAGGTTTCCACTGAACTTGAAATTGCAGCTACCACCGAGTCACTCTGGGCTCCTCACGCTGGTGGATCATCAGCAAGCAAAGAAAGAGTTACTGTGCTGGATACCACGAGGAGCCGTGGTGGCTCTGCACAGTGTGAGCAGGGAAGGGTCCGTCTGAAAGCCACAGGATTCGTGAGGAGGTATTTTGGTGTGCATCCATAGAAAATAGGTCATTATAGAACTCACAAACCAAAGGCAAAGTAAGAAAGACCTCAGACCCTTTGGGATGTAGATGTTGCCCTCCACCACCAGGCAAGCAGTGCAGATCAGAGGGAAAGTGCTGGTCAAAGTGATAGAAATTTAAATGGGTGGTGGAGGGAGTGGGTGGCGAATGTCAGTTATGGCCTTGGGACCAGCTGCAACTGTGGACCTGCATCTTATTTCACTAACAATCTTGCCTTGGATCTTTATGGAAATTTCCACTGCCATCACCTCGAGGAAGACTCTGTGACTGGTTAGACTCAGACCTCCTCCTTCAGAGAAAAGTGAGGGCATCTTGTTCTGAGAAAAGTAGAGGCTCCCGAGTAGACTAAGTGAGCCAGGCACAAGCAGGCTGCTGGATGCAAGGGGTGGGCCACGTTAGACTGTTCTCACCCTCCACTTCAGATCTCTCGGCTTCCCTTGTCTCTTGTTCCGGCTGTCACTGCAGCAAGCAGCTTCACAAAGACACGCCTGGCAGCGCTTTGCCTCATACCCATGCTGTGTGCTACTTGCCTGTTACTCTGAGATTTCTTTAATAAACATAGAAATTTACAGCAACCCTAACACATGTACATCCTGGGTGTGCAGGAGAATTAATCTGTAGAGTGAAACTTTGACCAATAGGATATGGGAGCAGGGGATAAATCCTTCCACTTTCCTCCCCGAGACGGGCATTTCTGAGACATGGTTCACATGGGCTCATGGAAGATGCTTCTGTGATATCAAACAATCAGTTATGCTCAGTGGTGGCAGCTCAGTACGCTTCCTTGTATCGGTTGTACCTCCTTTCCTGTCTCACTTCCCTTGTCCTTCATTCTGGATCCTTGGTGTACCCTCCCCTCTTTAAATAGTACCATATGAACCCTTTTCTCAGGCTCTGTACTCTAATGAAGTCAGGCTAAGAAAAGGGGTATCTCTGAAGACAGAAAAATAGATAAATGGAAAAAAATGAAAAATTCCCCTCCACAGAGGAAAGATAAATCAAAGTTTAAGCCTAATCACAGGTGAACAGCCCATGGTAAAAAGTGTCCTCTATGGGGATAAGATTTGGGCTTGAGTACTGGGTATCAAGTAGCAAGAACTATTGAAGAGTAGTTCATAGCCTTATTAAATTGCCACAGGACGGGGAGGTGGGGGGCAGGAGACATATGTAATACTCTTTGTAATACTTTAAGCAATAAAAAAAATTGCCACAGGACAGCTCCATTAGAGTTTCAGAAAATTTTATATAGAATTCAAGAGCAGCAAACACTAGTATCAAGATTTGGGTTGGCCCAGGGTAACCTTGTAAGAAGGTGAAGGTAATCTTTAATGCCTTTCCAGATATCCTTTCTGTATTTTGCACTCCCCCCACCCCCCAAGACATCCAGTACTTAAATCCTCTCTTCCTTCCCTCTTATCCCGACCTTTTTAGCTACACATTATTTGAAAGTGGTCACTTAAGGTTTGCAATTGAGTGTTAATGACTGATTGACTTTAATCTGCTAGTCCTCCAAGAATCCCAGGAGGCTTTTGTAGACTAACCCCTAACTCAACAACTATGCTTCTAGTGGAATTTCTGCCATCAACCATTGACTGGCAGAGAGAGATTTAAGGGTTTTTATTTAAAAATCACATACCTAAGTCTTACATTTCACTTATGTCTAGGACTTAGTCCAAGCTATTTTCTTTCTGTGTCTTTTCAAGAAATGATCTTTAACTATGAGAAGAAAGGGCAAGAAAAAACAACCACCAGTAGGGGGGTGAGGGCATGTGCTGGGGGAGGGTGGGAGTGGCCGGGGAGAGGTCAACGGGAGGGGGGGGACGGGAGGAGAGGAGACATATGTAATACTTTAAATAATAAGGAATTTAAATAAATTTTTAAAAAGAAAGAAAAAACAACGCCTGACTCAGTTTTCCCTCCACCACATTATTATAAAATTTTCAACAATAGTTGAAAATCTGAATAATTTTACATGAACACCCTTTCACCTACCATCCAGCTTTTTTAATTAATAGTTTACTATACTTTCCTTATCACATAGCTACATATCTCTCCATCCCTCTATCTACCCAGTAATCCATCTTATTTTTTGATGCATTTCAAAGTAAATTGCAGGTGTCACTACTCTTCCCCCTAAATACTTCCCCGGCTTGATTTTCCTCTCAGGTAGTCTGCATGTCAAGACAAGCAAAAATAAAAAATTCAGCAACTGCTGCTTAAAAAATCATTCATTACTTTGGGAATTAAGGCAAAGTTAAACACATGGATGGAATGAATTCAGTTCCTCCTTCTATTGTCTAGAATGTCAAGGAGGTGACTAAAGTTATGAATATTTGCTTCCTGAAAACTAAAGTCCTGACTTGTCATCTTCATAGTAAGAAAGAGCCATCAAACATATTGGTTCTTATGTAGCCACATATTATAGTAAAACCAGCTCTCAGCTGTTTATTTTAAATACTCAAATCATTTTGCAGGGCTTTCATGTATATGGGTAAAAGTCTTTGAAGCTATAAATCTTACCTAGAACTAAGTACAAAGTTTGCATTAGACCAACATAAGCTGTCTGATTGCATTCCTGACTCAGACAGAGAAATTGCCCCATCTCAATCCTTTCTAAATTCATATCTCCCTGGCACAGCGCCAGCCACTGGGCTTGTGGCTTCTCCACCAAATGGCCTTGACGATTTCGGCCCCAGGGCTCTCTCATGCCCACCCAACACAGCTCTGTTCACTCTCACACAGTTGAGCACTGAACTGTTTAATTATTTTGTATAGAACAGTGCTGTCACCCTTCTGGAGTCCTTGGAAGGTAAGCCTGTCTTCTGAGTCTTCTACCTTCAGTGGTAGGTACACACCTACGGCTCTACAGATCTTAAACCCTCCATATATATATTTCCTTATTTAAATTTAATGTATAGTAGAAGACTGGTAAATTTTCTCCCCACAAAACTGGCTCTGGCTACTTTTAAGTGCTTCTCCCAGGACATGTGATGGCGGCAGTTCCTGTCAGCCAGGATGCTTTCCAAGTCCGCAGGCCTGATCATGAGCAGGGACTTAGAGACAGGGCTTTGCTGTATCAGAGCAGAATTCAGAAACGCTCTGCTTTTCTTGGGTAAAAGAGACCCAGGGCTTTTCTTTCCAATACCCGTTTGCACTGACCTGTTTTCCTAGCTTCTCAGTGAAAGGATTTAGGACTCAGGAAGCCTGGGGTGGAGGGCAGGGAATGGCTTGCTTAGCTGGAGAGGGGGCTTAGGCAAGTCTGACACTGAGGGCTACAAAAGCCACGAAGGAGCTTCCATCGCTGTTTCTGGTGGTTCTACAAACCTAGGTCCTTGTCCGACCCTGGATCATCCCACAGCGAAGTGCTTAGGTGTAGGTGGTAGGTCGGTTATATACACGGAGTCAAACTACTAGTATTCCCTCAGGTGAACACATTCTGGCAGTTAGCAGGACATGGCAGGACATAACCCTAATTACCCAAATTGTTTATGTCGGCTTCCAGAGGGTCCACTCTTTTCTGAGAATGTCGTTCATGGCCGTGTGCTGATCCTCATATGTGACACCTTGTGGGTGTTTAGCTAAATAATAAATAGACTGATATGCTGTAAAAATGAGGACAGATTCAAGCAATAGATGAATGTGCCTTTCTTTCTTCTAAATTTCCCCAGAGAAACTTCCTTCTCATTCTGAATTTTGTATAATAAAGAAATCATCTACAAATGAACCGGAAATATTGAAAACAATTTCATTGAGGTCTGATGATAGGTGACAACAGATGGGTCTCCTGGCCCGTTCCTGACCTGAGCTGGATTTAATTCCAGAACCCCGGTGGGCTACAAACTGACCCTCTCTTCATTAGCCTTATTTTTACTGTGATTTTGTAGTGGTTTCAGTGAAGAACAGACAGGAAGGAATCCTCAGGGGCTTATCATCAAAGTTGGATATAGAAGCAGAGATATAAGGCACCCAGCAAGGAGCCAATTGTCTAGAGATAAGTGAGTCCCAGAGCTTCCAGTTTTGTATTTCTTCCTTCCTCCCTCGTTCTGCAAGATCACTGCCTTCAATATTCCTCAGAACTGCCTTCCCAGGCGTGCTCTGGGAAACAAAAAGCGTGGAGAACAAATTTAAGTGCGCTGGGGCCGCTTTACAGTGATCTTGGCAAAGACGTGCCGTCTGACATTCAGGGGCCACTCAGTTCTCCCCTCTACATCCACGCGGTGGCCTTGGATTCCCATCAGAGCTCACATACTTTGACGCCTGGAGATTGGAGAGACCCCTGCAGCCACCTCAGACACAGCCTGTGGGCTGCCAGGTTGGAACCCCTGCGGCTTATTAAAATGTTTGGATGCAGCCCTAACCGGTTTGGCTCAGTGGATAGAGCATTGGCCTGTGGACTGAAAGGTCCCAGGTTCGATTCTGGTCAAGGGAATGTACCTTGGTTGCTGTCACATCCCCAGTTGGGGGTGTGCAGGAGGCAGCTGATCGATGTTTCTAACTCTCTATCCCAGTCCCTTCCTCTCTGTGAATAATCAATAAAATATATTTTTAAAAAAATGTTTGGATGCAGTGCCAGCATGGCCTCAAAATGGTAGCGTAACTCCAGGCATTGTGGCCTCACCAAACCATTTCTAAAGGCAATTAGCAGAAACGCTCATCATGTGCCTTCCATCTTTTATTAATTACTAGAGGCCCAGTGCATGAAATTTGTGCACGGGAGGGGGGGGCAGGGAGGAGTGTCCCTCAGCCCAGCCTGCACCCTCTCCAATCTGGGACCCTTCGGGGGATGTCTGACTGCCCACAGGGATTGGGCCTAAACCAGCAGTCGAACATCCCTCTCACAATCTGGGACTGCTGGCTCCCAACCACTCACCTGCCTGCCTGCCTGATTGCCTCCTAACTGCTCCCTGCCATGATTACCCCCCCCAACTGCCCTCCCCTGTCAGCCTGGTCACCCCCAACTGCCCTCCCCTGCCAACCTGGTCGCCCCCAACTGCCCTCCCCTCTCAGCCTGGTCACCCCCAACTGCCCTCCTCTGCTGGCCTGATTGCCCACAACTGCCCTCCCCTGCCGGCCATCTTGTGGTGGCCATCTTGTGATGACATGGGGTGGCCATCTTGTGATGACATGGGCACGGCCATCTTGTGACCACATGGGACAGCCATCTTGTGCGAGGGCATGATGGTCAATTTGCATATCACCTCTTTATTATATAGGATAATCATCACTAACATATTTTGAGCATTTACTCTATGTCAGGAGTATCGTTAGCACTTCATACGTGATAACTCAATTCTACAGCAGCACAGAGAGTGTAATTAACTTTACCAGGGTCATAGACAAGCAATGGCAGAGCTTACTCCGACTCCAGCAGTTTGTCTCCAGAGCCCTTACAGCGCCAAACCAGCTCTCAGCCATGGCAGAAGGGATTTCCTGGAAGGCCCTCAGCAGACTTTCTTCCCCTCACACCTCACTGTTTAGACCTGGATCACATGACCACCCTGGCTGTAAGGAGGCTAGGAATACAAGTATCTGCCTATTTCAGCCTTTAGGAAGATGGGGGCTGTGAAGGTCAACTGAGTAGCCAACCAACTGTGTCTGTCACAGGTACCAAAGAAACACTGGCCTTTGTCACAGGGGAACGATCCTGGTGCACTAAGGGCTTGGGTGAGAGTTTGAGGTCAGAGGGCCACTGAGGGGAAAAAACAAGCTTCCACTCAAGACCAACCAGAAATAGCAAAAACAAAGCCAGCATCCTGACAGTCTTATCTTTCAACTCGTCACTGGAGTGACGGGGCCTACGCAGGTCTTATTAAATTATTCATCCTGGTGTAATGGGGAGGAAATCAGATGCAACAGGTGCGGTTCTTCCTGCTTGCGGAAGGGCTTTAAAACAAGCTTTCAGCTACTGGTCTCCTCAGCGAAAGCAGCAGAACAAATCAACCGTATTTTAAGCTAATTACCAAAATACTACAATGTCTGTCGAATGGGGACATGTTGTTCTAGTGTTGGTGGTCACAGAGTGGGAGTCTGGGAAGGAAAGGAGAGTATTACATAGCAATTTGCTTTACATATTCTCCAAAAGAGCGTCTCGGATGCAAGACAAGGTCACATTCCAAGTGTTCTTGTAAACTTGAGTAGAATCTCATTTTAATAAGCTTAAAGAGACTTCCAAATTGCTACATTATATCCAAACCCCATTTAATTTGAAGCCTATTGCTATGATATATTAAAATATACTGCATTGGCCCTAACCAGTTTGGCTCAGTGGATAGAGCGTCGGCCTGCAGACTGAAAGGTCCCAGGTTCGATTCCGGTCAAGGGCATGTACCTTGGTTGTGGGCACATCCCCAGTTGGGGGTGTGCAGGAGGCAGCTGATCGATGTTCCGCTCTCATCGATGTTTCTGGCTCTCTGTCCTCTCCCTTCCTCTCGGTAAAAATCAATAAAATATATTTAAAATAAATAAAATATACTGCATTGTTCCCTGGGTTTAAAATTCACTTGCACAAAGCAAATGTTAGGTGTGCAATTCATTTGTAAATGACTTGGGGGGGAGGGAGGAAGAGGTCATGCCAAACGATGTGCTTGTCTTGTGCCAAAGGATTAGAGCCAGAGAAGGTAAAGGGTGCTACATCCTTCTGCAGGGACTGTAGCTGAATACAACACAATATCTTAATGAAACATGACATGTTTTTCAAATGTTAGCTACTTATGTTTTGCAGTTTTATAAATTGCATGATTGTTGGGTTTGCCCTTTTTTTGTCAGGAGTTCATTGTATTAATACTAACAGCTATGGGATACTGTAAAATGAGCGGGGATGTGAGTTGCCATTATCTATTCAGAAAATAATTAAAGGTTTGCTAAAAACAGTCTGTAACTGGCAGATGCTGAGCACTCACAGAGCAAACTACCAGATCTGCTGTTCTGTCTCCCTGGCCTTGGAGAGAGCTGTCACCTGCACTGTCCCTAATCTTTCTGGAGCTTCAGTGTTCACATCTGCAAAATAGAGAAATGGACTCTGTGGTCTCCAGAGGGTTGATGTTATAAAGGTCTATGATTCTACACACCTTGGGTCGGGATTTTAACAGACTCCCCACATTATAAATGTCAGTAAGTCCCAATGCCATGCTTATCCGTAGGCCCCTAAGAATATTTAACAAAGTCGACAAAACACTATATGAAAAGGAAATATCTTTATTCAAAAAATGGTTGATTAAAAAGGTAAATATTTCTAAATGCATTGCATGATTTTTTCTGCTACACTGTTTCCTGTATCCACAGTGACAAATAATGTTAATATGTGAAGCTTTCTCAAGGCATGGAAATAGCCTTGTTCAGTTGGATGTTAAAATGGCATTCTCCCTACATTATGCTTTATGAATAGAAGGTTAATGAAATTGTGCATGTTTCAGTTTTCACTCTGCACGTTATTTTGTAATAAGGATGAGACTTTAATTTGGTGTCTTATTAAATTAAATGCATTTCAAAGGAAGGGCCACTTTACTCCACTATCTGTCTTATGGTCACAAGCAAGGGGGTATGCTAAATGCCTTCTCTTGTTGATTCTTTTTCAGGAATCTCTTGTTTCCAATGAATGTGATATAAGCCCACATTTTTCACACAAAATAAAAAATACTGGATTTCTTTAAATTGGAGATCTTTAAACTGAGGCAGGAGCTTCCTTTTGGATTCCTATGGTTTGCTCTCATCTTATTTAAAAAGAATGAGACTTTAAAATTAATTGTTAACTCAGTAGTTCTCATCTGAAGCGTTATTGGCATTGGGTGGGACAATATTCAGTTTGCATAACTGTGCATTGCAAGGTGTTTGGCATTCCAGGGTCTCACTCACTAAATACCAGAAGCACCTTCTCATTATTGTGACAACCATCCCAGCCCCACACACATTTCCAATGCCAACCTTCCTGAAAGGGTCCAAATCGGAAGTGAACCCCTGCAGAAAGGAGGTCTGGTAATAACAGATTGGTTTTCAAAGAGGATCTGTGTCCACATGTGGAGAAATGTGGCTTTAATCACTCCAGCCCATGTCTCAAGTTAATATCCCTTGGTGACGCCATTGCTCCCCAATGATGGACAGTTATATGAAGAGAAAATGTTTGAGAATTGAATGACATTCAAAAATCATACACTTTCCCCAGGTCTTACATAAGAATTGAAGTTTCATTATGCAGCTTTATAGGAAGTGTCTTATTTCTCTTTCATATTCTATAACATAACCCTTGAGAAGTAAAGGTCCTGCTCAATAAGAAGCATACACAGGAGAATGAGTGGATTTCATGTCTATGTTCCAGACTCCTCTGGATGTTGGGTGCTAAGTGAGAGAGATGCTCTCTTGGGCCCTGGGAGTGTACAAAATGTATAAGACATATTCTCTGCTTTTGAGGCTCACCGTTGTGCCTGGGGGACTGACTCTTGGATAAGCAGGATATAAAATAATAACCACCACCACAGAGGTATGTTTCCATGCTATGGGATGCAGCAACAGGGAGAGCTGAACTCACCCGGACAAAGGGGAGTGATGGGGGAAAGCAGAGGCTGGCCAATCCAGGGAAAGCATCAGAGAGAAGGTATCAAGTGAGTCGGACCTTGGAGGATAAGTAGGTGTTTGGCAGTGATGGTGGGCTAAGGAATGGAATTCTTAGTAGAGAAGAACATGTGCAAAAGTGTGAAAGAGAATGGAGAAAATCTAGTGTGGGAGGGCATTGCTGGGAGAGTGGTGCATGGGGAGGGTAGAAGGTGAGTTGGGGGTGGCAGCATCTAGAGGCCCTTACATGCTGGACTAAGAAGTTGGAATTTACCTTATAAGTAGAAAGGAAGCAATTTGGATTTGGTTAATCAGGAAAGTAAAATAATCACATTTATATGGGGACAAGAACTCTGATGGTAATATGGAATATAGGTGAATGTAGACAAACTTCAACCAGGGATATTAAGAGAATTGACCTTAAAACTTCCCTTCTGCCCTGGCCAGTGTTTCTCAGTGGTTAGAGTGTTGGTTTGTAGGTTTGATCTCTGGTCCTAGTTGGGGTGGGTACAGGAGACAACCAACCAATGTATCTCTCACATCGATGTTTTGTTTTTTTTCTCTCCTCCTCCCTCACTTTCACTCTCTCTAAAAAAAAATCAAAGACAAAAAAAGTACTCAGGTGAGGATTAACCAAAACAAAACAAAACACACACAAAAAAACCTTCACTTCTAAGCACTCATTCATAAGATTTGAAAACACAACCAGGGATATTAAGAGAATTGACCTTAAAACTTCCCTCTGCCCTGGCCAGTGTTGCTAAGTGGTTAGAGTGTTGGGTTGCAGGTTTGATCTCCGGTCCTAGTTGGGGTGGGTACAGGAGACAACCAACCAATGTATCTCTCTCATATCGATGTTTTATTTTTTTTCTCTCCTCCTCCCTCACTTTCACTCTCTGTAAAAAAAAAAAAATCAATGACAAAAAAAATACTCAGGTGAGGATTAACCAAAACAAAACAAAATACACACAAAAAAACTTCACTTCTAAGCACTCGTTCATAAGATTTGAAAACCAAGTTAATTCATAGCAAATTAAAGGCAGATAATAAACTTGGGGGTTTTCACCATGGAAAATGTTAATGATCTGCCCTGTTCCTGATATTCTGAGTGATGGCTCCAACCACTGTTCCTTTCTACACAAGGAAACATGAAGCATTCTCTTACACTGTTACCACATCTGTATGATATATTCCCGCTGCCATAGGCACAGTTGATTGAGTCAACCTTTCTGAAAACAGTTATCGACAGCCTGACGTCTGGCCAGGGACAGGTGCCCTTTATTAGATAAAGGCTACCTAACAGTAATATCCTCTCAGGGTGTCTGAGCACAAGATATAGACAGAGCAGTGCAGAAACACAATGGCAAAGAGGCCAAGATAGATGCACAGAGAAATGCTCACAGAAGCTCGAGTAAAAAGAAACCAGGGATGCTGAGACGACCAGAGAGGCCAGTCAGAAACAGCAGAAAAGAGAGATGCTAAGCCAGTGAGAATCTTAGTCCTGAGGGCGGGGCAGCCAGCATGCCTCCATTGGTAAATGGAGCATCCCTCCTGAGCTTCCAGGACTATTGTCCCCCAAGGACAGCCCTTCTCATCATCTGTGCAATGGGGAAGCCATGTTTTAGTCTTCTAGGAGAAGACTAATTTTTGCCGGTAAAATATGAGCTTTGGTTTTGAGTGTCACCTGTGGACTGAGTGCCTTCAGCTACTAGTAAATGCATATGATGTGAACAAGGCTCCAGAGAACAACAGAGCCACAGCATGGAAGAGCCCATGTCCCTGAATCCTAACATGGGAGAACATGGGAGAAAACTGTTGAACTGGAATACCTGTATTGTATTATTACATGAGCAGGAAATAAACTGAAATTTTGGGTCTATTTGTTTTCACACAAATAGTCTAATACAGCTGTGCCGCCTCTCTTTCCTGCGTTGGGGATTGAGAGCAAAACAGTAAGCTTAAAGCTTGGACCTCTGGTGACTGGTAAGTTGCCCAACATGCTAAAGGATTGCAGTAACTATTTCAGATTGCACTGTTTTCCCACACCAAGAGTAGCTCCCTCTTTTTATTCAGCCTAACAGAAAAACCAGAAGGTGTCATAAACACAAGAGTATGTTTATAAACACATTGTTCTTATGCCTTTTAAAAATCCATGAACACTCAGGAGGGAAAATAAACAACAGAGCTCTGAGCCTAGTAGCGCCTCTCATTTGTTAGAAGCCTCCATTCTAGTCCCACATATTTAGATGTCACTTCCTATTCTACACCTCCACCTGCCAAGTCGCAGCCACCTTTGGTGTGAAATCTGGCACCTGTTTAATGGGTGCGCAAGAGATGACACAGCTGTTTTCAATAATAAGCAAAAGAGTAACACACCTGGGAAAAGGCAGAGAGCCTGGAAAGGGGAAAGCCTAGGAATCCTGAGAGTTTGCCTACACTGTGACCTAGTTGTGGACCATGACTGATGTGGGCAACTGGGATCAATCCCACAGGGACCCCTAAGGGAGACATACAGGATGCACCTCAGGGTTATCTGCCTGAGGGATAAAAGGGGAACGTGTTCACTCATGATCAACCATCCTCTATTGGTCAAGAGTTGCCTGTAGGACGTTGAGACGCCTGCACTTCCAGGTTGCACTTCCTGAGGGCCAGTTCCAGCAGGTATACCATGTTCTGTGTCAAAGAGGACGCCTCAGGGAAGAGAGGATATGAGGAGGGGCACCAGCAGTGTCTGATACAGACCTCAGTGCTAGAAAATGCAGGTGGGATCTAAATGCAATACCTTCTGAAGCTGAAGCACAATGTCGCTGCCCACCTGCCACCGGTCACCTGGCCTGGGGGAAGGAGTGCAGGCCTTGAGTGGTGGAGCATTGCCTCTAGTCCTAGAATAGCTGCTGCTGGCTACTTGAGGTAGGCAGACCATTTACTACCTGGACCTCGGTTTCCTTAGCTCTAAAATAGGGATACTGGACAAGTCCCTTCTTTCTTAAATGATATTTAAATACATAGGCATATTACATAATATTAATTAAGAGGTGTAGCTGGGAATAAGGGTTTTGTGGCCAAATAAGATTGGCAAATGGAGCAAAGTTATATAACTTTCTTCACGGAAGGATATCTCAGTCTTTATAATGTATGTTATACAAGATTTTTTATTTGAGAAACAGCTCACAGGACTAGGTTTTTATGCTAATATATATTGAGCCCTTACCATTTGCCAGGCATCATGCCAAGAACTTCTCATATTATTTCAGTCAGTCATTTTTTTCAAAAAAGTGTTTGTTGAGCACTTGCTATGTGTACCACATTGTCTGTGCCTCTGTGGATACCTCCATGAACAAGACAAAGTCCCTGATTTTCCCTTGGGGGTGAGATAGAGAGAAGACAGACAATGAACAGGTAAACAAACACATGAACAAAAAAATGGCACGTATGATCTCATCTTAGTCTCACAACCAGTGAAACAGGGACTATTTTTGCCATGCCCATCTTTCAAATAATGAGATTGAGGATTAGAGAGGGTAACATTTAAAATGATACAGGTGACAAATATGATTTAAAAATGAAATGATAGAGGTGGAAATGCCAGAGCTAAGACTCTTTCTGCATTAAAGTCTACTTTTAAAATGTTGTTGACATCAGGTCCACAGAGTTGGATTAATCAATATCTTAGGTCAATTACATACCTTGACATTGATCCATATTCAGCTCATGCCCATAACCTCTATGGTCCCAACCACTCTGCTCTATTATCTCCTCCGCCATCCTGAACGTCCGTGCTTTGCAAAATACCAGTTTGAGAAACAATATACCACATAGTCTGGAGGAGGGATCTTCCAGCCCTAATGTCACAAGCAATAGCAAAAAATTTTGCTCATTCACATAGCAGAGATTTGGAACTAAAGTGATTGAGAAGTAACAGAATTACAAAGTATTGCATAAAGTCCTGTGAGTTATGCCTCTCAACAATTCTGAATAGACTTACATTATTCTCTTCTTTTCATAATAATTAAATATTTTTCTCTATAAAAAGTAAATGATGCTTGTGGAAGTTCTTGCAACTTTAATAATCTAAGGAGTAACTTGTCATTGGTAAGCTGATTTTAAAAGCATATAGTTTATCTTGACTCCTTCCTTTGAAGGAAATTTAAAACCCTGGGCCCAATTTTAATGATCCTTTGGTCTGTGATATCAGTATCAGAAATAATAAAGTAGAAGAGGGAGAATTATACTTTCTGTGTATGTTCTATTGAAATGGTTAGGATTGTTGAATATTAGAAACAGTAAAATATCCTTTGAAGGTTTGAACTATTTGTATGTACATAGCACTCTCTTAAATGCTTTGCTATTTTTACCACTGAAAGATTCCTCTTAAAACTCAACCTAGATCTAATCTGACTTTAAAACTTCCCAGCCAAAAGGAACTTGAGAGAATGATCTATAACAATAAAAGCATAATATGCTAGCTAGACCAGATGTCCTTCCGGAAGAAACCGGGGCTTCGAGGGAAGCCCGGGAATGGGTGCTGGAGGGAAGCTGGTGCCGGCAGCTGGGAGAAGGAAGGCCTACTCTTGCACAGATTTTGTGCATCGGGTCTCTAGTAGTTTATATAAAATCCCCATGGTAGTTGGAAACATCTCTCTCGCTCTCTCTCTCCCTCTCTCTCTCTCACACACACAGACACACAAACACACACTCACACACACTATTCTGTTTAAATAACTAATTTATTAGATTTGAAAAATGGGGGGGGGATGAAACATTGTTCTTCCTGGATGTTTTTACAGTAAAGGGTCATAAACAATAAAATAATACAAGGTAATCTTAGAAATATGGGACCCCAATCATCTGAGGCCATTAGAAACACATCCCAACTAGTGTTCAATCTAGGAAAGAATATCAGGAAATTGTAGCAGAATAGTCCCTTCAAATAATGAGATTGAGGATTAGAGAGGGTAACATTTGGATGTAGCAGCATAGTCCCTTCTACCTCCAGTAACTAGGGAAAGGAATAGGAATTGAAAAGGGACAAAAGAGTCAACATGTTGATCATTCATCATAGACCATGTGTTTGTTAGTTTGTTTTAATGTATCATTTTAGTTAATAGGGTTGAGGCAGGAATCATCTTTGATTTCTGACTAAGACCCAAGTAAAAGTGACTTAGAATGTAATGTGTTGGCATCTGTGCAGGGAGAATGTTGAATGCCCCAACGCTTTTATAACTTGCTACTAACCCCTAAGGCACACCTCAAAACTAG
Organism: Myotis brandtii; assembly: GCF_000412655.1. Classification (NCBI taxonomy): domain Eukaryota; kingdom Metazoa; phylum Chordata; class Mammalia; order Chiroptera; family Vespertilionidae; genus Myotis; species Myotis brandtii. The sequence continues at coordinate 1,070,734 of NW_005370593.1, read as the reverse complement.
TTCTTTGCTTCTCTACAAGAAAATATGGTCCCCTGTAAGTAACCTTTTTTGAATAACCAAGGTTTCATCAACTGTGGAGTAACTATTCAATAATCAAGTAGATGATCAAAGGAAATTTATCCCCTGTTCTAAACAGGTCATAACGGAAAACTAATTGCCAACGTTTGCAAAAAAAAACAAAGGTAAAGTGTTTGAAGAATGAGACAAAAAAAAAACACATTATAAAGCAAAGGCCATCTCATTTGGTCTTTGAAATTACTGCTTTGGGATTCCTGTGACCTGGTTAAGAGGAAGTGAATGTTAAAGCTATAATTCCCATCATGCACAAGGAGGAGACCGTTTGCTACCTCTATGAGAATTCTTGAATAATCATGCGAAATCAGAAAGAAAAGGAAAAGCCCTTGCAAAGAAAGCATTTGCCATCCTACTAGAATAAAACCAGAATTAGAACTGCTTTCTAGCAATTACTGGGATAGTAAAGGTTTGGTGTTCTGATTTAGAGGTGATTCAGTCCAACTAGGCCCCATATGCTTTTATTCTTTCTAAATCATTGTCATCAAGCTTAGTCCTCCCCAGGGTCCAAACCCTCCTTCTAGTCTGAGACATCCTACTTTTTCATCAGGATGACACAAACAGAATACCTTCCACTCTGAAGTCCAAACATGGTCATTAATAGGAACTATAAGTGATGGGTACAGGCGGCTAATTTTGTTTTCATTGATTCATGACACAGATATTGAGTAATTTCCATGTCTCTACTAGGCCTTGGAAACACCAAAATGAATGACACCTTGTCTTTGTAGAGCTTTCAATTCAAAGTGATAGATAAATTCATAACAATCAGTGGTATGGGAACACAGAAGATCATGGTCTGCGAACACAGACGAGAGATGCTTAACAAGACTTTGGAAAGTCAGTGAATCTTTTACTAGTTTCCAAAACACAATGACTTTGAGAAGGCATTCATATTTGAGTAAAAATTTCTGTTTATGTATGTTGTTCTTTTTCTGTCTAAGTACTTCTAGAAACCTAAAATATTTTTCCCCTGAATGCTGCCACCCTATGCTGTGGTAGGTTGAATGATTCTGGCCCCGAAGACCTGTTGATGGCCTATTAAGGAATGAATGTTTGTTTCCCCCTAAAATTCATATGTTGAAACCATACCCCAGGCTGTGATGGTATTAGGAAGTGGGGTCCTTGAAAGATTATTTGAATTAGGTGAGGTCATAAAAATGGAGCCCTCATGAATGAGATTGGTGCCCTTATCAGAGAGAGATTGCTTCTCCTCTCTCTACTCTCTGCCACATGAGGATACCATGAGAAGTCAGAAGTCTGCAGCCAGAAAATGACCGTGCTTGCACCCTGATCTTGGACTTCCAGCTTCCAGAATTGTGAGAAATACAGTTCTGTTGTTTATAAGGCACCGAGTGTATGGTATTTTGTTATAGCTGTCCAAGCTAAGACATGGCCCCTTGACTACCTTCACTTAGTCTTATTGGTCTTACTATCTTATTATTCTTAGTCTTATTGGTTCCATGCTGTCTGAATTCTTGTCCAGGCTTGGTACAAAGGCAGTGTTGGGCACAGATCCAGTAGAGAAGCTGGCCTTCATCATTGTCTTTAATCAAAGCACAATGTCAGCTTTGTCTCTTTTATTATGCAGATAGCCTGCACTAACCAAATTTAACATTTTTGTCCTTCTATTCATTTTCTATAGCTATCATTCCTTTGCTACTTTATTACTTATTTTTTCAGAAGAAATAGTGTTTATCCAAAGTGGCAGGAGTAGAGATGGAGAAGAAAGTGATTGCAAAAGATTTATTTAAGCAAAGATTTGCATAGAATCAATTAATATAATTTCAACAAAAAAATGTGTCTATAAAAAATGTGTCTATTATGTGCCAAGTATAGGCAACTTAAATGAAAGAATGAATAGATGAGTGAATGGATGGAAAAACAGTCAGTCAAGGCAGGCACCTCTGTCCTCTAGAATCTCATAAAAGGAAAACAGTTTACACACCTAGTGGAATATGGGCTATAACCGCAGCTGCCATGCTGTCTAAACCACGACTGCCAAGTACTGGCATGTTTATGTGGATATTTCAAACTGAGATTGCCAGAGAGCTAGTATTTAAGTTCATTCTACCTATAACACAAGACTAAATAAAATCTTAAAAGAACAAATTAATTCTGACCAGGAAAATAGGGATGTCAACATAAAGGAGTTAATATGTGGGTTGGCTGTGAAGGGCGAGCAGGATTATTCCATCAATCAAACTAGAAGAGAAAAGCATTGAGACAGAACCCTGTGAGCAAGGGTGCAGACTGAGTAAGCCTGTGATCAGTGGGGCTGGCGGGTTGGGGTTCTGCCCTAAGGTGCTGAGAGAGGAAGCTCAAGAGAAGGATTAGGACTGATGGTGAAGGAGTTTTTGCTCTGTTGAAAATAAGAAGCCATAGATGAAGTGGCGCTTTAAACCTCAAATGGGGAGGAGGGTAAAGAAGTCTGACAACACATCTTGAGCTCCAGAAGGTCAAAAACCATGTCTTCTAGTTCAACTCAATTCCACAAGTAACCATAAAGTTTAAAGGAAGGTTAGAAGTAATCTAGTGTCCGGCCCAACAGCCCTCATCTCCAAATGGGAAAACTTAATATCTTAAATGACTCACATAACTACTCAAGTGACTCATGTCCTACTTACTAGTAGTGATAAAACCAAATTCCTGCTTTGCTTCCAACTATCTCTGGGTTTAGGCAAATGACTTAACTTTCCTTCTCAGTCTTAGTTTCCTCATCCATAAAATTGATGGTCGTTGAGATGATTCAGTGATAATATATGTAAAATGCTTAGTAACATGCCTGATATGTAGGAAGAACTCAATTAATATTAATAAAAATTATTATCAACAACAAAAATAATGATTATAATATTATCAAAGTTCATTGATTCTGCTCAATGCATATATATATATATATACACACACACACACACACACATATGCCAATCCTGGCTGATCATCTGAATCACCTGGGGTGTTTTAGACAGTTATACATTTCCTGGCCTACCCCAATGAATATGAATCTTGAGGTGGATGGGGAATCTGAACGTTTGAAAAGCTCCCTAGAGGTTCCTGACAATAAGAACTAAAATTGGAAGCAACTTTCCGTATTTACTGCTGTTCAAGCTTTACACTCTTAGTCTAAGAACTTGGAATCATTTTCCATGGTTCAGTCCTTCAAATGTAGGTGTAGGAGTTGGGGCTGGGAGAAGGGGTATTGCACATAAAGCTGGGATCCCAGGAGGTTAGAAACATCTGTGCTCAAAAGAGAGGAGGGATTGGATGGTAAGATTGGAAATGGGATATTCATCACTGGTGGAAATGATTAATTATGCCCAGTTTTGCACATACATTTTCATGCCTCTTAATATAACATATGCAAATACATCTTTAATAGCATGACTTGTTTGCCAATGTTGAATGCTAAGTGTAAATAATTTCTATTTTTTGTAGTGTTTAGGAAACTTCAATATGGCACTTGCTGGCAGACAGTTGCTGTCTCCTGGAGTTAGCAACATATTAAGTAATCATTACAGAAACATTTTTTCACTTACTACTAACAAAAGAAGTCTAGACAACAATTTGTGGTTGTCTATAGAAACAGAGGATAGGTAAAGCAGGAATAATTTAAATTTATAGAAAAAAAATTTAAATATGGCCTATAGTTTCCATTTTGCCTTACTAAGTTTCTGCTAATACAGAGCAAATTGAACCATTAGAAGTTTCACCCTTTCTTTTAGGATTCTAGTTACTTTTTCTGATGATGTCACCAAAAGGCAACATAAGATGGACAATAGAATACATAAGAGAGAGAAAGTAATTAGGGGCTCTGGTAGTCAGTACCTTGAAACATTAATCACTGAATAACCACCTGTTGACAGTGATTATTTAATCTTCCTGTCTTCCTCCCTTCCCTAAGCCCCCAGCCATTGTTCTCAATCTGTATAAAAATCATAGTAACTCCTACTTGACCTGCAGATCCATGTGGCCCCACTTCCAGAGTTTTTTATACAGTATATCTAGGGATAGGCCTAGGAATCTGCACTCATAACAATATCCTCCCTCCCCCATCAATCCGTGATTCTGATATGGATGGTCCTCAGGATATACATTGAAAAACACTGGCCTGGATAATGCAGAGCCTTGAAACTCAGTGTAGTTCCTGAGCCAGTAGCATCAACATCACCTGGAAGTTCATTAGAAATGCAGAATCACACCCAGGCCAACGTTCTCAGTGGTTAGCACCCGAACACAGGAGGATCATGGGTTCGATTCTCAATCAAGGGCATGCACCTGAGTTGCAGGTTCGATCCCTGGGCCCAGTCAGGCTTATGCGGCAGGCAACCTATTGATGTTTCTCTCTCACATGGATCTCTCTTTCTCTCTCTCTCTCTCTCTCTCTCTCCCTCCCTCCCTCCCTCCCTCCCTTCCACTCTCTCTAAAAATTCAATGAAAAAAATATCCTCTGGTGAAGATTAAAAAGAAGAAGAAGAAGAAAGAAATGCAGTACCAACACCAGGCCTACTCAATCAGAATCTGCATTTTCACAAATCCCCAGGTGATTTATAGACACATCAAGTTCAAAAAGCACTGGTCTAGAGGAGGCATCTTCCCTCTTTACCTGTATGAACCTATTTGTTTTCCCCACAGCCTTCCCCTCCTAACTTACCTGGGAGTGGTGGGCTCTCAGGGTGGGTCCCCAGATCTACTGAGTCAGAAACTCTGGGGGGAGGTCCCAGCAGAGTGTGTTCTAACAAGCTCTCCAGTCAGGTGATTCTGATGTAAGTTAAAGTTCAAGAGCCACTGGCATAGTTGATGTTATTGGCCTGCATTTGAAAATGAGGTTCACCAGAATACCCAGTATCTTCTGTTGTGTGTAACTAATAGGCCAGTATGACCTGATATAGCACAGATCACACATACTCTTGCTTTGTGTTATCAATCCCCAGCATCGGTCAATCCTACACTCTCTCCTACCTCCTGTTTAACTAGTGAAGAGGATGCTCTGACTAATGCAAGTGTCAGAGGCAATCATCTCTTGCGGTAATTAATGAAATGCCAGGATTTGAGAGCAACCTGGGCAGCCATGCTGTGGTTCAGACAGTTGAGTTTCAAATGAAAAATAACTTCCTAATCCAAGTACCTTGGAGGTTACAAATTAGTGTTCTCCATTTTCTGGTGACTGACCTGACTGGAACAGTCCGAGTGAAAATATCAAGTTTAGATGATGCTCAAGAGAGCCCCTGAATGTGAACTGTGCTAGAAAGGTCAGGGGAAATATGACTGGTCCACTGAGCAAGTCAATTTAAGCTGAATATATCCACCTTTGTTTCAGTCTTGTTTGAACTTTTCAATAGATCATTATACTCACCGCCTAACCTAATACCAACCAGCTCTAAATGAGAGGGTTTGTTTCCCTCTCAGCCCCTCTCTATGGCATCTGTTTTGGGCTCTCTGTTCCTCTTTCTCCCCCTGTGTCTTCCTCTCTGCGTATCTCTTCATCACAGTCTATGTTCGTATGTCTCTGACTCTTCCTACCTTCCTATTCCCACCTCTTTAATGAACAGACTTAGCATATCTCCCAGGTTGGGGAGGGGGGTGGATTTCAATATGGACAAAAGCAAAGATGCTGTAAATAAGGTTTTTGTTGGTACTGTTGCTTACTTTTTCTGATATTAGAGAGTTGCATGTTATCCTGATATCTCTGTTTCTTACTCTTCTTCTTTTTCTTCTTCCTTCTTTCTTTTTTTCTTTTAATTTGCAAGTGTTGGGCACACAGTGCAATATACAGATCTTGTAACACAGAAACCCACACCTGAAACCTATATGTTCATGTTGACTAATGTCATCCCAATAAATTTAATAAAAACAATAATAATTTGCAAGTGTTTGCCATAGATTATAATCATGCTATTTCTCAATGGGATTAGAGTACTAGTTTATCAAAATGTCAGCAAAAAAAAAAAAAGTCAAGCAAATTTGCTGCAATAAGGAGAGGCTGTAAATTTACTGTCACTTAAGAATTCCTCTCAAATTCACAGTACAAGCCCAACAGAGAACATTTTTTAATAATTGTGACTGAATGAGTGTGAGGTTAACCCAGTGTGTGTGCACTTTGATCTTGTGCCTTGTTAAATTTCTCAGTTTTAATCATGGGAGCCATTATTTATGCCATGATTCCAGGAGCTATGCTATCAGAGAATGCCTGAAATGTAAAATCAGGTTCATTTGCTAATTTCATTTGTTGAAAGTCACATCTTTCCCCCTTTTATTCTTTTGAATGTTAATGATCACGTTTCCTAGAATAAGACTTTCTTCTTCAAGCTTTAATTATAGTTTGGGTGAAATACTGAACCATTTTAACATTGAAAATATTTGGCAAATAAGCCTGATAAGAGGAATTTTATGAAAGTTCTCATTGTCTTGGGTATAAGCACAGAGATGAAGCATGTGGAGAAAGACCTTTATCTCTCTGGAATTTTAAGTCTTTCTGCAATACACAAAACAGTGGATTCACACAGAAGGAAAAAAAATGATTTCCTCAAATCTAATTATCAAAAAGCAATTCATCTTGCTTGAGCATTTCAATCAACGCATCCCTGAAGCCACTTTCTCAATCTGCCTTCCTGTCTGATGTATGGATTTGTGGGTGTGTGTTATCATTTGAAAAAACCTCTTAGCATATGGTGGAAAAAATTGCTGTTTTGCTAATTTTATATTTTACTTCTTAATGACCTACTTCTCTGCAGCAGCTTTAGTGGAATGGTTTAAGCTCAATCTGACTTTTTGAGAGTCCTTTACTATGTGGCAGTGACTCAGCTGGGATGGAGCCAAGATGTTGACGTGATTGGGCTGGGGGTTTGCATCAGCCTCCGCTTTTGCTGCTTTGGCAGAGAGTTTACAAACTGTAGGCACTCGGAATCTAAGTGGCATCATTAGTGGGTGTAAAATGCCCTAAGGGTCTGGGAGTGATTTAAAACTCCAGGATTCAATGAGGAGAGAGTAGGATAGGGGCTCAGGTGTCTGAGGAAATGGGATCCAGTAGTAGCGCTGAAATGTGACCCTGGGTAAATCACTTGACCTTAATTCTTTACCTACCTTAAAATAAAGTGAATATATGAATTCTCCTTTTATTGAAATGCTGTGAATTATCAGGGCAGTATTTGCCAAGCACAAGGAAATCTTCTCATTGTAAGATAATTATTTAGATAATGTTTTGCAAAAGATTACTTAACACAAGCAGCTTCAATGTAAGATTTGTGAAAATTGCATGTCATAGCGGACATCAGCTCCTAACTGAAGGGGTCATTGGTAGAATAATTATTTCATTTCCCTAAAAAGGAAAAGACAGTTCGAGCTCTTTGGAAATTTGGTCTTTTGAAACTACAGTTGAAATTGTACACATAATTTAATCAATCAGTGTTTTGTTGCCTAGCTCAAATAATCATGTTTATATTAGTATTTCCGTCCCTTGGTGAATCAATAAAGCAAAACATAAGTACTTAACTGAGTTGGTCTTATGTAATCATTGTGCCATGCACTCCTAAGTTTCTAGAACCTTAGCTATTGTCCTTGCCGCCCCCCCACCCCCCCCCCAAAAAAAGGTTTACATTTTACACCAGCACTCTTCAACAGAGCTCTCTATGGTGATGGAAATGCTCGTTATTGATGTTATCCAATATAGCTGATACCAGCCACTTATGGCTATTGAGCACTTGAAATGTGGTTAGTATAACTGAGGAACTAAAATTTTTAACTTCACTTAATTTTAATGAATTTAAATTTAAATACTCACATAAGGCTAATGACTACCTCATTGGATGTCCACTTTAATTGAAGACAAAATTAATGCCCATAAAAAGCATTAATGACCATCCACAAGGAGCTATATAAAGAAATGTTGTCTTGGACAGAGGGGAACTTGAACTGAGTCTGGTAGGATAGGGTAAAACAGAAAGTGGAAAAAAGAACAGCGAATGTTCTGGGCTGAGAGAATAAGAAACCAATGACCTAAAGACAGGAAGATCCCAGTGTTATACCTGAAAAGGTAGCAGGCCGCCTTGATGGGAGCTGAAGGTTCCTGCTAGAGCTGAAGGGGAAATAAGATGAGTGTAGGGGAGAGGGGTGGGTGTACCAGGCACTTCACATTTATAATATAATTTAATCCTCACAACCAATTGATGAATAGTTACTGCTATTGTCCTTATCTTACGCTCAGGAAAGTAATTTCCCTCAAGGTCACAAGCTAGAAGCTTTAGAAGCCAGGCTGCTTTCCTCCAGATGCTATGCTCCTTAACCACCTCCCTTCATCACAGTGATTGAGAATTTGGACTCTGTAGTCATTGCTCTTCTGAGTCTTCTGAGCTTATGACTATGGGCATCTATAAACTGAGGAGAGAAAAGGTATATCATTTAAGGATTATATAAGATAATCCTTTGGAGCACCTAGCAGTGCCTGGCACATAATAAAGGCTCAAAAAAATCCTTGCCTGATCTTATTAGACCAGAAGTAGACTCGGAAGGCAGACAAGAAGTTAGGGCTTGCTTGAGTAGGTACTAGGCAACTACTGCAGCTTCTTGAAGTGACGATCGACATGTTGAAACTCTCATAAAGAACAAAGGACAGAAAGGAAGGACGACTGGACTCACAGAGGCCTCCAAGAGGCAGCTGCAGCCTTAACTAGGTCTGGAGGCTCACATTCAACAGATGAAAGAAATGCAATTTTATTTCCTCCCAGAAACAAAATTAAGATATATTGATTGGGGATAATTTTTAAATTTCAGAAAAAGACAAAGAAGAAAATTAAAATTACCCATGATAGCACATCTAAGAAATAATTACCATCAGTATTTTGTTACATATCCTTTTTATGTTTGTATTTGTATGTGTTAATTCATGTTTTAAGTTTACCATATTTAACTACAGTAAAATTCACACTGTTGGTGTACTGTTCTAGAGTTTTCTTTTTAATATGTATAGAGTGGTATATAAAGGTGGTTTTAATTTGAATTTCCCTAATGAATAATGTTGTTGAGTATCTTTAGTTGTGTTTTTTTAAATCTTTAAATAGAGGACATTTATTTCTTCTTTTCCGATCTCTATGCCCCCTTTTTTTTTTCTTGCCTTATTGCATTAGCCAGGACCTTCAGTATGATGTTGAATAGGAGTGATGAGAACATATCTTGCTCCTTTCTTAGTGAATTCTTTCACTGCTGGCTTTGATGTTAGTTTTTGTTTTATTGTAGATGCCCATTATTAGGTTAAGGAATGTCCCTTCATTTCCTAACTTGCTAAAAGTATCATGAATAGATGTAGAATTTTTTGAAATGCTTTTGCGTGAATATTGAGATAACCATATGATTAACAAGGTTCTGGGGAGTCTAAAATCTCTGACTTACAGTAGTAACCTTAAAATATAACAGATCTCTGATGGTTGTAAAGAAATTTTTTTTCTTCCCTTAAAAATATTTGAAAGGGGACATCTGTAATACTTCCAACAATAAAGATAAATTTAAAAAACTGTTGTGTAGATAGATATAGATGTAGATATATGCATATATATGGGTTCAAAGAGAGAGTATCAACAAACTTTTGATAAATTTTATTCTGAACCATTTTTTAAATTTATTTTGAGATGTTTCATCCCTGGACAAGTAAGTTTTTTCATTAAAAAAAATAAAAAGAAATGTGAGTGTTTTCTTCTCTAGAAAAATACTTTCAAGACTGATATGCTGTAGACACCCATTTTAGGCTTATTTTTAGAATTTTAAGAATCTTCTGTTTTCCAAGTTTTCTTTTAGAAAATGCAATCGAGTTACTTTTCACATCCTCATAATTAAAATGGCATTGCTTTATTGTATGTGTGAGAAAGAACTTGAGATAATGGCAAATCTTCCCAAGGCCCTCAAGGATACTAAACATGAACTTTTGGAGGAATAAGGTTTGTTTTAGTGTCTCTCATTCCCAGTCTAGGGTTAAGAAGGGTCTTGGTCTCTCAAAATGTTTGCACGAGAGGATGAACTTCAATGTTTGCATCGTTTCCCCTGTTTTATACTCTCCTCGCATAGACCACAGCTTAGAGTTTTAGAGAAAAGGCGCTTTCGGCAAGTGCAAAGTGGTATTGTCATGTTGCTACTGGAGCTGTCTGTGAGAGCCAAGAAAATAGGACAGGATGAAAAGGAAGTAAAATAAGTCATAGTGAAACCTCCTCTCTCAGAGGAAGGAAAGCAAACATTGAAATATTGCTTTTTCCTGGCTGCTTATTAAAGGGAAAATTTGCCTACTGTGCTGGAAGAGTCTCTTATTCATCGCTCTGTTGATGTGAATGAAGCATCCAGCTTGTTTGTTTTTGTGTGCATTGCCCATTCTGTGTCTTAAGAGGAACTCTGCTGACAGTGAGTATTGAACAGATTCAGCATTTCTTTGATTAGAAAAGATGTCAATTTGTTTTAATCATTCAATAATTTATATTAGACCAATTCCCCAAAACAGTTCAATTTAAACATGTTTGCTGCAAAGTCCATTCAGATTTCTGAAATGTGTATGGATTCATTATTTTTATGAGAGTGAAAAATCTTGTTTTATTTTTAATATGGATTAGTTTATTTGAGATAATATGCTATTTGGATCTTTTGTGGAACTTACATAATTTTGTCACTTTCAGAAATAAAAGTGTATAGGGTATTGTAAATTAATTAACATAAAAACCTTGAGTTTATAGGTATAGAATTGTAGTGTCACATCATGCAATTAAATACCACACATTCTATTTTCATAAGTTCAAGGTTGTTGGTCTAAATTACAATGACATAATTTCTGTTATGATTGTTGGTGATTGGTATAATTTGACTAATTATTGCCTAAACAATGGAAGTTGGCTGGGACTCAAACTGAAACCAATGCTTTTTTATATGAGAAGAGCAAGGAGACTGAATGCGTTTTCTTTTGTCATTCATTATGATGGGCTGCAAGTAATCATAAATATTGCACTGAGAGGTATAGGAAGCTTTCTTTTCCAGGATCATTTTTCCAGAACAGAATAAAAGGCAACTCTCCAGAGAAAAATAAATGATCATGTTTAGTGAAACATCACATTGGCTGGCTAATTGGAAGGACAGTGGAAAAATCCCACAGGAAATGGTCAGGAGCCTGCGACTTTTATAGTCAATACTCTTCTTAGACAGAGCAAACATTCCTTTTAATGACATAAAAATCCATTTAAATTGAAGTAACATCTGCCCAACCTTCTTATCTGACCACAGGGTCAAGAAAAACCATTGCCAGATAAGGAAATAATTAAATGTTTTGTGAAATATAGGAGGAACTTGTGTGTAAACAATAAGAGAGTGGAAGTTTCATGCCTATGTTAATTCCCCATGAGCATGTATTAAAACTGATTTTCTCCTGTTTAAAAAAAAAACAATGAATGCTACCTTTTTAAAAGACACTTGTACTTTTTTTAAAAAAAAATTTATTGATTTTTTACAGTGAGGAAGGGAGAGGGATAGAGAGTTAGAAACATCGATGAGAGAGAAACATCGATCAGCCGCCTCCTGCACACTTACTGGGGATGTGCCGGCAACCAAGGTACATGCCCTTGACCGGAATCGAACCCGGGACCCCTCAATCCGCAGGCCGACGCTCCATCTACTGAGCCAAACCGGTCAGAGCAAGACACTTGTACTTTAAGGCAATTTAATATATTGCATAATTTACTAAAACCTTCTTGGCCTTTTCACCTTTTCTAGTAATTTCTTGGTCTATTTTGACCACAAGCTTTGAATAAATGGATGAAAAGAGAACTTGGTCATTGTCAATTTCCAAAGGCATAGAGATCAATGTGAGTGCAGATAACCAACCCCACAATTCAGAATAGAAAGGTTAGGGAAGAAAATAGTGTGCACTATTTAGCTGTGCATTCTAATATGTTAGGAATTGCACAGGGCTCTGGGGATTCCTTTGTATCTCTACTAAGGCTGAGGAACCCACTGGTCCCTAGAGGTGAGGGGTGAGCTGTAAGAGTTCACTTCTGAGGAGGTGCTCCTGGGACATCCCAGGCTCAGAGGTGGCAGCAAGCTTCTTTCAAGAGCCTCAAGGCAGTGAGATTTTCCAGCCAAAGCAACAAGAGTGAGAATTCAATCCGTCTTACAGTCACTTCCACAAATTCTAGGTAGAGTTGCCCCATCTTTCCCAACCCCTCGCAAGGAGCTTTATTTAAAAGTGTTCACGGAAGCCATAAATCCAGGGCCCTAAATGTTGTATCCTTGATGCCCAAGAAGATTTTATAGAAAAGAACAACAGGTTGTATAAGGCAAATCTTCCATGCTAGTATCACATTCCAAAATTAATAGTATGACTTCTATAGTACCAAATGAAATAAATTGCCTTTAGTACAACACAATGCAGAAAAAAAAAAGTAAGCTCCTTATTTAAATCTCATATGAATATTTGTTGCTTCTCACCTTAGAGATTGTCTCATTTCCTTGGCAGTTAATGACAGGTAGGCAGAGACAAGCTGACTGTTGTAGAGCTGGACTTTATGGAAACAAGAGCCCTTCTCAAAGGTGGTGTATCATACTGTTTACACATGTCAGATCTGGAACCCTGCTGCCTGGTTAAATTCTGATTCTTCCATTACCAACTATGAATCCTTAAGCAAGTTGCTTAACTTCTTTAGATCTCAGTTTCCACATTTGTGAAATGAAATATATAATTATACCTAACTCAAAGGATTATTGTGGGGTTTAACCAAGATCAGTCATGCCAAGTACTTGATAATTTTTTAGTGTCATTATTATTAATTCACTTCACCTACTTTGATATCCCTTTTTCTGGCCTTTTAGACACCAGGATTATTCAGAATTATTATTGAGAATTATTTTGCCTATCCAAATTCTGAATGCCTAAACAATAATTCTAGAAAAACTTCTCTTAGCTACTAAATAGACACATTTCCAACAAAGCCTATCTCTCTGTGTTCTCCTCAGCATTGATAGGATATCTTAGACCATAATTATACCCAAAATTATTTAAATGGGCCCAGTGCCTCAAAGAAATTAGGTAAATGCAAAATTTGCAGGCCAAATTGTGTTCCAATGATTTCTGAAAGTCCTAATCATAGATGTTCCTAGCCTATGGGCTGTACTCTTCTCATTGGTCTTGGTAGAGGGAGCTCTGTAGTTCCATCAGCCCCTTGCAGTCTCACTGAACTGTTTTTCATTTTAGAAGGTGCAGTAAAATGGGAAAGGAGAAGGTGCTTGAGCACCTGCATAGCCTGGTGCCCATCTGGTCTTTGAAAGCTCACCAGTGGTTTGGTTCTGAAGTTCATATTTTGGGTTAATGTATGAATTAGAAGTTATTGGCTAGAATTTTTTAAGCCAGAAAAAAAAATTACTTTGATTTTTTAGGTCATAGCATTTATGAATGTTATTAAAGATTAGTGTGGAATATAAAAAATTGTTTTCCTCAGAATTCTTGACCTAAACAAGTAACCTTTTCATTTTAACTTCTGAGCCTACCTTGCAATACAAGTAAATACACTGTAGCAATATTATACTCCTGAGCTGCAGTAGAAAACATTTTATCTTTCTTGGATGCTGCAAAATCATAAACTGAAGAAGTCAAAGTCAATTTATGAGTTCTCCAAGATCTTGCTAAGGAAATAGCTAGAAAATACATAGAAAAATATATTTATTTTATGAAACATGCAAAATAATTTCAGAGCACCTCCCTAAGTGAGTCTATTACTATGTTATACAGACTATGTAAGATTATGAATGCATTGAGTTTACTTAATATGATCCTTTTGGGAACATGGTTTAATTGAAAGCTTTGGAGATAAAACTAGCATCGATTGAGTTGAAAAGTTTCTTTTTAAATAAAAGCTGTTAAATTATATTGCAAAATGCTGGAGAAAATAATACATACTATCTAAGTGTGAAATTAATGTCTCCCTCAACATGGCTCTTCGTGCATCTCAACTTAGTTCTTAATTAATTGTTTCTTTTGTTTCTGATGATTCAGATTTCCCACATCATAATATATCTTTTACTTGTCTCTTCCTGTAACCAAATTCGCTAGACTAGGCTGTCTGCATGAGCAAATTAGTGCCTTCCAGGAAGGTGTTAATAAGTCACAGAGCAAAAAGGAATATTTCAAGGGAGGTAAATATACACACAATTTTCTGAAAGTGCAGCAAGTTTGCTTTATTATTTTCCTCATTGAGCTAGAACTACAGCTTTTACCAGTGGTCTTCCTTCTCGTTTGTAACTTGTGACTTCATTTGTGTGATTCATTTCACTTGTTAAACTTGCCACCACTGACACTATCTATACAATAAGCCGTACTTTAGGCATTTTAAAACAAGATATAAATCAGCAATTCTCAACCTGTGTTTTCAGTTTCCAAGGGTGTGTTGATATAAATCAAAGGCTATCTTTAGTTCTTTAAAAACAAACTGAAAGTAGCTTTGAACTTCAAGATGCTATGGAAAATGAGAATGAATGATTGTGTAACAACATGCTTTCTAAGATTTGAAATACTATATACTTGAAGAATTCTTAGTATAGATGTAACTACCTGGTTGAAGAAATTGGTTGCTAAGCAAACAACTGAATTGAATTGTTTTAAAAATATAACTTAAGTTATACCTGCTTTCATCTTTGGATTCTCATTCCCTTCCCCCAATTCATGGCATTTGGAGGCACTGTGTTAACATGATACAATTTATGAAGATAGACTCTGCTTCTTACATTTAACCATTGAAATGTAACCTGCTGGCTGTATATATATCATCACTTTAAAAAGTGGCTTTCTTTAAAAAAAGAAATAAAGTCATAGATGTGTGATTTTATAAACTCTTCATTTTACAAATGAAGAAACAAAGGCCCGCAACATTTAAACAAATTGTTTGAGTTTACCCAACTGATTAGTGGCCTCTCCCCACCAGTATTTTATTCTATTTTTTCTCCTGCTATACCAGATTACTATCTTATTGGCACAGCTCCATATACAGTATCTCAGAATAAAGCAGTTGACAAGATAAGGGAATAGTAAATTGAGAATTGGCAATTTGGGGTTAGGTCTACAACATTGTTTTTGAAAGTGTGGTGTGAAGATCACCTATATTACTTACCCAGATGCCTGTTTAAAATGTAGATTCCTGGACCCTACCCCAGACCTACTGAATCTCAATCATCTAGGGGTGGAAGCCAGGAATATGCAATTTAAACAACCTCTGTAGGTAATTTTTCTGTACAATAAGGTTTGTATTCTAGAGGCCAATGGTATCCTACATGTTTCACTATAATGTTATTTAATACATTTTAAATTACATAATAACATACTATATTCCCATTTGAAAAATGTGTAGTGCTTTGCAGTGGATTCTAAGAAGTGGTGCAGAGGAGACCTGTGGTGAAAGGGCAGGGCACTAAGTTTGGGTTCCAATTCAAGCTCTACCACTTTGCTATGAGGATCTGGGAAAGTTACTTAACTCTCTCAGACTCCAGTTTTTCTTCTTTAAAGAAAAATAATGTTGCCCTTGCAGGATTGCTGAGAGGTAATGGATATAAAATACCTGGCAGGCACTGGGCCTAGCATAGTAGAGGCACGCAACTATTCATTACTGTCATTACTTAAGCTAATATAACTATTATGTTCCATATCTTTTCTCTTACCTTTTGAAATAGAAATACACTGAATTCTATATTATTTCAGACCTAGCTCCCATTTGGTGGAGTATTTCTGTCTTTTGCTCCTTCTTCTCTCCTCTGCAGCTTCCAGCCTACCTTTGGCTATTTCACTATTCATTAGTCACCTCCTGCAGGAGGAAAGAGAAAATAAGAAATCAACTCAAAACATCTCTTTTCCTTATCCCTTATTACTTTCAGTAAAAGACATGGTTTGAGGGAAAGAGGCTGAATCACTGGCCAAAATAGCATTTTTGTTTTCAGTTTTCTGAGAATTTAGGTAGTTTTTTTAGGTAGTTTCTGTTTCTGCTCTTATAATGGTTAAGTGGTAGTCCTCTACTGACATGCTCACATTGTAATCAGTGATTTTAATCAACATTGCATGATGAAAGGATACTTCTAAATGAATCATTTTGAATCTTGTTTCCTTCCTTACTTTTTAGGGAAACTGAGAAAGATTTAGTTTAAGAAAACTCATTAAGATCCTACAGAGAAGGAGCCCGAGTATGAAGTAGGTCAAATTCCGTCACCCCAGTCATGCCCTGGAGGCATTGCTGACGTGCTTTTCTAGCTCGGCAGAGGTGGACTGTGTGTGGATGGATTCCTGGATTGCACAGCTCCTGGGTAGGTACAGGTTTGGACTTAATGAGATCAGGAGTCTTGATTTTCATGTACCAGTAAAATACCCTCAGTTTTTTCAGATCTTCAGATTTTTCCTCATGAAAAGCTCCCAGGTAGTTGGTTTGGGGTCTGCTGCTTGGGACAGAGAGCCACAGCCTCAGCTGCAAGAACTGTGAGACTCCGGAGGTGGTGCAACCCAAAGCATCATACAAAAGTGAGTGCAGCAACAGGGAAAATTTTTCTGAACCTGCTGGTGTGTAGTAAGACTCTGGCAGGAGGGCAGGGGTGTGGGTGAGAGTGGAGGGCAGTAGCCGTATGAAGGCCTGGTCTTTTCTTCTCCTCGCTCTTCACCTATTGCCAGTCCTGAGTCCTGACAGGGTGTCTGATACAGGCCCTCGGGTGGACTGATGGTCTGGTTGAGATATGTGACATGACCAGTCCACTAGAATGGCATCTCTTGAGGGTAGGTATTATTGTCTACTTTACTCATTGCTCTAACCCCAGCACCTAGAACGAGGTCTGGCATAGAGTACATACTCAATAAGTATTTGTTGAATAAATGGATGAATTAATCATCAGGGTTTATAAATGCTTGTTGAAGAAAAAGAAGAAGAAGGGGGGAGGGGAGAGAATGAAAGAGGAAAATCATGAGATGACGCTTGGCATGGTTGAGCCAATCTGATGATCTGAAAATGCCCTTTTCGGGTAAAAGGAGATATTTCTTTGGCCAAAGGCATATATAATTTCTGCTACTGCTAGACCCTTCAAAGAGTTTTAGGGTCTATCTCTGTGAGTACTAATTCTAGTGACTGGTTGGATGGAAAAATAATGATTATGGTGAATAACAACAGTAGCAGCACTTACACTGTGTGGATTATCTTTACCAATCCATTTGTAAAACTTAATGAATGATAATACAAGTATAATTGCAATTTGCCACAGTGATTTAAAATTTGATATAATATAGTCTCACTGCCACTGAGTCACTGGAATGCAATGTTATAAACAAGTCCTGAGGGAAGCAGGCTCGCCTGGTTTCTCTAAAAAGACAATGTGTGTGCGTGTTTATGCTTGTGTGTGTGAGTGTGTCCATCTAAATGCACAAAGCCTACCCAAAATCATTTTAGTAATAACCTTGATGCCGGCAGTCGGGTTACTAAGTAAAGCTAAGTGTGATTTTTACCTGAATACCACATCCTTTTCTTCAGATCATAGTTCTCTGGGAAGTTTCCAAAACCACAAATGCCAATGATATGTGCATCTCTAGAAATTTCCCTTTTAGGAGAATGGCAGTATGCCAACAAAGGTGAAGCATAGAGCATACTTTTAAAAAAGAGCCCCTAACTAGGCCTGTATTTTATAGATCTGCTTTTTTTTACCCTTATTTTGTCCTCTCTTTTGCTTCTTTAACACTTTGGCTCTTGTAGACACTTCATTTAAATTCAACGAAGACAAACTGGAATGAGTGGAACTATTAAATAAACTGTAGTGTCCTTGAGTGTGTCCTCTGTGAAAGGCCATGGGCTTTGAAGGAAGACATACTTGGGAGGTTTGGGTTCCAGTGATCATCTATATGAACTTTCTTACTAGAGTTCTCTTCTGCAAAAGAGAGAAATAACCTCGAAGCGTTGTTGTGACAATAATATATATAAAATGAATAATGTATGTAAATAATATATAATGGATAATATATATAATGGATAATATATATAAAAATGCTTAGCACAATAACATGGCATGTATAAGGTGTGTTATGCTTTCTTTGTCTTTCTCCTTTACTTTCACACAGAACACTTCACTTCTGACACTTCTCATCAGCAAATGTGTAGATTCCCCCCACCCCCCAACAAGCAATTCTCCGTGACATTAGCTGGATATTCTACAATTTAACTCATCTGTGGTACCATCTACTTGAAGATAGTGTCAGACACCACAGGTTAAGGGCTCAGGCCCAAAGGACATCTCCCATCCCTCTTTAGATGCCATCACCAGTAGTAGGTCTCCAGGGAATTCCCACCTACTGTCTGACTTGGCCACAAATCAGAGGTTCCCAGTACCCACTCCTTGAGCTTGATTGCTTTGCTAGAGCAGCTCACAGAACTCACATGTTGACCAGTTTATTAAAGGATATGGTAAGGAATACAGATGAACAGCTAGATGAAGAGATATGTAAGGTGAGGTCTGGGAGGTCCCAAGTGCAGGGCTTCTGTCCCCAAGGAGTTGGAGTGTGTCACCTCCTAGTATGGATGTATTTGCCTTCCTGGAAGCTCTCCAAACCCCTAACTATTGGAATTTTATGGAGGCTTTATCACATAAGCATGATCAGTTATTAACTCCATTTCTAGCCCCTCTCTCCTCTCTAGAAAAGTGGAGTGAGGGTAAGGCTGAAAATACTAAGCTTCTAATCAAGGTTGGTCTTACTGCTGACCTGCCCCCATCCAGGAGTCATCTGGGAACCCACGGAGTCACCTTTTTAGAATGAAAAATGCTCCTAGTGCTCTTATCACTTAGAAATTTATAAGGGTTTTAGGACCCCTGTGTCAGGGACTGGGGACAGGGGTCAAATATTTTTCTTATTATAAATCACATTATCACATAGAGCCTCAGGGCAGTCCCTTCGTTCTCTCACAGACTGTTGCAGTTAGAGGTAGAATTGTTCTCCAGCCCACTTTCTGAGTTGCCACAAGCATTATCCTAAACACACACACACACACACACACACACACACACACACACACACCATCTTTTATTCTACTCCTTTTTTTGTTTTCTGCTGCCCACAGGATAAAAACTAAGCTCCTTGTTGAAGCATACAAACCTTCCTCATCTAGCTTTAGGTCTGTTGACTCATTTCTTGCTGATCCTGAACTGTTTCTTCAACCTTGACATGCCCTTTTACACTTCTGTGCCTTTGCATATGGCTTTGTTTTTTTCCAGCCTCCAGTGCCCTTCCACTCCTCTCCACCCGGTGTACATCCGCTATTTCTTCTTTCAAGGTGAAGCTCGGTGCTGTCTCCTCTGTAAAGCATCTCCAGACTGCCTGAAACCAAGGCAGTTACTTACACCCTTTACGCCTTTCTGGCTCCCATAGCTCTTTGTTTATGTCTCTATTATAGCTGGCTCATGTAGTAATTAAAATTCAAACACACCTAGTAATGCCACTTTCTGGATGTCTAACCTTGGGCAAGTACTTAACCTCGATTAGCCTTGTCTTCATTTGCTAAATGGAGACAATATTAGAACCTATCTGAGAATTATTTAGGTATTAAATGAGATAATTCATGTAAAACATATAGTACAACACCTAGAACATGGTCTCTGTGGGTCTATGCTAGACTATGAGCTACTTCATTTTTGTATCCCCAATACCTAGCACAAAGCCTGGAACACAGGAGGTATTTAATATATGTTTGTTGGAAGAAAAGGAGGAAGCAAACAAGCTACCTTTCATCTATATTAACAAAGAAAACAGAAAATGTTAAACTGTATTTATGAGGAAGGCTCATTAACTGTCCTTTCACACTTTAGTTAACACTCTTGGATCTTCAGCTATAAAAATGTCTGCTCCTCTCCTCCCCCCAGAAAAGCTGACAAGAAATAATATGTAAAAATTACACAGCCTTAAGTCCTCTAGGCAATTCTTAGCTACAGAAACTGAACCAACACTGTCACCCAGAAAAGGGAAGAAAACTATCTCCTATATTAAGAATGCATATAAACTATGAAATGAAAGACATTTGGTAAAATGGAGATCAGATAACACACTCAATAGCATTTCTAGAGTCCTCCATTTTCTGCATATGGTGTCAATACTTTTGTTTTCAGGAAAGTTCACTTGCCCAATTATCTGTTCTTTTCTCTTCTCGTTAATCCTATATAATAATCCTATATAATAAAGAGGTAATATGCAAATTGACCATCACTCCAACACACAAGATGGCCGCCCCCATGTGGACACAAGATGGCCAGCAGGGGAGGGCAGTTGTGGGTGATCAGGCCAGCAGGGGAGGGCAGTTGTGGGTGACCAGGCCAGCAAGGGAGGGAAGTTAGGGGCAATCAGGCCGGCAGGAGAGGACAGTGGCAGGGGACCAGGCCTGCAGGGGAGGGAAGTTGAGGGTGACCAGGCCTGCAGGGTAGAGCAGTTAGGGGCAATCGGGCCAGCAAGGGAGCAGTTAGGCGTTGACCAGGCCAGCAGGGGAATGGTTGGGGGGTGATCAGGCTGGCAGACAGAAGTGGTTAGGGGCAATCAGGCAGGCAGGCAGGCGACGGTTGGGAGCCAACAGTCCTGGATTGTGAAAGGGATGTCCAGCTGCTTGTTTAGGCCCAGTGGGATCAGACCTAAACGGGCAGTTGGACGTCCCTCAAGGGGTCACAGATTGGAGAGGGTGCAGGCTGGGCTGAGGGACACACGTCCCCCCCCCCGGACAAATTTTGTGCACCGGGCCTCTAGTTGTTAATAAAACTGATACTGTTGTCTTCTTATACTTAAAATTCAAAACCAAATTTTTAAAGACAAACACTGTGTTTCACTATAATGAACTATAGCAGCCCATTTCTTTCTGTCTAAAAATGAGCTTTGGCAGTAGGTAGCAAAATTTGGAGGTTCTAGTTCAGGAGCAGTTATTGGCAAGTCAATTAATCCAGCCAACTTTATAATTTTACCACCTCAATAGTACTGCTGATTAGTTCTTAGATGCTTTGAAAATTTTAAACATTTTTTTTTTTTTTGCAATTCGAGTTTCTCATTTGCAAAAAGAGGGTAAAAATACCTAACATTTACATTTAATCTTAGGTATGAAGATTAAATGTGAATGTTCAATGAGTAATGTATATAAAACAGCTAACATAGTGCTTTTCATGTAATAGGTACCCAATAAATATTATTTTCTTTCTCATCAGGATTTTGTTTATGACACCATGTTTTAGTCAGATGAACATGTTTACATATGGGTCTACCTCACTGTACTGAAAGCTCCTCCAAGGCAGGAATTCTCTCATACTCTTCTTTGGATTCCTAACGATCAGTAAACTGCTTGACACAAAACATGTGTTTAATACATAGTTATGGAAGGCAGGAAGAAAGGATGGGAGAGAAAAAAGAAAAAAGAAAGGAAGGAGAAAGGGAAAGACAAAGGGAACGAAATACTAGGTAAAGTTGAGTACCATAGGACAAAAATCTATAGAATTACTCAAGTTATTGCTTTTTAAATATTTGTTTTACACATTAATTCTAATAATTATAGGAAATGACTAATATTATAAAATATAGTTGAATACTCCTTCATACTTTTGAAATGAAAACAAAAACAACCCTGATATATGTCTCCTTTTATTTTATGCCAATATTCATAAACAAGCATTACTGAATGAAAATTGCTTGTCAAAAGTGTAACTAATGTGAGATGGGGCTATGATTTTGATGGCATGTGTTATTTATGCCATCAAAATGAGAAGAGTATCACTATGTTTTAGGGTTCTTATGTGGCACTTGGAAAACTCTGTAGTCTGCAATCTACTTGTTCTGTGACCTAGTCAAGGTGACTTATCACAGGGAAAAAGCATATGTTTCATGCCTTTTTAATGACATGCTTGACACATAATACAAAATGACATAATCTGTAGAGTATAAAGTTGGAGTGCATACCAATCAGACATGTTATACTCTTTGGTTGCATAATTCACTGTTTGAAAATACCTTATCTGATATCAAGAAAAGAACAAGAAGCTGCTACCAATATAGGATTTTTTTTCAGTCTTCTCAAATAGACTTCCAGTACCCCTCTAACACATGCTATGGCCCTAACTTTCTTTTATTTTGGCTCGTTGTTGCTGTTACTATTCTCTTCTCTTAGTTAACAGTTGATGAATACTGTTTTTTAATTTTTTAAAACATTTAATCATAAAAATGTAAACAATATGAAATCATAACAAGTAAGAAATTAATCTTTGACATATCCTTACCTACTTTTCTTGCTCTCCATCCACTTTCTTCCATGAGTATGTATCCTTCCAAACCTTTCTCATCTATTAAATGTATAGATATATGTACAGATACATATATTTTCTAGATAAATAGGATCCAGCTATGTATATTTTATTAAGCAACATGCTTTTATCTTTTTCACTTAATATGTCTTGGAGATATTTTTATGTTTGTAAATATAAATTAATCTTATTCTTTCTAATGGTTGCCTAGTATTCCATACTATGGTTCTAACATAATTGATTTATCCATTCCTCTTTTAATCAGAATAAATTTGTCTTCCTTTTCATACAATATAAATAGTACAGCAATGGACATTCTTGTCTATTCACCTTTCCACAGGATAGAATCCTAGAAGTGGAATTTCTGTGTTAACGGGCACACAGTTTTTGAATGCCACAGTCTATTGCAATATTTAGTAATCATTGCTATTTGGTTATCCTTCCCCATTTTACACAAGGTTGGCTTCTACTCTGGCTTAACTGATTCTTTGAATACATTGAGATGTCAGCATAAAGAAGCTTTAACTTCTTTTTTAATTTTTTATTTATGATTTTTAGAGAGAGAAACATTGATTTGTTGTTCCCCTTACTTTTGCATTCATTTGTTGATTCTCGTATATGCCCTGACTTGGAATCACACCCAGAATCTTGGCGTATCCTGGTGATGCTCTAACCAACGGAGCTACCTGGCCAGGGCTATAGAAGCTTTAGGTTCTCAAACAGAAAGGGGAAATAAAAGATTGTGCTACTTATGTTAATGTAATCAGAAAATTTTAATGATGTTGTAATATTTTATTTTCACCATAAGATTCATTTTAAAGTTGAATTCAGTTTAAGTTTTATATTTCTTTTATCTTGTACCACATCCAACGGACGTTTAACTACTGGTATTTAAATGGGTCATCACTTAAAAATTGTTCTACAGCCCTGCCCAGTGTGGCTCAGTAGATAGATCATCGGTGGCACACTGAAGGGTCTCAGGTTCCATTCCTGGTCAAGGGCACATACCTGGGTTGCAGGCTCCATCCCAGGCCCCCATTAAGGCGTGTGCAGGAGGCAACCACTCAATGTGTCTTTCTCACATAGATGTTTCTCTCTTTGTGTCTCTCCTTCCTTCCTTTCCACTCTCTAAAAATCAATGGAAAAAATATCCTTGGGTGAGGATTAACAAAAATAAACATAAAATTAAAACAAATTGTCCTACAGAATGAATTTTAGGGGGGCTAGCAAATATGGAATGAAGTGCTTCTCAGTAGATTAGACAATTGCAATCCAGTTCTATTGAAGCCCTACAAAATGATTACTGAGAAATTGAATGTACGTTCTTTGGGTTTTGGGGGTGAGGGGTTGGGGAAGACAAATGCTTTCATTATTTCCTTTGTATCACTGAAAGGGAAACATCTAAGAATCCTGAATTTTTAAGTGTTAAAAATGAGAGATGTAAGGTACAACTATATGGGTCATGCTTTGAGCTATCTTTTCTAAAAAGATCATAAAGATTTCTAAGAATGAGATATATCACAGCCGCTCAAATGGGAAGTTATAAATAATGTTCAAGGTGGATTGAGGAACTAGGACCATACAGTTTGGGGAGACTATCAGATGCTGGTTTTTATGGGTTGTTTGGCCATGCCTCCT
Organism: Myotis brandtii; assembly: GCF_000412655.1. Classification (NCBI taxonomy): domain Eukaryota; kingdom Metazoa; phylum Chordata; class Mammalia; order Chiroptera; family Vespertilionidae; genus Myotis; species Myotis brandtii. The sequence goes on along the minus strand of NW_005370593.1, from coordinate 1,046,743 downwards.
GGACTCCCTCCTGTATTTTCTCCCAGTACCCTCCCCCACCTATCCTAACTGCTTTGGTTGCAAAGAAAGGTAATCTTCTTATCACTTTACTACGAAACTTGTGTCATGGCTTCAAACAAAAATAAAAAATTTTTAAAGTAGAAGAGTCCTTGGAGATCATTGACTCCTTTCTCTTGCCCTGAAGCAATAAAACTGTGAGCTGCATTCTAGTGTAATCACAGGTCATTTGTCTTTCCAAATGGCTTCTACCAAGTTTTGTCATCTCTTTTTTTAAAAAATTTAAAAAAGTTTATGACTAAGGAAAACACAATAATCAAATCAAACTCCTCCCTCTCCCTGCACATGTGCCCATTCCTTGGCCCTTCCCTACTCTCTTCACTATTGTAGCTCCTTCTCCTTTTTCAGACTCTGGTCGGTCATCAACTCCTTGGTGATGGAAGCCTTCCCTGGTACACCCCCACTTCTAATGGAGAGCGTTCTACCATCCTTATCTATAACTTAATATTGTTCTCCTGTCTCCCCCATTAAACAGTGAAGATAGGGGATTTGCCTTTATCTTCATATCTCCAGCACCAAGTGCAATATCTAGTACGCAGTCTTTGTATAGGAGAGATAACTACTTACTTTAAAAAGTGACTACTGTATGATTTGGTGTTTGTTAATATGCCAAAAGGCATCATGACACCAAAAGACATTAAGTCCACCCATTATTTGGTAATTTACTTGATTCTTAGCACATGGAAGTGATTAAAGAAGTGTGTTGTAGAGACCTTGGATCAATTGGATTGGAACAAACTGATTTATAAAAATGTGGATTTCTCAAGGGCATTTGTACCAAGAAACATTCCCAAATTTGTGTGGGGTTGTGTTTAGGTTTGATTGTCTTCTTCTTCTTCTTTTTCAGATGAGGGCAAGAATGACAAGACCTTTATCAAAATAAAATATGCTATGAAAACTACTTAATAGTTGCATTTGGGAAATGGTTAAGTGTGTGTGCTTTTGTAAAAGTGATTAAACTAAAACAGGATTAGCAAAAATTTAGGGTTCAAGATTAGCATAGAAATTAATTTCTAAACAAGCAGGTTGTCTTGTTTTATTTAATTGCTCCCTGTGTGATTATGTAAAGCTGAAATTAATTTCTGAACTTTTTTAAAGCATTAAAACTATAGTAGTGTTTCTCAAGTTTTTTTTTAATGTTTTCTTTTTTTCCATTGATTTCTAGAGATAGTAAAAGGAGGGAGGAGGAGGGTAGAGAGAGAAACATCGACGTAAGAGAGACACATCAATTGGTTGCCCCACGTGCCCCAACTGGGAATCAAACCTGTGACCCTTTGGTCTATAGGCCAATGCTCTAGCTACTGAGCAAACCAACCAAGGCTCAAGTTTTTATTTTTGTCTGTGTCTAGATTCCCATTTTTTGTCCTCCCATCATGCAGTGCCCAGCCAAGGACCTATTTATACCTTTGTACATTTCTGACTAGTTGCTTTTGACCCTACTTATCTCATGCAGCACTTTCCAGATTGTATGTGAACCATTCCTTAATCAGAATATTTTTTTAAAAAGATCTTTACCCCACCAAGAAATCCTGGGAAAGCTTCGTCAAGAGACTGCTCAGCAGCCTTGCATTTGCAAGTGCTTAATCAGGGTGCAAAGCTTGCTCCAGCTTGCAGTCAGTTTCCATGAATGCAACTATATCCACACAGATGAGTGACTATGAAGGAGGGCAACTCCTTCTAGGGGCCTTCAATGTGCCTCATCATCCCAATTCATTCAGGGCTGAGAAGTATAAAAAGAAGGAAAAGTTGAGTTGAGAAAAGTCACAATGCCATAATCCCTGGTTCTATAAAAGTTTTTGGGTTTAATATCTTTATGATTTGGGCTTTAACTTTTCCTTTTCATTGCCAGCTAAATCCCTGCACTTTTATCATGCTTACCTTGACATGACTGCTTAGACTTCTACTCAATATAACTTTTATACCTAGGTGAAATGTAAACATACTAAACCCTTGTTAAACTAGTACCGGTTTATTCTGGACGACAATTCTATTGCTCCAAATTAATAGCTACCCTTCTTCTAAGTACCTTAAATGCTTAATAGCTCTTTAAACATTGGCTATCCCAAGTTTCTTGGAGTAGAACTCTATTTCTAGGCTCCCAATATTTTAAAACAAAAAAAAAATGTTTTCCTGTGATTAGGCTTTAAAATAATGGTACTGTTAATGAAAGTTATTCCTATGGCTACTTAAAATACCCACTGAGAGTTCAAAATGATAAAAAAAAAAACAACGAAGAGATGTGTGCATGGTGTTTAAGTATTATATAAATGTATTTGTGTAAAAAGCAATATTAGCTTTGTATATAAACTTACTTTTTAAAAATAGTCAAAATATGCCTGGCTGGCGTGGTTCAGTGATTGAGGCTTGACCTAGGAACCAGGAAGTCATGGTTCAATTCCCGGTTGGGCACATGCCTGGGTGACGGGTTCAACCCCCAGTGTGGGGGATGCAGGAGATAGCTGATTAATGATTCTCTCTCATCATTGATGTTGCTATCTCTCTATCCCTCTTTCTTCCTCTCTGAAATCAATAAAAATATATTTTTAAAAAATTAAAATGTGGCCTGGCTGGTGTGGCTCAGTTGATGGGCGGAGTCCTGTGCACCAAAAGGTTGTTGGTTCAATTGCTGGTCAGGGTACATGCCTGGGTTGGGCTTGATCTCTGGTAGGAGGCATGCAGGAGGCAGCCAATCTATGTTTCATTCTCACATTGATGTTTCTCTCTCTTTAGTAATTAATTAATTAATTAATTAAAATGCAAATTGATATTTTTAATTTAAAAGTTTTTGGGTTTAATAATAATTTATTGAAACTTACTAAGAACAGCACTTCTTAGAATTCCACTAACTCAATCACTCTCAAAATTTTCCTGCAAATGCTATTTACATAAGCAATAATAATATTAATATTAAATATTTTAAGGTATAGTTCAACTTCAGCATTTAAAAATGCACACAAACTCTGGTACAGCAGCATTATAATCTTTTAATCAATTGCAATCAAAATACTGAGTTAATAGTCTTCAGTAATTAGGACAGTGATAATTTTAGAGAAGAAAGTCACCTACAGTGATTATTTCAATAACTTACTCATTACTATGAAGAGAGCATAAACAAATTCTTTTAGCATTCTTTTCAGAAATTATCTTCTAATGACAGCTCCATTTTAAACTATTTAATTGACTGACTTTGTGATTCCTTGGACAGACTTCACTGTTTCAATCTATAATATAAGGACAAGTATGTTAAAACCTAATTTTTAAGATCTAAAGGAAATATTAAATATAAAATAGTATTTAATAATAAGCATGCTGGATATTTATATTAGATTAACTAAACATAAATGTATAAAAATATTGATAAATTTTTATAAGACCAACTTCCCTACCATGAAAAACATATTAATATTGCCACATATTGACATTTACAACCACATGTGACATTTAAATCCAATTTTGTATGGTTGCTAAATAAGGACCTAATACAATCAAAGGAGTTTTAGAGCTCAAAGGATTCTTAAAGAGCAGCTAGTCCAACTACCTTATTTCATAGATGAGAAAATTGAGATTCATAAAAGAGAAGACATTTGGTCATGTGTTCAAACAGCTACTGCAGACCCAGATCTCCTCAACTCAGGTTTGTCATTACTTCCCTTAGAGGGCTGACTTTTGTTGGGACCTTTGAATATGCATGCAAAATGTTGTCTGGAAATTTAACATATAGTGTCTCACAGGTACAATTTTCAAATGTACAGAAATGCTACAGGGATTAACAAAATGCACACATTTTAAAATAATAAAATTTATGTAGTTTTTTTGGTTGTCATTTTGTATTTTTCTCATCAGTAGACTCACAAAATACTATCACATGGAAACCATTGAAATTTTTTGAAGTGAATATGAAAACTTTGGGAACCATGACACAATATTCCTTCTTCTAACTATTAATTAAAATTTGGAATGATTTAAAATGCCACAAATATTAAAGGGATAATGACTTTTTTATTAGTTACTTCATTATTATTATTCATTATAGTAGTAGTAGTAGTAGTAGTAGTAGTAGTAGTAGCAGCTGTTGGAATAGAGGACCAGGACTCCTGACGCAAAGACGAGCGGGCTCCGGCAAGTAATCCAGTGAGACAAAACAAGACGATAATAACTCTGGTATGTACCCCGTGCCACTGGAGCATTATTTACTCTGTGCTCTCATACCAAGTGAAAGGTAATCTTCTTGTTTTATAGGAGTGTTAAGACACACAGAACATCTTATTTTAATGGCATTTTTTACTTGACAAGAGTAGTATCATAGGAATATGATACTAGTCCTTTATCTTGACTTACCTAGTGGCACTCCTGACTCTGGTTTTTAAATCTCACTAGAAGAAGCTGCAAAACCTTATAGTATCTTATTTTTAAAATCAGCACTGTCAGGTATTCCTTCTTTTTTAACCTTATGGTAGTATCAGCTCATTTCCTTTTGTTCATTTGTTACTGCATCCTTTATTTGCTTTAAAATAGTTTTTCTTTTCTCAAGTGAAAGAATCCAAGTTACTTCCGCTCTCATGGAGCATATTTCCCACAAGTTAGTGCACTCAGAAGTATTTGTATTAAACTGTGGTCCGTGAGTAGACCATGCGCAGCACATCCCTGGAACAAAACACTCTGCCATGAGTCTGCACAAAGGAAGGGTTCAAGAAAACATTCCAAGGCTCTCCCAGATGAAATGAGGACCTGGAACACAACCCTTATTACAATTCAACAAACCAACTGCTCATTCACAGAATGTTCTCAAAGACTTCTCAGCTATTATATTCTGTGGATCCCATGCTCGCCTTGATGTACACGCCTCATCCGCATTAACTTTAATGAGTTTTACCCACACATCAAAAGAGGCTGACCCACATATGTGGGGAGCTTCCATATGCTGTCTTTCTCAGTAAACAAGATGCCACAGGAGTAATCTTACATTGGGAATATAGCCAAGGTCTTCCTTAACACCTCCTTTCCATAGCAGAATCTATTCGTTTCTCTTTGCATTTGCAGTGCTTCAAATCCAAATAAACTTTTCATTTGAAAGAAAAACTAAGATCTTTAGGCTAAAAGTTTGGCAACCCAGAAAAACTTAGTTTTTGTTTAAACAATTGAGAAATAACACACATAGCTAAAGAATTGTAACTATTGCTTATATTGTACTAATACATGCACCAAATATTTATATTTATTTATTTTAATTCTTACCCAAGGATGTGATTTTATTGATTTGAGAGAGAGAGAGAGAGAGAGGAACATCGATTGATTGCCTCCTAATTGCGCCTCCTATATGCACCCCGACCTGGGAATCAAACCTGCAACCTAGGTATGTGCTCTGACTGGGATAAAGGAGGACGCTCCAATCAACTGAGCAACCTGGCCGGGGCCCAAATATTGATATTTTTAATTATCGGATTTTTCTAAATTTGTTTAAAAGTGTTTATGTTTTGCATTTAACTATATTATGATTATTATTTTTCCATACTATTATTACTGTTCCTGCTGCTACTAATAATCCACCAATAAAACTTACTGAGTAAGAATTCTGTGTTTGCTTGTCTAAAGCACTTCCCTTTATCACTTTTCTTGGAATGTCCTGCTATTGGAGGAAATAGAAACAGTATATGAAAAAGGGATGGCTTTTATGAAATGGAATTTGTGGAATGCCCTTATTTTGGATGAGTTGCAGACTTCCAAATTCCTCAGAAACCCAAATGAAAACAGTTATGTGCCAGTTAAAACAAGACTTCACTCAGTCTTGGAATGGCCTCTATGTCATTTGGTGGTATGGCACTAACCTAAAGATTGCAAAAACACAAAGCCACAATACTACAAATGTGACAAGACAGGAGGAAAATGAGTTGATTCAAAGTGCCTCCAATATTCAGAATATGAATCTGAAAATACCCTAATCACAAAATTACTTTGAACAAGTTAGTTGGTTAGTTTAATTAAGAAAAAATTATTGTCCATTTAAGTTTGTCATTTCAGAAGATTTTATCTATCTATCTATTTGGTTTAACATGTTTGAAATTAGAAATTGTAAATGATGAAGCTCTTATAGAATAATAGAAATTAAAAGACTTATTTTTTCTTTATTAAAAGATGTAATCTATGGGCTTACTTCTCAGTTAAGATTCAATCTCAGGACATGAAAATGAGATAACTTCAGGCATGATCCATGTCTTTCATATTTATATTTCTGATTTGAGCACAACCTTTGGCACATAGAGGGTACAAATTGATAATTGTTGAATGAGAGAGTATATCAAAATGGTATTCCAAAGAGATGATCTATTTCAGTTTCAAAGCTCTTGTTCATTGTATTCTGTCAGTCAGTGTAATTTTAAGGAATGTTGTGAATGAGAAGGTATGACTACTATGTGCAGCATTGAGAAATATCCTCTTTTTTAAATTGTAAGAAAGTATATATGAGAAAGTATATAAGATGAATATGTAAGAAAGTATATATGATAAATATTTTTCAGAAATTTTTTTTTAAAAAGAAAATTACCCAGGATAGTCACTGTTAATATTTTACATATTTCCTTCCAGGCTATTTAAATATTCATATTTTTTATATTTGAACAAATTTGGAATCATATATATCAAACTCCAATTATTTTTCATATATAAAAAAATCCAGAGTAAACAAAAAATATTACTCTATAACCAGCTTACACTTACTATATAACTCTTTAAAACAATAAGAGCTCTCAACAAAATTAATCTAGAACCTAAAACTGAATAAGATTTGGATCAAGGTAATAGGACTCAAGAGATTTCCTAGGTCTCCAGGTTGTCAGCATTTCTAAAGTGTTTCCACTTTGTATGAAGACTTGACCATTTTCAAATGAGGGCATTTCATTCTAGCAATGTCACAGAGTGTTTGTCTTTATGTCTTAGGGAGTTTGATAGGGAAGCATTCCCTCTAAGCTTCAGGTATACATAGTGGCATTTGATCTGGAAAACACCTTTGCAAGAACCTATTGTGAGGATTTAGCTAAAAATATTTATCTGAATGGTGGGTTGTGGCAGCTGATTACAGTAAGTTAATGATGAGATGATTGGGGAAGGTAAAGCGTTTTACCCTCAGGTAAACTTAAAAAAATTGTTAGCAGCCAGTCCGAATACAAAGCAAACATACAGAACACTGTCAAAGCCAGAGGTCTTTTATTAGAATTAGGATGGCACTTGGAATGCATACCACAGTAACATGAACCCGCAGGCCACACTGTGGATGTACATAGAGTAAATCAGAACTGAGTATCCAAACTGCAATAGCCTCTTTACTTTCTAATCCCTAAATCAGTGTGGCACATGATTTCTTTGGGGCCAAGTAGTTGCCTAGCACTGCAAAATATTAAAAGGCATGGCAGTGTTTCCAGGTATAAAATGAAAAGATCACTTTGAAGTGCTCTAAAATTATACTTTCTTCACTTAAAAGAGTTAACTCACTCTCAAAAATACGAGTTAAATGAAAATTAATCAGGCACCAAGAAGGTTAGTTGTAGCCTGGTCGGTGTGGCTCAGTGGTTGAGCGTTGACCTATGAACCAGGAGGTCACAGGAACATGCCCGGGTTGGCTTGATCCCCAGGCAATCAATGATTCTCTCTCATGATTGATCTTTTTATTTCTCACTCCCTCTCCCTTTCTCTTTTAAATCAATAAAAATATTTTTTTAAAAAAAAAAAAAACAAGCAAACAAAACCCCCAAAGATTAGTTGTAGTTACTTTTGATTGAAATGCCTCAAAAGTCCTGCTCCAGGGCTCATGTTATTGAGATAGAGATCCCAACTGCCCTGGATCAGGGAGTACATTGCTCACTATTTAATCATCCTTCATCCAGATGTTCTGATAGAATGAGTATATTATTTCTAACAACAAAAATCAAATAGAAAACTGGCATGAAGCTATTCTGTTTGAAAAAGAAGAAATAGGGAAAGAAAGTCTACATAATGACTTTGTATTGCCAATTAAGTAAACTGCCTATAAGAATGCCCTAGAAAAGAAAGTGTTTCACTTCAGACCCATAGAATGGCTATAAAAAAAAAAGACAGACAATAACAAATATTGGCTAGGTTGCAGAGAAACTAGAATCCTCATACATTGCTGATGGGAATGTAAATGGTACAACCACTTTGGAAAATGTTTGGCATTTCTTATAACGTTAAACATAAATTTACTATATGATCTATCAATTTTACCTAAAGGCGTCTATCCATAAGAAATGGAAACATATATTCATGCAAAATGTATATGTTTATAGCACTATTATCCATAATAGCCCCAAAGTGGAAAAAACCTAAATGTCAACTAACTGGTAAATAGATGAAATGTGGTTTATCCATACAATAAAATACTACTCAGTAATGAAAAGGGAAAAATAATTGTGCATGCTAAAATATGGGTGAACCTCAAAAATTTTATGATGAGAAAAAGAAGCCAGATGCACAGACCACATATTGTATGATTCTATTTATATTAATGTTCAGAATAGGCGAATCCTTAGAGAGAGAAAGATAGACTGAAGCTGCAGACGGAAACAGGACTGACTAAATGGGTACAAGGCAGATAAAGACATGGGTGAGACCATGAGCAGCCTGAATGGACCACTAAATAGGATCGTGGGAACCCAGGATTGGTTACTTGGATGCTCTGGATTGTACCGTTGGGGATGAGGGTAGGGAAGGGGGGTGTGATGAGTAAATTGTGGAAGTATAAAGAACTGAGGGTTTAGAAACTACAAGGCAACCTTTTGGCAAAGAAAGTTCAGAGCAGCTAACCTATAACAGGGATGGGGCAGGCTTGTTCTGGAAAATCTGGAGGTCCAAACCTAATGAAATAGATTTTAGGGATGGGTTTTGGAGAAATACAAATTAACTTGGTTTCATCGGGATAAAGTGTTTTTCTCCACCCCCACTTGGGGAATGGGGGGAGGATGAAGTAAGGGCCCCAAACAAAATCAACAGGGAAGAGAGTAACAGCTTTGTCCTGGGTGTGAAGGTATGTATCAGTGGGCGTTAAATTGTGAACCAGGAAAGAGTGAAGCCTGGTCTATGGGCTAACTCTGTAAAATAATTTCAAACCAAATAATGTCAGAGTAACAAAGGAATCATTTTTGTGGATGTGGAAATGTCAGCTCAGAGAGATCCAAAGATTTCTGAATCTCATACAATAAGCAGAACCTGAGACACAAATTCAGGTCCCTGGAGTCCCAGTTTGGTGGTCTCTCTACCTCAGACTAATTTGTGCCCCAGCATTCCTTTGCACTGTAGTAAGATCATTTTTATCTTTTCTTTAAACTGGTAATTGATTGTACTGTGCTAAGAAGGATATAGTGGAGGAGGAGCACTACAAGACAAATGCCCCAACTTAGAAAAGCAACCCTTAGTTCCCTGGGGTGATGGAAGATATTTAATCATAAACCTTATGGTACAAGAGGAAATACCAGACCATGTGTAAATATCAGCTCAGGTTTATCAGTATTAAAGAAACTATTTATTGTCTATGCTGGAACACTTTTTAAAAGAATCTTAGTGTAGAAAAGTTTAAAAATAGAATCTGTGCCATGAGACCATCAGGAATATAGGTAATATTATGGGTAAAATTATATCATTTAAAATAGTCATTAAATATAATAAAATGTTCTTTGCTTGATTTGTTTTGGTCTGTAAGAACTTTTTAAAAAATCAAAGACAATACAAGGTAGCAGTAATATGTTTGCCTGGACCACTTCATTCCATTACATCAGAGGTTGCTGCAGACAGAACCAAGGTGGCCTGTAAAAGGCCCAAGATATAATTAAGAGGGAAAAAAAAGAACAAGAAAAATCAAAAAGAAAAAAGAGAGAAGAAAAGGAAAAAATAAAAGAGAAAATAAAGGGATATATGTAGCAGACAGTTCAATTGCTTCAAGACAGTTTGCCTCATTCTGCTTTATACAATCTCTCTCAATTTTCAACATCTATAATCCAAATTTTATTGCACAATAAATATATTCACTGCAAAAAAATTTAAAAAGCAAAAAGAAAATAAACATTCGCTATAATCCCACCATCTAGATTAAATCTTGGTAAACATGTAGGCCATTAATATTGTCATCTTGATTTTAAAATATTTTCTTTTATTTTTAAAAAATATATCTTTATTGATTTCAGAGGGGGAGAGGGAGAGAGATAGAAACATCAGTGATGAGAGGGAATCATTGATTGACTGTCTCTTGCACACCCAACACCGGGGATTGAGCCTCCAACCCAGGTATATGCCCTGACCAGGAATCGAACTGTGACCTCCTGGTTCATAGGTTGATGCTCAACCACTGAGCCGGCCACGCTAAAATATTTTCTTTTCACAAAAATGGAATCATATACCTTTTATTGCTTTGTAGCCTGATTTTTTTTTCACGTAAAATATTATGGGCATTTTTCTACCTCAATAAATGTATACTTTTAGAATATGTTAAATATTGTTTCCATTCAATTTTATAAGAATTTTATTTATAGGACACATGTAGCTCTTTATGATTTTCTGCTATTTTACTTATACTCTGTTATCATACTTGTAAAATCTCAGAATTCTTAATGTAAATATTTTTGGGGGGAGAAACAATAAAAAACAGTTATTCAATGTATATTCCTATGGGAACCAAAGCTAGAAATAAAAAAGTATGTGTTATAGCTTGAAGAGAGATGAGAAGCCTATTTGGGAAAAGATGAGTATTATTATTTCTCACTATGTAGTAAATGTGTTGAAAGAAGCTATGCATCCATCAGAAAAAATGACATTGTTATTTGAAAGCTTTTTGAAGACAATGCAGAAGCATGATGTGGCAATTCAAACATTTACCACCTACTGCAGCTTATAGTAATAGTGAAAAATGACAAAGTCTTCATTGTGAAGTGATTAGACACCTTATTATTGATTTCAGAAATTCTTATGCTGCACCAGTTCTTTAAAATGTTCCCTGATGTTTTGGATCCACAGTTTTTTGTTGCTAGTGATTCACATTTACCTACTAAAGAGATGTTATGTAGAAAAGTGTGGATTGTACTTGGAGAAGAACATCTAACTCAACTTTCACGGGCTAATTCAGCAATTTTTTAAAAAATATGTTTTTATTGACTTTAGAAAGAGAGGAAGGGAGAGGGAGAGAGAGAAACATCTATGCAAGAGAGAAACATTGATTGGCTGCCTCCTGCACGGACCCGGACTGAGGATCAAACCCAAAACTGGGTATGCGCCCTGACCAGGAATCAAATTGGCGACCTTTTGGTGAACGGGATGGTGCTCAACCAACTGAGCCACACCAGCCAATGCTCAGCAATTTCTTTAAATGATTTGTATTTTCCAAAGTGAGTATCTCAGCTGGTACTTAAAATATATTCAAAAACCTTCTGTTATCAATAAATCCACAGAAATCCATAAAACTTAGTTTTTCATATTAGTTTATTATCAAACATTTATTGAGCTTTCTACTAATAACATTCTAGTTATTGTGTAGGGCCAAACATTAATTTGTGATCCCTATCTAGAGGGGCTCACAATCCAAGTTTGACCTGAAGAGAGGAGGAATAAGAGATATTCACAAAAATTATGTTCTGTGGTTAAGTAGTCAAACAATACACGTTCCTGCTTCCCATTGTAATGATTTACAAACGACACTGGTAATAATCTCAGAGAATTCAGTTAGCAACCTTTGCAATTATTTTTTAGCTTTATGGGGTTAACCTTATTGGGGTTGATTAAATTCAAGCTGCGATCTTTCATAAAAACTCAATGGAGGGTCCAGATGGCCCAACAATACCTCCTTTTGTGAAAGGAAATAACTTGAAGATTTTTGTCTAATTAAACTATTTGAGCTGGTGGGACCTGAATGAATTGTTATTCCTTTAAACGGACTGTGCATTACAAATAATCTTTATAAAATACTAATTATTCAAAAAATAGAGTTCTGCTTTCACGGTTTCAGTTATGCCCTAGGACCAGAGGGGCATGAACATGACATTTTGAAGTTAGTCTCTGATACCATCTTTGGGATTTCAGTCTGGAAATACAGTTCTGGAAAATCAACAGAACAAGGCCCTGTGGAACAAAATGCCAGGAAGGTCAATGCATTACTTTCCTACTGTTCCAGTCCCATGCTCACAATTACCTAACTCTTGTCAAAATATTTTCTACAATAACAGCCAAGACATAATTAGCACCTTTTCTTCATGCTGAAAATATCATTGGTAGCCATAAAACAAATTTGGAGAAAACCTTTCAGGACCTTAACTCAGCAAATGGCTACTATGGTTATTAGTGTATCATTATTTGCAAACTAGTGAGAATGACATATCTTATCCTGCCTTCTCTCGTCCTGATAGTCTTAACTGTAAGAGATAGGGAGAAAGACAGAAGTCTAGGCAGGTGAAATGGGTTGGGGTGGGGTAGAAATTAGTTGTGAAAGCTAATGAATGGGAAATTAGACAATCTTTCAGTGCTTTGGTTATTGTCTTCATTATTTTCCAACTTTGTGTATTTTGTCTGTAATCAAGGTGATATTCTGAAGTAGTTTGTTCCCACAAAGTATGTTTTGTATCAGACAGACAAAACGTAATGGTCAATTTTGTCATGAATGGAAAGTCTCTTTATTTGGCTTTTTATATGTTCTTGGTTGAGGCTATAAAATTCAAAGCAGTTATGATCAGAAATTTCCAGCAGGGGGTGTAGTTACTTCTGTAGGGTAAATTCTTTTGAGGCTAAATCATGTTAAACATCTGCAACTTGTTGTGTTAACACTGATGGTTCAAAGCTGGAATTTTGATAACATTGTTTTATGGCTTTCATCTCTTTTGATCCTAAAAAGGCCATGGATATTAATACTTTAATAGAATGTGTTAAAGAACTAGAAATGTGTGAATATTTAAATTAAAAATCTAAAATGTCTGACTAAAATCTTATTCTACCAATTTTTTTTCAAAGCAAATGAAGAACAAAGCTTCAAGTGATTTTACTTATCCACTATAGTAGAACAAGTGTTTAAATTTTTTATTTTAGATAAGATGAATAGTTGATCTAAGAGGGCTGGTAATATTTACTCTATCTCTCCCGTGTGTGTGTGTATGTGTGTGTATGTGTGTGTGTGTGTGTGTGTGTGTGTGTGTGTGTGTGTGTGTGTAGACTAAATTATTTGTCTCAAAATTTCTCCTTTCGGATGGTAGGGAGGGTGTTTAAAGCTATTTCTTTGAAGGCATGGCTTCTGTCAATTTTAAAAGATGCCACCTTATCCTTTCATTTTTGTTTTATTTTCTGCTCTTTATTTTCTTTTATTTGTAGACTAGAGCCCCGATGCAAGAAATTCATGCAAGAGTAGGCCTTCGCAGCCCCCTTGTTCGGCCATTCGGTCGATTTGCATATTACACTTTTATTATTATAGATATCTGACCATCTTCAACCATAGAACTTTGGCCCCAATTTCCATTCTCAGATTTTTATTTGTATTGAAAACTGTATGCTTCATTTTTTTTGAGAAGACCAAGTCTCATAAAAACAATAAAAATTTGTTAGCTTATTTGTAACGGTAAGCAGGTTTAGACTAACAGTATTAATAAGGAACAAAGTCCTAAAGTTTCAGGTTCCTTGAATCAAAATGAATGATGTAGGCTGACTAAAAATAATGAGTTATGAAAATTATTGCTCAAAAACCATGGCTTTTTTTTTTTTTTAGTTTCTGGTGTCTTAATGAAGAGAAAATGATTTCAAGTCTTTTTTCCCTCTACTATCATGTCCTGATTCTTGGTATCATGTTTGGTTTAGAGAAATATTAATGTATAAAGAAGGTGTAATTTTCACCTTCTTTAAATGTTAATGTTTCCTTTAAAAAGCCCTGACTTATTTGACTTTGCTTTAGGTCAATACATGTCCATGGTTATGAAATTTCTGATCTAGGAAATAATTTTTAAAATATTGTAGGGCAGATAGGCTAGAGTACGTAACATTTCAAAATCAAAGTTATGAGTTTGAATTGGCTTCTTGTATTTTCAAGGACTTTTAGTACAAAGGTCAAGAAATGCATTTAAATGCATGAACTTTCCCATCTACACAAGCAGTATGAGAATTAGTACTGCACTTTGAAGTCTCCACTCTCTCTCCCCAATTTCCTCCTCTTCTTTTTCTCCTTTCCTCCCCTCTACCTTTACTTTCATTGCAAGTTTTCTTTAGCGTCCTCTTCCCTGCCTATGGCTTGTAATGGAAAGAAGTACCTGCAGACCTTACTGAACCTATCAGGTACCTTTCAGATGCAAGGCAGTGGCTGGAGTAAGGAATCTTGGGCATGCCTTTCCAAAATTAGAGAGTAAGAGATGCCGAGAAATTAAACACCTCTCTCCTGCTTTGGTCTATTATGTTTACCTTTAGAGAAATACGAAGAGAAGAGCAGGGTGGGGAACAAACGAACAGAACTTCTGCTGGAATTACGTGACAGATTTACCAACAAATAACTTTCTAACAGATTTTAACGAAAGGCAGTTTTGTTTTCCTTTACTCAAAGACGGTAAAGGGACGTGGTTGGCAGTAGCTGCATCTTTATAACACTAAAAAGAAATCTTGGCTAACTTCACAGTACCTTATGTAACACAAGAAATGAAGAATAACTTGAATTTAAAGGACTTTTTAAATGTTTACTGAGGAACTGTTTTCAGTGTAGGAAATGAATCCTTCCTCACAGAGACAATTCTAGCCCAAATTACTTCTTTTAGACTGAGTAACGCATCGGGGTAGATTTGTGTTTTTGCTTATTCTTTCATCTGCTGGCAACTGTCTTACGACCTCTAAATAAAACAGACTCTGATGACCTTGGGGGGAAATCACAAGCCTCAGTTTCAATGGTAAAAGGAAAGGCATTCTTCTACTGTCCTTTCTTTCTCCACCACTCAATGCCAATGCCCAGATGAGAAATACACCGAAAGCCCAGGGTAACCCCCAAACTTGTGAAGTCTGAAAAAAATATATATATTGAATCTATGTAAGGCAGTGTAACAAAATCCAGTTTGGGCTGGTGGTGTGAACCCGGGTCTTCGGGGCGACCCTGAAGCCCACCCCAGCCTGGCACCGCGCTCCGTTTCCAGGCTGAACCGAGGGCCCGGGCGCCGGAGACAG
>NW_005370593.1:1013122-1029953 GCF_000412655.1 Myotis brandtii | reverse complement strand
GCGTCCGTGGGCCGGGTGGCCGCGAACGAGTTCCACCTGGAAGCAAGCGGGGGGAGCGGGAGTGGACGCAGATTTCCGCGGAAACACGATCTCCGCGGCAAACTTCAGCGCCTTCCCGGAGACTCGGCCCTTTCACTTTTCCCGGCCCTCGCCGCTCCGTCCTGGGTCCCCTCCACCCGCTTCCCTGCTGCTGCGGGAACTCGGGGCGCGGCGTGCGAAGTTGCACCGCGCAGCCAAAAAACACCGAATCCTGTCGTGGTAGACTCGCCGGTGTGAGGCTTTGATGCTGAGTTTTCGCCGAAAGAAGCATCTTGAGAATCTCCCCGTTTTCCACTAAAGAAAAGTCTAGGGGTGGGGGTGGGGCGCCGCGCGGGAGCGCGCGCGCACTTACCCACCGAGAAACACCCTCCCTCCCTCGCCCCCTCCCTCCCTCCGCGCTATTAGACATGCGAGGGAGGTGGAGGCTCGGCTCCGGGTGCAGCTGAAGCTGCAAGGTGCTCGGGAAGTCGAGGCGAACCACCAGGACGTTTAGCAAACGATTCGAGAGAAAAGTTGTAAGGGGAGACGGTTATAGTTGTACCGTCTGACAGACCCTGTGTGGGCCCGTGCTTGATACATGGGAATTTAAAACTAGACCGAAATAGGCGTGCAGATGGTGTGTACGCGCGTTTTAAGTTTAAATTCCCACTGGTAATTGGCTTTTCCCCTTTGTGGTAGGTAAGGGATCGTATCATGAAAAGAATGTCCAGCTGTGAAACGGTGAAATACATACTTGGGTGTATTTACTGATCTTTGCTTACGCTGCTTCCTACAGGTGTTGGGGGCGGGGGGGGGGGGGGCCTGCTCCACTTAAGTCCAAAACCGATATTCATTTGGACAGAAAGAATAGTAGAGGGTGTTTATTGACATCGAGGATCTCATTCAGTACAGGGAATATTTCTCTAGGCACCCACTTAAAATGGTTCTTTTAACAAAAATTTGATCTAGGTGCAACTATTCGGAAAAACATTTAGTTAAGTAAGATATTAGTAAAATGTGTTTGGAAATGTTTCACTGTCAATTCCAATGTGTTTGACTTTAATATGGTAAAACTGCTCTACTTTTAATGTACATACTGACCATATAGGTAAACTAACTAGACAGTTTCTAGATTAAGGTTTTTGCTTCCATTTTAAATTGCTTTCTCATTTACAGTTTTTTTCTCTACCTATTCTTTGTAATTGACCCACATTTCTTGTATCTATAGTACATCAAAGGAAGAGAGGAGTAAGTGTAGATGGCCAAAAACTTACATAGGCCTTGGAGTATGCATAACTAAACATATGAGTTATGCCTATGTATGTAACTCAAGAAATAGCACTATTGATCTGTTTGACTTAAGGCAGAAATTAGAATGACACAGATGACACTAGGTAACAATCAATTTGTCATGTGTAAGCTACATTTTTTTAACCCACCTCAGCAGGTCTTATTTTGTCATTCTTTGTACATTATAAGAGCATTGTCACAGAATTATAATTCTTTTATCAGATTTTTAGCACCCCTTCTCCCATTTAAATTATTCTGGCAATTTAAAAAATGTATTGCAAAACTGTTATCTTAATTGTGTCACATGGTACTTATCCTAAATGTTTTCCCCAGCCCCTCTCTCCCCCTTCCCCATTTCTGTTTGAAAGGCAGATTTAGTACCCTTACTCTTTTGGAGAAAATAAATTATTTTGACCTGCAAGAGTTTTTAAGGAATAAAATATTATATTTGCATTCCTATTTTGGAATTGAAGTTGTGGAACAGGTTACAATAATAGTTTTGTAACTCACTTTTTTTAATTGAAGAAAAAATTATGTCTCATGAAGACCATACTAAATTTATTCTTTCACCATTAGCAGGACTTAAAGTGTTGCCTTTGGTATTCACTTCTTAAATATGAAATGGCATAATAGAGATTTTCTTGGTAGCTACAGAATAAGTTTTAATTGTCACAATTTCAGTTTTCATAGATATTATTTTAAGTCATCTATTTGGGCTGTAATATCCATGATTTTTTTCTTTATACACCAAGCAATTATGCAGATACTATAATTGACTGAAGAAGCATTGTGTAGTGTTCTGTTTCACTAATGTCTATTTTCCTAAAAGATACGTGTGAATACATCTAAAGTACACCAGGGGTATTTAGTTTTAAAAGAACTGGACAGAAACTTTGGTAAAGTGATCCATCATTTGGCGATCTGGGTAATCACACTGTTTAAGTGAAGGTTGTTGTATATAATTTTATCAAGCCAGGAAAAGCCATATTCGAAATTAAGGAAAATAGTTATAATGGTAAGAATTTTAAAAAATTTTTGTTAATTCTCACCCAAGGATATTTTTCCCTTGGTTTTTAGAGAGTGGAAGGAGAGAGGAGGGGGGGAGAGAGAAACATTGATGTGAGAGAGACATCTTCTCATTGCTTGGTTGCCTCCTGCATGTACCCCAACTTGCCCTTGACAGGGAATCAAACCTGAGACTCGTAGGTTGAGGGCTGACACTCTTAACCACTGAGCCAAACCAGCTAGGGCTATAATGGTAAGAATTTTAAATTCAACTTTCATTGGTTTTCTGACTGTTCATTGGACCCCTTAGGGATTTTTCCTGGGTGTCTTGAGACTTTCTCTAACAACCCACCCTCCCAGACAAAAGCAGCTTCTATTTTTGTCTGTTAAATGTATGTAATTAAATATAAGATCTCCTTTGAAAAATGAAATCATCTTCATTAAAAAATTTGAAAGCCTCTGATTTGTTATTCATTAATTCAGACTACCTTTATTTAGCACTTACTCTGTGCCTGGCCTTTATAAATTAGAGATGGCTAGCTCAGACTTTAGTTGAAGAGGTAGTTAACTATAATTATAGGAGTAAATAGTTACAAGTACTAAGAGATGCAGAAGAGAATGGAATTTGGATGTTTTAACTGCAGAAGTTTGAATGTAAGAGAGACAATCAACAAGGTTGGTCTTCTTTCATTGTATTTTGGAAGTTGACTGTCCACAATACCTACAGCCAAAATAGGCTGTTCATGTTTTGCTCCTTAAATATCACTGGTATGTGTCACATGGTTAGATACTTAAGCTTTTCATTATGAAGAATTAGCGGTAAAAAGTGAATTTTCATATTTCTAGTTTCATATTAGATTTAGCCTAGTTTATTATACCCCTGACCAATATTTTAGTAAGAAGCTGGGCACTGTGATACAAGGAAATATTAACTATCGCTACCTTAAAAGAGCTTATAGCTTTGTTGGGGAGTTAGACAATTTAGGAATAGTTAGATGCCAGTTCAAGGCAGAGTAAAA
Organism: Myotis brandtii; assembly: GCF_000412655.1. NCBI lineage: Eukaryota > Metazoa > Chordata > Mammalia > Chiroptera > Vespertilionidae > Myotis > Myotis brandtii. Next base: position 1,026,621 of record NW_005370593.1, on the reverse strand, counting down.
AACCATATTTAAGGCAGTACATACTGATTTAAAAATGGTGTTAAGGAATTTAGATAAAGGAGGAAGTTTATTAACTTTATTTCATTTGGAAGTTTCGTAGGATTGGGATAAGTGAGAGAAAAAAGACATGTAAGTAGGTTAGAGACACTGGCCCGAAAACACAGGGAAGTGCAGGATAGATTGGCAGATGAGGCAAAAATATAAGGTTAAAATGTAAGAGCATCACTTTGTGCCTTTATGAGTCAAATTGAGAGATTGGGGGGAAAGTATTAACATAAGGTTAATAGAAGGCATGATCAAGAAATAAATAATGCTTGCATTACTATAGCCACTTTGCTATATTTAGCATTGTTAAATAGCCTAGGAAAAACTACTTTGGCTTATATAGTGTAGTTCATTGTTTTCCTGTTGATCCAAAATTTTATGTTTATTTTTATACTTACTTTTTCAGAGCCAAGATAATACCTTAGTTTACTTATTTATTTTTTATTTTGGTTGACTAGAGACTAGTGGAAAATTAACATTCCAATGGTCTGGGGAATTAAAAGGTCCAACTGTCTGTTCTTTACTAAGTATATAACCCTTTGGATGTTTCTTTTGAGTATTAAATCAAATGGTCTCTTAAATAATTTTCTAAAGTTTATGAGCTTCATTTCATTTCTGTATTTTCGTTTGTCTTTAGACATACTGTTAGCTGAAAGTCAAGTGATACCACCATTTATTGCTAAAACCAATGAGTTTTTCATAAAGAAACACTGACTTATTTGTCTTTATTTCTTACATCTAGCAGCTAATCACCAAACTCTCTTTGTCTTGGTTTGCTCGTTTCAGTTATGTGATAGTTCAAGAGCTTAAAAGTTTTCAGTATTGGTCCATCTCTTGTGTTTTGTGCCCCACCAAATCTAATTTTGCGTTCCACTTCCAATCTTTAAAATGTCTTCTTGCTTATAACAAGGTCTATCTAATTCCTTTTTGCTTTGAAGACCCTTTATAGCCAGATCTTCAGAAATTAAAAAACACTCTTATTTTTCAAAATGGCAACTGTGCTCTACCACTCTACCCTAATCACACACCTGGAATTTCTTCTGTTTTAAATCCAAATTTTAAAGTATTGTGTATGGCTTTTTTTGCACTATGACTGCAGGTTAGAATAGTTGTAACACACTGTATGGAACACAAAACCTAAAATATTTACTGTCTGGTTGTTAGTCTATACCCCTTCCTGAGATTCTTACTTGACCTCTTAATGTTTCCATCATTAAGAAAATTGTTAAACCTTACCTAATGTAGTTTGTATAATGAAAATAATGGTTTCCCTCCTCTACAGCATTGCAGTATTGAATATCAGATTACATCCTTTCCCCTACTTCTCAGTCCTCCAAAGTAAGGAGAAAGGACTCAGACCCTGGAAGGGAGGTGAGCATATTCATAGCACTGGTTTAGTGGGCTTCTCTATACATACCTTTGTACCCGCAAAACCTCTGACATGAAGCTAAGGAGATAGTGGCTAAGCCCAGTAAATACCTAATGAGTTGTTTACATAGGTTGATAAAAATGAAATGACCTTTGGTTCTTCTGTTTTCACCACAGAATATGGAAATGGTCTAGGAAGAGTTTAGAACAGTGGTTCTCAACCTTGGCTGCACATTAGAATCACCTGGGAATCTTTTTAAAATCCTGATTTCTGGGCCTCGTCCTCCCGAAATTCTGTCTCTTTGTTACTAATGTTGTGGCCCCACCCCATAACAAAGAAACAGTTTCCGGAGGATGAGGCCCAGAAATCAGAATTTTAAAAGATTCCTAGGTGATTCTAATGTGCAGCCAAGGTTGAGAACCACTGTGTTAGAAGAAAGTGTTGATTAAATAATAGGGAAGGTAGTTAATGTGTTTGTGAATGGTTTAGGTCACAGGGGTCCTCAAACTTTTTAAAGAGGGGGCCAGTTCACTGTCCCTCAGACCGTTGGAGGGCCGGACTATAGTTTAAAAAAAAACTATGAACAAATTCCTATGCACACTGCACATATCTTATTTTGAAGTAAAAAAACAAAACGGGAACAAATACAATATTTGTATTTGCATGTGGCCCTCGGGCCGTAGTTTGAGGACCCCTGGTTTAGGGGGTCATTGGTTTTCTAATATTTTATTAAGGGAAACTTTGCATGTAGTAAATACTTGAAATGTTAAAAGATAAAAATGGGTAAAAGCAGAATTACCTTTGGTGAGTAGGGCTTGTGGAGCTTCCAGAGGACTGCCTATTTGGACCTTCCTATTTGGAAATACTTCCATTGAGCTTCAGGCTTACTGTTTATAAACCCATAATTTGTGTTAATGAGTAGCCTATAGTTCTTGGGGGGGAAAAATCTATACTTTTTATAAGAATATTCTGTGGTAAATTTTATAGGCCCATAGCAGTATGTGATTTTTTTTTTTTAATTGTGACTATAAATGTGACTTCAAGATTGCCTGGTGGTTTAAGATCTCAGTCTGGAGATTGATTCATTTAATCATCAAATATTTGAGCACCTGCTGTGTGTCAGGCACTGTTCTGGGTGCTAGGAATATGGTTAAAAAACACAACAAACATAATCTTCCTCTTAACAGTTTAATCCTAAATCCTACCAAGATACGCTTCCAAGTTATTTAGTTACTACATAAATGGGTGAAATTTTTAATAGATTTTCTTTTCAATTCATCTGATTGTAATCTTGTCTAAAGACTAATTCATAGGAATGATGACTTTTTTAGTGTTCCTTTCAACCTTAAGATTGTGTGCTTATATGCTTTGAGTCAAAGGATATATTATAGAATCTGACTGGCTCCTACAGGTATTGCATTGTTTAATTACTTAGCTATCTTATATATGTTAAAATTTTTTTTTCATTATCTTTTCTAATTTTTCACAGCATTAATAAATTTGTCAATGAACATTAAGAAAAATAACAGTATAGTGGTATTATACCATATTCATCTTTCAGTACCAGTTGACATTTTTATTCTTAAACTATTCTAGATAAGTTTACCTGAGATTGTGGGATATATGGGTTTGAGTCTTCTCTTTTGAATATCTGTTTATATAAGGGATATTTTATTTATTTGACTTAAAGAAGATGGAATGTGTAATTAAAAATTTCTGTGTAATTAGGTCATGAAAATGTAATTTCCTATAATAAAATGTGATTTTAAAAATGTTTGTGTGGAAAATAAAAATTAGATGGTTCTGGCTGAATACATTGTTACAGATCATAGTCTTCATTCTAGTGGTCTAATTTTTGACTAAATTTTTGGAACCTTAAAATTTGTGTATATTCCCTCCACAAATACCTTTAGAAAACCTTTTAGATTGATAAATTACAGCACTTCTTTTGTAAACATACTTTACTTTTTTGTTTGCCAAAGACTTAAAGAACATTTTTATTTTAGTATTTATTAGGACTCATGCATTTATTGAGTAGTTGCTATGTGAGAGACACTGTTCTCGGCTCTTGGGATATATTGATGAAATAAAGATGTGTGCCTTTATGGATCTTTATTAAACCTGAAGTGGGGTGGGGAAAGGGATAGAGTTTATGAGAAGTAATAAAGAGATAAGTTGTATAGTATGTTAGGAGATAAGGAGTTAAGCAAGGGGGATTTTGGTGGAGGGTATTGGGAAAAGTAAGTGCAACAGCAGGAACATGCTTAACATGTCAAAGAACAGTTCAGTGTTTCTTATTGTGACTGGAGCAGAATGAGAGTGGGGCAAATAGAATAAGAGTAGGTCAGAGAGAAAGAGGGTTGGAGAAGGCAGTTGAAAGGACGTGTTTTTCACTTTTAGGAGCCACTGAGAGTTTGAGCAAAAGAATGAGAGGCTTTGACACATGGTTGCTCTGATAATGAATAAACTAGGGAAGTGGGTGGGCAGAAACCAGGTAAATTCGTTTAGAAGCCTTGGAATAATCTAGGACCAGAGATGATGGTCAGAGTAATAGCAGTAAATGTCGTGAAAAGTGATAGATTCTGGCTGTATTTTGGAGAGCCAGTAGGAATTTCCTGATAGTATGATAACTTCAACATTAAAAATATTTTATGAAATCATACTGTTTATTAATGAATGCAACAGTTTTGTGGAAAGGTACAAAATTTTAGTTTAAACCAAAATTACTAAGAATATTTTTTTCAGTTTCCTAGATTCCTTGTAGAACTTTAAAAAAAAATTTTTTTTTTGCAGAAAGCCACTTCATGTTATTAAAACTCCATTTAAAGGGGCATGTTATGTTTGAATGGCTTAGTAAAAATATCTTGGAAAACTAAGTTGTAGAGATAGCTTCATTTCAGCAGACAATTGTAGGACTGTTTTATTTAAATTTCTTATTGTCTTAATTTCTGTAAGGATAGTTAATCTTTTCCTTGAAATAAGGTTATCTAAAGGCAAAATGAGAAACTGCATTGCAAAATATTAAAAGCTTAATAACTGTTCTAATGCTTAAAGATTGGTCATCAAGAGTAAAAATAAGCAATGATGCTAGAAGTTATAAGAAAATTAGAACAAGTTATATTAAAGTTACATTAAATGTAGAAAGATATGAATAGATTGACATAAATATTACCATTAGATATATTTGAAAGGAATTTTCAAAATAAACATCCAGCATGTAGACATTGGCCATTAGTTTATTAGTGGAGAGCACAAAAAACAATGGATTCTTTCTTAAGCACAGAAGAAAAACTACCTTGGCTAGTCAGTGGAGGGCAATTTTGACTTGGATGTTGAAGGCCAGGGGATAATTCATGTATTTATAATTCAGGTGTTTGAAATTAAATACCCTTATAACCTATTAGAGTCAACCTCATGAAAGCTTTCTTTCTCTCATGAGGTGGTAATAACATACTCACCTAAACAAATGGCAAAATATCCTTGAGGGCAGGGTGATGGCAATTTTTTTTCTAGTCGAGGGTTTTTCAAACATTTTTTAAAACCTGAAAACACTTTTTTAAACTAAAGCTTCTGAGTTAAGTAAAACTGTAAACCAGATTTTTAAAAAAAGCACTACTCTGTTGAGAGATTTGAAAAGAGAACAACTCTATTTGCCCAATACTATTATTTCCTACCTCTAGGTGAAAGAATTTTTCTACCACAATTCGAAAATCACTATATGGTGATTGATGACATAAGCTTTGAAGCTGACTTAATAGCAGGTAGCCTGCCCAATAGCATTGTTAGAAAGAAGGACATAGATGTTACTTGCTGTATCTAATTGGTAGTTTGTTGTGAATTTGCTGTGAAAACCATAAATGTCACACAAGCCTAACATTTCTAATTTAAACTTTAATATTCATGATTCAGAGACTACTGCTATCAAATTAATTGCAGTGTGTTAAAGCTTCAGTATTAAAATTTATCCTCAATATATAGAGTTTTATTTCTCTATTATATAAAAAACCTTCCAGTTTTCAGTAATCAATGACAGGGTGATGACTTCATGACTCCACTTATCTTCATTTAATTTTAAGGCCCTTTTATTTCTGAGTATTTAAAAATACATTTTGTGATATTGTTTTGTTTCTGCTCTCTTACTCTATAACTTGAGATACTAAAGTATCTCAGTATTTTGAGGATTATTTTATAGGAGAGCAGAAATGAAGTTTAATGTGTTTGAATAAACAGAAATATTAATAAAGGTATGACTGGCAAGGATTTGATTTATAGTTGAAAATTTCTACAATACTCGGGTCCATATGACATTGCATTCTTAACTTTTCTCTGTTAACTTTATCTCTTAAACTGTGGAAGGCAGGGGACTGTCTTTGAATTGCTCTTCGTTTTCAGAATAGATATTTGTTTAATAAAGGACTTATGTAGTTCTAGTGTTTGTACTATTTAACATAAAAATTCGAAGTAATCACTAGATGTTTTCTTTTGATGTACATTTTAAAGTACGTTGTCTGCATTTTTTTGTTCTAAATAAGGAAAAACACACCTCATATTCTACCTTTTTATTTTTTTCCCCTTGATTGATTGTTAGCTATAGAATCACAAACTAATTTTCCTTTTTATCATAGGTTAAGATTTTAAGACAATTTTAACTAAAACCAAAAAACAAGTTAATGGGATTGGATGGCTCTGTCCTAATCTCTTTTAGTTACAGTTATTGTGTAATCTGCTGCCAGATAAATATTTCTAAGTCACAAGTCTAATCACATCATTTTTATAAATCTTCAACAGCCTCCCAGGTTCTAAGAATCAAATTAGGAAACCGAACTAATATTTAGTAAGCACCATTTGTTTGCTAGGCACTTAATATTTGAGAAAATTTTTTTTTCTTAAATTTATATAGATAACGTGGCCCCATTTTATAGATGGGGGAACCATGTCTCAAGAGGGTTGGGGCTTAACTGTTATAAACTAGGAAATAATAGTCTTACTAGAAATCAGTTCTACTTGTTGTTTCCTAATTCTTTTGTTACTCCTTCAACATAGTCATATTTTATTTTTTACAAAAGTGAACCTAATAAACATTTTGTTTGAATATCACATGGCTGATGCTTTTAAAATTAATATTTAGTTGAGGCTAATAGGATAAACTTTTAAACACAAGAATAAGACTGACATTTTATTTTTAAATATTTTGCCTGAAATGTTAGTCAAAAATTTAAATTATAAGGACAGTTTCTCTTTACCATTAGTTGCTAGCATAGCAAATAGTATAATCTGAATAGATGTTTACTTGAAATTGAGGTCATTGGAGAAGCCAGCTACTGGGAGCCAGGTGGTAGTTTTTTCCTTACCTTAATTTTTTTCTTCATCTTCTTTATATTCTTTAGTTTACCAGGGTTATTCTGTATGTTAATGGGCATAACTGAATATTTTCCCTATCTTGTAAAATTTTGATGTGGTGGAAATGATATATTGCTTTTATTTTTAAATATATTTCTACTGATTTCAGAGAGGAAGGGAGAGAAATATAGAAACATTAGTGATGAGAGAGAATCATTGATTGGCTGCCTATTGCATGCCCCACACTGGGGCTTGAGCCTGTACCCCCAGCATATGGCCTGACAGGGAATCGAACTGTGACCTCCTGATCCATAGGTCAATGCTCAATCACTGAGCCACGCTGGCCAGCCTATATTGCCTTTTTTTTCTTTTTTAATAAATTTTTATTGATTTCAGAGAGGAAAGGCGGGGGGGGGGGGAGAAAGAGAGAGAGAGAGAGAAACATCAGTGATGAGAGAGAATCATTGATTGGCTGCCTCCTGCACGCCCCACACCGGGGATCGGGGATCGAGCCCGAAACCTGGGCATGTTCCCTGACCGGGAATCGAACTGTGACCTCCAGGTTCATAGGTCAAAGCTCAACCATTGAGCCACGCCTGGCCTGTATTGCGTTTAATTCAATCTCAAAAGAATGTGAAGAATCTCCAAATAAAATTTATAAGAGACTGATTGATTGCTTCCACATAAGTAACCTAAGTTAAATTACATGGAATTTTTCAAAGTTATTTAATGTTGCTGGTATATAAGATACTTCTTTTTATATTTTTATTGATTTCAGAGGGGAAGGGAGAACATCAATGATGAGAGAGAATCATTGATCAGCTGCCTCCTGCACGCCTCCTACTGGGGATCCAGCCAGCAACCTGGGCATGTGCCCCCGACCGGAATCTAACCCAGGATCCTTCAGTCCACAGGCCGACGCTCTATCCACTGAGCCAAACCAGCTAGTGCTATATTTCTAAAAGATTGTCTTGAATATATAACCTTAAAATTCTTTAGCTTGGTGCTGCTCAAAATGTGGTGCACTTTGTAACTCCTCTGAGAGGAAATATATGCAGAAATCAAGCACATTTAGAAACAATTTGACAATTTTATGTCTCTTGAATCTAATAAGAAATTGGGGCTTAGACTTTAAAAAATTTTTATTTTACAAAAGTGGGCTTGTAGATATGGAATAAAAATTAGTTCTTCACCTTAGATAATTTGAGAAACATGTATCTAGTTAAATAATGTCATTATTTGCACTAATTGTCCATTTATTTTCATTTCCCCTTTTACGTATTTGAATATCTTAATTGTCTTTGGGCATAATATTTTATAGATTTCACAGTGTGCTAAAACTTCTTAAATTTTTTTCATTCTAAAATCTTACTAATAAATTCATATGAAATTTCATTTTAAGGAACAAGATTAGAAAGCAGGTTGTTTGTAAAGTTTGTGAGGGATTTTTTAAAGCAGCTAGTATAATTTATTTATCACAAAACATAGCCTCCAGTCATAGAAGGCAGGAAAATTGAGGGGAAGGGAAAGGACTGGTTGTTTCCTTAAATTCATAGAAAAGAGTAGAGACAGAATGATCATTTGATTAATAAGGGCTTATTTTAAAATTTGTGAGATAATAAATTTTGTATTTAAATGTTAGTTAGAATTGCCTTAAATTTTGAAGTCATTTCACATTTATAACAATAAACCATAGACATTTTATGGTGATTTTTTAAAATATATGTAACATTGTTAACTTGTGTGGTGCTTTGTTATGAATATCTTTAATATGTATATAATTTAATGTATAATTCACGATTAAGATTTGTTCTTTTTCTCCTCTTTCTAGGCAGATGATCCATTTGATGATCTTGAAGACCTTTGCACAAAAATGAGGGAAATACAAAGAACCAAATATAGTTCTGAAATTCAGGATCTATATTTTGAGATGATTTTTTATTTTCGGAATGAGAAGTATATCTGGTTATCTTTATGAATGTAGAGACATGAGAAGAGAGTTATGATGGCAAAAAACAAAGAGCCGCGCCCCCCATCCTATACTATCAGTATAGTTGGACTCTCTGGGACTGAAAAAGACAAAGGTAACTGTGGAGTTGGAAAGTCTTGTTTGTGCAATAGATTTGTACGCTCAAAAGCAGATGAATATTATCCAGAGCATACTTCTGTGCTCAGCACCATTGACTTCGGAGGACGAGTAGTAAATAATGATCACTTTTTGTACTGGGGTGACATAACACTAAATGGTGAAGATGGAGTAGAATGCAAAATTCATGTCATTGAACAAACAGAATTCATTGATGACCAGACTTTCTTGCCTCATCGGAGTACAAATTTACAACCGTATATAAAACGTGCAGCTGCTTCTAAATTGCAGTCAGCAGAAAAACTAATGTACATTTGCACTGATCAACTAGGCTTGGAGCAAGACTTTGAACAGAAGCAAATGCCTGAAGGAAAGCTCAATGTAGATGGATTTTTATTGTGCATTGATGTAAGTCAGGGATGTAATAGAAAGTTTGATGATCAACTTAAATTTGTGAATAACCTTTTTGTCCAACTATCAAAATCAAAAAAACCTCTAATAATAGCAGCAACTAAATGTGATGAATGCGTGGATCACTATCTTAGAGAAGTTCAGGCATTTGCTTCAAACAAAAAGAACCTTCTTGTAGTGGAAACATCAGCACGATTGAATGTCAACATTGAAACATGTTTCACTGCACTGGTACAAATGTTGGATAAAACTCGTGGCAAACCTAAAATTATTCCCTATCTGGATGCTTTTAAAACACAGAGACAACTTGTTGTCACAGCAACAGATAAGTTTGAAAAACTTGTGCAGACTGTGAGAGATTATCATGCAACTTGGAAAACTGTTAGTAATAAATTAAAAAATCATCCTGATTATGAAGAATACATCAATTTAGAGGGAACAAAAAAGGCCCGAAATACTTTCTCAAAACATATAGAACAACTTAAACAGGAACATATAAGAAAAAGGAGAGAAGAATATATAAATACCTTACCAAGAGCTTTTAACACTCTTTTGCCAAATCTAGAAGAGATTGAACATTTGAATTGGTCAGAAGCTTTGAAGTTAATGGAAAAGAGAGCAGATTTTCAGTTATGTTTTGTGGTGCTAGAAAAAACACCTTGGGATGAAACTGATCATATAGACAAAATTAATGATAGGCGAATCCCATTTGACCTCCTGAGCACTTTAGAAGCTGAAAAAGTCTATCAGAACCATGTACAACATCTAATATCAGAGAAAAGGAGGGTAGAAATGAAGGAAAAATTCAAAAAGACTTTGGAAAAAATTCAGTTTATTTCACCTGGACAGCCATGGGAGGAAGTCATGTGCTTTGTTATGGAGGATGAAGCCTTCAAGTATATTACAGAGGCTGACAGCAAAGAGGTGTATAGTAGGCATCAGCGAGAAATAGTTGAAAAAGCCAAAGAAGAGTTTCAGGAAATGCTTTTTGAGCATTCGGAACTTTTTTATGATTTAGATCTTAATGCAACACCTAGTTCAGATAAAATGAGTGAAATTCATACAGTTTTGAGTGAAGAACCTAGATATAAAGCTTTACAGAAACTTGCACCTGATAGGGAGTCTCTTCTACTTAAGCATATAGGTTTTGTTTATCATCCTACTAAAGAAACATGTCTTAGTGGCCAAAATTGTATGGACATTAGAGTAGAGCAGTTACTTGCCAGTAGTCTTTTGCAGTTAGATCATGGTCGCTTAAGACTGTATCATGATAGTACCAATATAGATAAAGTTAACCTTTTTATTTTAGGGAAGGATGGCCTTGCCCAAGAACTAGCAAATGAGATAAGGACACAATCCACTGATGATGAGTATGCCTTAGATGGAAAAATTTATGAACTTGATCTTCGACCAGTTGATGCCAATTCGCCTTACTTTTTAAGTCAGTTATGGACTGCCGCCTTTAAACCACATGGGTGCTTCTGTGTATTTAATTCCATCGAGTCACTGAATTTTATTGGGGAATTTATTGGAAAAATAAGAACTGAAGCTTCTCAGATCAGAAAAGATAAATATATGGCTAATCTTCCATTTACGTTAATTCTGGCTAATCAGAGAGATTCTATTAGTAAGAATCTACCAATTCTTAGGCATCAAGGGCAACAGTTGGCAAACAAGTTACAATGTCCTTTTGTAGATGTACCTGCTGGTACATATCCTCGGAAGTTTAATGAAACCCAAATAAAACAAGCTCTAAGAGGAGTATTAGAATCAGTTAAACACAATTTAGATGTGGTGAGCCCAGTACCCACCAATAAGGATGTATCAGAAGCTGACTTGAGAATTGTCATGTGTGCCATGTGTGGTGATCCATTTAGTGTGGATCTTATTCTTTCACCCTTCCTTGATTCTCATTCTTGCAGCGCTGCTCAAGCTGGACAGAATAATTCCCTAATGCTTGATAAAATCATTGGTGAAAAAAGGAGGCGAATACAGATCACAATATTATCATATCATTCCTCAATTGGAGTAAGGAAAGATGAACTTGTTCATGGATATATATTAGTTTATTCTGCCAAACGGAAAGCATCAATGGGAATGCTTCGAGCATTTCTATCAGAAGTTCAGGACACCATTCCTGTACAACTGGTGGCAGTTACTGACAGCCAAGCAGATTTTTTTGAAAATGAGGCCATCAAGGAGTTAATGACTGAAGGAGAACACATTGCAACTGAGATCACTGCTAAATTTACAGCATTGTATTCTTTATCTCAGTATCATCGGCAAACCGAGGTCTTTACTCTGTTTTTCAGTGATGTCCTAGAGAAAAAAAATATGATAGAAAATTCCTATTTATCTGATAATACAAGAGAATCAACCCATCAAAGTGAGGATGTTTTTCTACCATCTCCCAGAGATTTTCCCTATAACTACCCTGATTCAGATGATGATACAGAAGCACCGCCTCCTTATAGTCCAATTGGAGATGATGTGCAGTTGCTTCCAACACCTAGTGACCGTTCCAGATATAGATTAGATTTGGAAGGAAATGAATATCCTATTCATAGCACCCCCAACTGTCATGACCATGAACGCAACCATAAAGTGCCTCCACCTATTAAACCTAAACCAGTTGTACCTAAGACTAATGTGAAGAAACTGGATCCAAACCTCTTAAAAACAATAGAAGCTGGTATTGGTAAAAATCCAAGAAAACAGACTTCCCGGGTGCCTTTGGCACATCCTGAAGATATGGATCCTTCAGATAACTATGCGGAACCCATTGATACAATTTTCAAACAGAAGGGCTGTTCTGATGAGATATATGTTGTCCCAGATGATAGCCAGAATCGTATTAAAATTCGAAATTCATTTGTAAATAACACCCAAGGAGATGAAGAAAATGGATTTTCTGATAGAACCTCAAAAAGTCATGGGGAACGAAGGCCTTCAAAATACAAATATAAATCTAAAACCCTGTTTAGTAAAGCCAAGTCATACTATCGACGAACACATTCAGATGCAAGTGATGATGAGGCTTTCACTACTTCTAAAACAAAAAGAAAAGGAAGACATCGTGGAAGTGAAGAAGATCCACTTCTTTCTCCTGTTGAAACTTGGAAAGGTGGTATTGATAATCCTGCAATCACTTCAGACCAGGAATTAGATGATAAGAAAATGAAGAAGAAAATCCACAAAGTAAAAGAAGATAAAAAGGTAAATTTAATTTATCACCACTAATGTTTATAAAGATGCTTGTTTTTACCTTTAACACAAATTTTTTTTATCAGTTTAATGGATTTGACATCAGTGAGAACTTAAGCTGCCTTATGTCATTCAATACATAAAATGACCAGCTTTTTAAAATTTTCAGAATATTTTGTGAGGGCAATTTTTTTTTTTTTTTTACTGATTGTATTGAATTTCACTTATTTGTGCTTTATCTTCTTTGGGTAATTGTATTTCATATTCAGCATGGAAATTCTGGGTGAATATATTCTCTATAAAAACCCAGATATAAAGTGACTTTGTGTTTTGTTTTGTTTTTCTGTTTTGTAAGCATCCCATTTGTCTGGTTTTTCCTTCTGAGCTATCAGTTTTGCAGTATTAATTTGATATACCTATCTCACTCAAGCATATTAACAGTACAATAAAACTAGTAATTTGTAGTCTTTTAAATTTATTAACTTTTCAGGTAACTTTTTTTGTGGATAATGGTATGAAAGATTTCTTAAATATGAATTATAGGATTCTGTTAAAATAGCAAGTTTTTGTCTATTATATTTTAAACTAGAGGCCTGGTGCACAAAAATTTGTGCACCCCAGGGGTCCCCTCAGCCCGGCCTGTGCCCTCTCGCAGTCTGGGACCCCTCAGGGGATGACCACCTGCTGGCTTAGGCCTGCTCCCTGGGGAATTGGGCCTAAGCTGGCAGTCAGACATCCCTCTGGCAGCCCGGGAGCCCTCGGGGGATGTCCACTTGCCAGCAGGGAGCAGGCCTAAGCTGCAGTCGGACATCCTTAGCACTGCTAAGGAGTCGGGAGAGGCTCCCACCACCACTGCTGTACTGGCAGCCATCAGCCTGGCTTGTGGCTGAGCCGAACTTCTCCTGTGGGAGCGCACTGACCACCAGGGGGCAGCTCCTGCATTGAGCGTCTGGCCCCTGGTGGTCAGTGTGTGTCATAGTGACCAGTCATTCCCAGTTGTTCTGCTGTTAGGGTCAATTTGCATATTACCCTTTTATTATATAG
>NW_005370593.1:989118-1012588 GCF_000412655.1 Myotis brandtii | reverse complement strand
TGACTTCCTCCATCATTGGGGCAACCAATCCTCCTGCCTGCTCCAGCTCCATAGCTGCCGGCCGCCATCTTGGTTAAGTTAATTTGCATATAGTCGCTCTGATTGGCTGGTGGGCGTCACTTGAGGTGTAGTGAAGGTACGGTCAATTTGCATGTTTGTCTTTTATTAGTGTAGATAGTTACTAATTTATCTGATGGTATTAAGTTTATTAGAAACCTAAATATGTATACTATTAAAGTTGTATTTAATAATTTTTATTTTTATTAGATCTTTCACAGTAGTATTTAAGCACCGTTATTTCTAATGCTATTTGACATGAGTGTTCATAAACTTTTATTCAAGGTTTTTATGGTTTTCAGATAGTATTCAATAGGTTTTTATACTGCATATTGGTAATTTCTTCATCCAGTAAATCCATAGTCTTAATATTTAATTTACTGCAGCCAACTACTTTTTATTAAACCCAATTAAAGATAACAGATATTTTGAGTAACCTTATTCTAGATCAGTGGTTCTCAACCTTCCTAATGCCACAACCCTTTAATACAGTTCTTCATGTTGTGGTGACCCCAACCATAAAATTATTTTCGTTGCTACTTCATAACTGTAATTTTGCTACTGTTATGAATTGTAATGTAAATATCTGATATGCAGGATGTATTTTCATTGTTACAAATTGAACATAATTAAAGCATAGTGATTAATCACAAAAACAATATGTAATTATATATGTGTTTTCCGATGGTCTTAGGCGACCCCTATGAAAGGGTCGTTCGACCCCCAAAGGGGTCGCGACCCCCAGGTTGAGAGCCGCTGTTCTAGATAGATTACCTACATATAGTAATTGCTTCCCTATAGTTGGTAGCCTCCATTTTATTTTCTAAGTTTAAGCTGCAATATTTTTAAATTTATTATTGTTTTTCAGATTAGACATGTAAACAGTAAGGCTCATCTGGATCTATAACAGACTCAACTCACAACACACTACTAATTAAATACCTCTGGCATCTTTTCACAGTCACCCTATTATCACTAGTCCTCACTACATATTTTATCACTGCCAAAAGACTTCAGTATTTTCCTTTTAATTTGCTTGTTATTAAAACTACTGAATGCTTATTAACAAAAATAAGCATACACAGTCTTTCCATTTCAAATTGTTTATATTTTTGTGTTATTTTTCCTTTTATTTTTATTTTTTTAAATCCTCACCTCAGGATATTTTTTCCATTGATTTTTTTTTTTGTTTGAGAGTGGAGTGGGAGGGAGAGAGACATTAATGTGAGAGAGACACATTGATTGTTTGCCTCCTGCACTCACCCTGTCTGGGGCTGGGGCTCGAACCCTCAACCCTTTATTCTGCAGCCTTATACTCTAACCACCAAGCAAACCAGCCAGGGCTATTTTACTATTTTTTATCACAAGTCTACTTAATTGTTTTACTAACTTTTTATTATTTTAATATTCTTTTTTATTCATTCCACACTTTATTTTTACTTAAAAATTTTAATGTTGACATTATTGCTGGTGTGCCCCTTTTTCCCTGGAATCCTTTGCCCACCTCCATCAACCCCCGTCTGCCCCTTCCTTGGCCTTCACCAAACTATTGTTTGTGCCCGTAGGGTATGCATGTATGTTCTTTAGCTAATCCCTTCACCTTTGTCCAGGTACCCCCACTTCTCACTCCTCAGGTACTGGCCAGTCTGTTCCGTGTATCCATTGCTTCCAGTTCCATTTTGTTTATCAGTTTCTTTTGTTTATTAGATTCCACATATGAGAATATATATATATGGTATTTGTCTTTCTTTAACTGGCTTATTTCACTTAGCATAATACTCTCCAGATCCATCCATGCTATTGCAAAGGGTAAAAGTTCCTCTTTTTTTACAGTGGCATAATATTCCATTGTGAAAATATACCATAGCTTTTTTATCCATTTACCTGCTGATGGGCACTTGGGCTGTTTCCAGATCTTGGATATTTGTAAACTAGAGGCCCGATGCATGGATTCATGCACTGGTGGGGTCCCTCAGCCTGACCTGCACCCTCTCACAGTTTGGGACCCCTTGGGGGATGTCAGAGAGCCTGTTTAGGCCTGATCCGTGCAGGCCAGGCAGAGGGACCCCACTGGTGCATGAATCCGTGCACCAGGTCTCTAGTATGCATATAAGATTTTTGGTAATCTCTTCCCGCCCTCCCCGCTTCCCCCTTCCCTCTGAGATTCATCAGTCTGTTCCATGTTTCCATGCCTGTGGTTTCTGCTCCTGCGTTGAGCGTCTGCCCCCTGGTGGTCAGTGCGCATCATAGCTACTGGATGTTCGGCCAGTCGGCCGGTCACTTAGGCTTTTATATATATATAGACTAGGAGACCAGCACGCAAATTCGCGTGGTGCCACCCACCCTCGAGTTGCCTCGGGCTGGTCCCGCCTCCCCACTTCCCTGCTCCCGCTTCCCTGCTCTTGCCTCCCCACTTCCCATCTCCAGAGCAATGCCCGAGGCGCGCGCAGTCAGCCTCCTCATGATAGGAGCTAATAAAGAGTTAATATGCTAATGGTCCGGTCGTGACACATTGTGGCATCCTGGCTAATTTGCATATTACCTTTTTATATGTATAGATAATGCTGCTGTGAACAAAGGGGTACATATATTGTTTCGAGATTCTTAGGATATATTCCCAGAAATGGGATCGTTGGGTCAAAGGCAGTTCCATTTTAAATTTTTTGAGGAAACTCCATACTGTTTTTCACAGTGGCTGTATCAGTCTGCACAATCCATATCCTCCCTAGCACTTGCTGTTTGTTGTTTTATTGTTAGTATCCATTCTGACAGGTGTGAGGTGATACCTCATTGTAGTTTTTATTTGCATCTCTTTGATGAGTAGTGACCTTGAACATTTTTTCAGATGTCTATTGGCCATCCATATGTCTTCTTTGGAGAAGTGTCTATTCAGGTCCTTTGCCCATTT
The DNA here is from genome assembly GCF_000412655.1 of Myotis brandtii. NCBI lineage: Eukaryota > Metazoa > Chordata > Mammalia > Chiroptera > Vespertilionidae > Myotis > Myotis brandtii. Next base: position 1,009,623 of record NW_005370593.1, on the reverse strand, counting down.
TTTAATTGGATTGTTTGTCTTCCTGGTGTTCAGTTGTATTATAAGTTCTGTTTCATGACTTAAATTTAAATGCTAAAATTTTATCCGTTTTTAGTTCAGTCTTGTGTATGGTGTAAGTTGGTGGTCTAGTTTCATTTATTTTTGCATGTGCCTGTCCAATTTTCCCAATACCATTTATTGAAGAGACTATCTTTACTCCATTGTATGCTCTTGCCTCCTTCATCAAATATTAATTGACCATAGAGGCATGGGTTAATTTCTGGGATCTCTGTTGTGTTCCATTTGTCTATATACCTGTTCTTATGCTAGTAGCAGGCTGTTTTAAAATGGGTTTGTAGTATAGTTTGATATCCTGTATTGTGATACTTACAACTTTGTTGTTCTTTCTTCAAGATTGCTGAAGCTATTTGGGGTCAATTTTTGGTTCCATGTAAATTTTTGGAATATTTTTTCTAGTTCTGTGAAATATGCCATTGGTGTTTTAATAGGAATTGCTTTGAATCTACAGATTGCTTTAGGTAGTATGGACATTTTAATGATATAAATTCTTCCAATCCATGAACAATGGTATATGCTTCCATTTATTTGTATCTTCCTTAATTTCTTCCTTTAATATCATATAGTTCTCCAAGTTACAGGTTTTATCTCCTTTGTTAAATTTGTTCCTAGGTACCTTATTTGTTGTTGTTGGCAATAGTAAGTGGGATTGTTTCCTTAGTTTCTGTTTCTGATAGTTCATTATTGGTTTGTAAAAACACCGTTGATTTCTGGTTGTTAATTTTATATCCTGCAACTTTGCTGAATTCATTTATTACATCTACTAGTTTTTCGGTGGTCTTTAGGGTTTCCTGTATACAATATGTCATCTGCAAACAATGACGGTTATACTTCCTCCTTCCCAATTTGGATGCTTTTTATTTCTTCTTGTCTGATCGCTATGGCTACAACTTCCAGTACTATGTGGAATAAGAGTGGTGAAAGCAGACATCCCTGTCTTGTTCCTGATCTTAAGGAAAACACTTTTAGTTTTTGCCCATTCAATATGATGTTGGCTGTAGGTTTTTCATATATGGCCTTTGTTATGTTGAGGTATGATCCCTCTATTCCCACTTTGCTGAGAGTTTATCATAAATGGATGCTGAATTTTATTGAATGCTTTTTCTGCATCAGTTGCTATGATCATGTGATTTTTATCTTTCATTTTGTTTATGTGATTAATGTCACATTTTTTGATTTGCGAATATTGTACCATCCTTGCATCCCAGGAATAAATCCCACTTGATCATAGTGTATGATTTTTAAAAATTTATTGCTTGATCCAATTTGCTAATAATCTGTTGAGGATTTTAGCATCTAGGTTCATTAGGGATATTGGCCTATAATTTTTTCTTTCTTGTGTCTTTTTCTGATTTTGGTATTAGGATAATGTTGGCCTCATAATAAGGGTTTGGAAGTCTCCCCTCCTATTGAATTTATATTTTGAGGAGGATGGGTGTTAGTTCTTTGAATGTTTGGTAAAATTTGCCTGTGAAGCCATCTGGTCCAGGACTTTTGTTTGCTTGGAAGTATTTTTTATTACTTCTTCAACTTCATTAATTGTTATTGATCTATTCAGGTATCCTGCTTCTTCCTGATTCCATTTTGGAAGATTGTCTTTTTCTAGGAATTTTTCCATTTTGCCCAGATTGTTTACTTTGTTGGCATAATGGTTTCTAATATTTTCTTACAATCATTTGTATTTCTATGATGTCTGTTGTTATCACTCTTCTTTCATTTCTGGTTATATTTATTTAGGTCTGCTCTCTTTATTTCTTGATGTGTCTGGTTAAAGGTTCATCAATCTTGTTTTTCTTTTCAAAGAAGAACCAACTTTTGGTTTCATTGATCTTTTGTATTTGTTTCTTTGTTGTTATTTCTGCTCTAATCTTCTTACTTCCTTCCTTTTACTTACTCTGGCCTTTTCCTGCTGTTCTATTTTCAATTCTTTTAGGTATAGGGTTAGATTATTTACTAGAGATCTTTTTTGCTTCTTGAGGTAGGCCTGTAATGCTATGAACTTCCCTCTCAGTACTGTTTTGGCTTTGTCCCATAGATTTTGGGTGGTTGTGTGTTCATGTTTGTTTGTTTCCAAGTAATTTTTTATTTCTTCTTTGATCTAATTGGTAATTCATTCCTTGTTTAATAACATGCTATTTAGCCTCCATGTGTTTGAATATTTTTTGAGTTTTTTATCATGGTTGGTTTCTGATTTCATGCCGTTGTGGTCAGAGAAGATGTTTGATATGATTTTAATCTTCTCAAATTTATTGAGACTTTTTTTGTGTCCTAACATGTGGTCTGTTTTTGAGAATGTTCCACTTGCACTTGATAATGCATATTTTGCTTCTTTGGGATGAAATGTTCTGTAGATATCAATCAAATCCATCTGACCTATTGTGTTGTTTAAGATCTCTGTTTCTTTGTTGATATTTTGTCTGGAAGGTTTATTCATTAATGACATTGAGATATTAAAGTCCCCTACTATGACTGTTTTGCTGTTGATTTCTCCCTTAAAGTCCACAAAAAAATTTTTTTAATACCGTATATAAGGTGCTCCTATATTGGATGCATATATAAATGTATACACACACTTTGAATACTTAAAGGCAGTGTTTATTAAAAAACATCTCATTTTCAAAATTGAGCTGTCAGCTTTTTTTACATGGAATATTTTTTCCATCCCTTCATTTTCAGCCTGTGTGTATCTTTCTTCTGAGATGGGTCTCTTGTAGACAGCATGTATTGGGTTGTGTTTTCTTATCCATTCAACTACCCTATGTCTTTTGATTGGAGCATTTAATCCATTTACATTTAAGGTTATTATTGATAGGTACTTATTGTCATTTTTAAAATGCTATGTTCCTCTCTCTTTTTCTTAAAGCAATCCTTGTAGCATTTCATGCAATGCTGGTTTGGTGATAATGGAACTCCTTTAGTCTTCTTTTGTCTGGGAGGCCCTTTACTTCACATTTAATTTTAAATGATAGCCTTGCTGGATAGAGCAGTTTTGGTTGCAGATTCTTGCTTTTCATTACTTTCAATACTTGAGGCCAATGCCTCTGGCCTGAGGGTTTCTGTTGAGATCAGCTGAGAGCCTTATGGGAACTCCCTTGTAAGTATCTGGCTGTTTCTCTCCTTCGGCCTTTAAGATTCTCTTATTTTTAATCTTGGCCTTTTTAATTATAATGTGCCTTGGTGTGAATCTCTTTGTGTTTATCTTGTTTGGGACTCTCTGTGCTTCCTGAATTATGCTAGTCAGCACCTAATTTAAAACTTATGAATGGTTTATTTCTGGAGTTTTCCATTTTATATTTCTGGACCAAGATTTATGAAGGTAATTGAAACTGAGGAGGGGGGAAAGTACTATATTATTTAACCTACAACCTATGTTTTTTTATCTTCTTTCCAGTATAACTAATTTTTATTTAGCTGGAATCAGTCAGTGTACACACATGTTTTTTTACTTAGTCATATTTTTCCATATTGCTCCTTGATCTTTCAAATTATACTTTTTGCTATTATATAGTTTTCTATTTAGAAAATTGTACCAAAGCTAAATAAGTAGGCTTCCAAGTTTTAAATTTTGCTGTCTTTTATTGCAGTGGCTAGATAATTTGCTTTTGGATTATTTCTTTGGGATAAATGTACAAAAGGCTTGAATATTTCAGTGGCTTGATATTATTACTATAGCTCTTTCAGTGTTAATTTCTTAACTCTGAGTATTGTGAGGGAAAGGAATGTGCCAAATACTCTGAAATTTTAGCATGGTCCCTAATTTCAGTTAGTTTATTAATGATAATGTTCCTTGAATTGAATTAAATCTCTTCACATCTGATTTGCCCTACCTAATTATTTAACTATATTTTATTGATTCCAAAATACTTTTCTTTTTTTAACTTTTAAAATCTGTTAAATCTGCATGTGTCTAACAATTGATGGCATGTCATAATTTAAGTAACACAAGGTTGTTTTGGTGTTTTCTTTTTTAGAAGTACATCGAATAATGGTGCTGTTTTTAGTAATTGGCACCTTAAGTTCACTTATTGTAGTAATTTGTCTTTAATTTTTATTCCTAGCCACAGATACAAATGGGAATTAATATCAGACCTAGATTCTCTTTCTCCACACTTGCAAATGGTTCATATATTTGATTCAGTGCTTTATATAATATATCCCTTTTCATTCGGTATCAGCCAGTGTTTTTCCTTACTTGTATTGAAATGATGAGTTAGCTTTGAGTTCTACTTATAATCTGTTTTCTGTTGATTTTACTCACAGTAATCTTGGCTCTCTTAACTTTTAGAGCTGTTATAGAATTTCCTTGCACTTTTATTTTTTATTTTATGTTAATCCTCACCCAAAATTATTTTTCCATTGACTTTTAGGGAGAGGGGAAGAGAGAGAGAAAGACAGAGAAACATCAATGTGAGAGAAACACATTGATTGATTGCCTCCTGCATGAGCCCTGACCGGGGCCTGGGCCAGGGAGGAGCCTGTAACCAAGATATGTGTCCTTGACCAGAATCGAACCCAGGACCCTTTAGTCCACAGGCCGATGCTCTATCCACTGAGCCAAACAGGCTAGGGCTCCTTACACTTTTATAATAACTCTAGGGGCCTAGTGCACGAATTCATGCACCTTGAAAGGAACTGTGGGCTGCGAGGCTGTGGTAGGCACAGGGGTGGGTCTCAGCCCATCCTCTGTGCCCCCAAGTTTCCTGTCTGCCAGCAGCCCCGCTCCCACCGCTGCCACTCCCACGTGCTGACAGCGCCGGTCCCACTCACACCTGCTGACGGCACGGAGCAATTGGGACTGGCGCCAGCAGTGGGTGCTAGCAGGGCCAGCGCTGGCAGTGGGTGCGAGTGGGGCCAGCGCCAGCAGCAGGTGTGAGCACCGGGCAGGACCGCGGCATGCGGGAGCAAAGAATTTTCAGTATCCACCAGAGGCTCGCCCTGATGACAATGACTGGCGCCCCGCCTTGGTCTGGTGCCCCTGCTCACCTGCTCCACCATCCTGCCACAGCCGACGCCTGCCATGTTCCACGCACCCCCCCTCATGGTCAACACACGTCATAGCAATCGGTTGTTCGGTTGTTCCAGTTGTTTCGCTGTTCAGTCTATTTGCACATTAGCCTTTTATTATATAGGATTGTTTTAATTTTTAGATTCATGTGTTATGATATTGGAACTCCTAAGAAAAATTGGAGAAATTATATTTTAGAAGCTTTTAGATCTATAGGTAATTTTAAAAATCTGGTGTCACTTTAATGTTTTCTGGACCTATGGTCTTAAAAAGATAAACATACCGGTATATTACAAAGCAACTTCATAGACACATTTTTGTGCCATGGTTATATTTTAGGGCTTTGTATTTATATATGCACAGTGAAATGCCTTGTATCTCTCTATGGGTAACAATTATTCATGATATATATTTTAAAGCATTACAGAAAGGCTAGAACACTTTAGCGCAGCTTAGTTTGCCTAAAAATTATTTTCATAGTATAAGTTGGACTTGAGTAATTAAAGATGTTTTATGTTTCAGTTCAATAAGCATTCACTAAAAACATGCTTAAATCTGTAAAAAAGCTGTTGATGGGTATAAAAACTTAAAAGAGCTTAAATGTTAGTTTGAGAGACAATACCCTGTGGTTGGGACAGGGTTAGGAAGTACTACTAGAGCAATTTAAGGAAGCATAATATAATAGTTAAGAGCACATGTTCTAGAGCAGCCGTGGGCAAACTACGGCCCGCGGGCCAGATCCGGCCCGTTTGAAATAAAAAAAACAAAAAAAAAAAAAAGACCGTACCCTTTTATGTAATGATGTTTACTTTGAATTTATATTAGTTCACACAAACACTCCATCCATGCTTTTGTTCCGGCCCTCCGGTCCAGTTTAAGAACCCATTGTGGCCCTCGAGTCAAAAAGTTTGCCCACCTCTGTTCTAGAGCCAGATTTTGGGAACTTACTAGTTGTGCAAGTTTGTAACTTTTTTGTACTTTCATCTAGAAAAACCAAGACAATCCTACTTCTTAGAGCTGTTATGAGAAGTAAGTTCATATTGATTTAGTGTGTTTGGTACATGGTAAATATGCTAAGTAAAAAAGTATGTATACGATTTGGTGGTAGTATTGTTGAAATATAAGTATTAATGGAATACAGGGTGAGAAAACCATAGAGTGGTTAGTTTCACAAAATTGGAGTTAGTTTCATAAAATTTCAGGAAGTGTGTCAATTGCCTTTTAAGGAGGAAATATATTTTAGATGGGAAAAATCACTTGTACAGGGCATAAAATTATGACTAAGCAAGGTGAGATATGATAGGACACCATCCTAAGGCAGGGTATTGTGAAATAGCATTGCATTTATGAGTCTGCTAAACTCAAGAGCTAGATTAAATCCAAAAGCAGTATAGTTAAACAGGTCCTGAACAGTAAGGGAAGTTGTGTTGGACTTCAGGTTGCAAGGTGGGAAGAGATTGTCAAAGGCTGGTTTACGCATTCAGTTTTAAAGTGATAGGGATACAGAGACCAAATGAGAAATCAGCAAAGCTAGAAGTTGATTCTTTAAGAAGACTAGAAAAAACAGACAAATGTCTGGCAAGACTGATCAGAAAAAGAAAAGAAAAGGCATACATAAACATTGAGAATGAAAAGGGGAACATAATTACAGATAGATCAGATTAAAAAGATAATACTATCAACAATTTTATGTCAACAAATTTGAAAGTTTAAAAAACATAAACTTGTAGAAAAATATAATTTACCTCAATTAGAAAGCTTTGAATAATCCTGTAACTATTAAATAAATTGTGAAGCATTAGTTACATTTTGTCATAAGAATACCAGGCCCAGATAATTTTACAGGAGAATTTTCAAGGAACAAATCATTTCAGTGTTCTACAAACTGTTTTAGAAAATAGAATGCAGAAAATACATTCCTTAATTTATTCTCTGAAGTCACCTATCCTTCTAGAACAGACAAGGATGGTATTAGAAAGGAAAATGATAGTTCCATTTTAATTATGAGTATACATGCAATAATCATAATTTACGGGTCCATAGACTATTAGCTGCAATTTTGATGTCCAGTAAACTGAAAATCAAAAGTTTTTTCAGATTTTGGCAGCACAACCTGATTTGACCTGTTCTTGTTGGCAAAACCTGATTCGAACTAATGTGAGACTACTTAAAAATCATTGTTTATCTTGTTTAGATTGAATATCCATACAGTTCACTGCAGAACTATTCATGTATTTGAGTAGGGTACTGACCCTCAATTTGCTGAGGTTGTTATATAAGATATTTTTTGTACTGTACATGCTGGCTAACAACTAGAAATTTCTGAATTCTAAAACATATCTTGACCCAAGGGTTTTAGATGAGGGATTTTGAACATATAATAGCAAAAACATCCAACACTATTTAAAAGGCACTTGACAAAATTTAAATTCACGTGAAAGCTGTTATGAACAGATGAGAACTTTCTTTTTTTTTTTTTTTTAAATATATTTTATTGATTTTTTACAGAGAGGAAGGGAGAGGGATAGAGAGCCAGAAACATCAATGAGAGAGAAACATTGATCAGCTGCCTTCTGCACGCCCCCCACTGGGGATGTGCCCGCAACCAAGGTACATGCCCTTGACCGGAATCAAACCCGGGACCCTTGAGTCCGCAGGCCGACGCTCTATCCACTGAGCCAAACCGGTTCTGGCGGATGAGAACTTTCCTAACTTCAAATAAGGTATCTACAAATTCATAAACAAGTGAAATCCACAATAAACATCATCCTAAATGAGGAAATGGATTCCCCTTTCAATCAGGAACAATACAAAATACACTGTCACCACTTCTGTTCAGTATTATATCTAGATCTTAGTCAAAGCAGTAAGAAAAAAAAAGTTAAAAGCATGAGTATTGGATGGAGGAAACAAAAATGGTCATATTGGCTGATATGATTGTCTGTGTAAAAGCCATAAAGGATCTACAGATAAATTATTAATATTGGTAAAAGTGTTAACAAAATAGCCCGGCTGATGTGCCTAAGTTAGTTGAGCATCATTCCATGAACCAAGAGGTCACTAGTTCGATTCCTGGTGAGGGCACGTGCCCAGGTTGCTGGCTCAATCCCCAGTAGAAGGCAGCTGATAGATGTTTCTCTCTCCTTGATGTTCCCATTTCTCTCCCTCTCCCTTACTCTCTCTGAAATCAATAAAAACATACATTATAAAAAGAGTTAACAAAATATCTCCATATAAGACCAGTAATCAAAAGTTGGTTATATTGCTATGCATCAGCAATAAGCAACTTGATACCATTTACAAAAGCAAGGCAAATTATCAAGTGCCTGGGAGTAATTACAACATCATGTTCCTCTGTGGAAAAGTATAAAACTTAAAAAAATAAATAAATAACAAAAAATAAAATAAAAAAAGAAAAGTATAAAACTTTATTGAAAGACATTAAAGAAGACATACCGATTGGCAACCGCTGGTTTAAAGTATCAAGGGTTTTCAAGAAATTTCACTCACTGATTGTAATCCATATATGGAAGAGCAAAGAACCTAGAATAGCCAGGAGACTTATGAATAAGAAAGGCAGAGATGGTGTGGTAATGAAGTGTGTATGCTTATTCTGTCAGATATAAAATTTAATATTTAAGAGAATGTGGTATTGGCACTGGGATAGGCACTGACCAAAAAAATAGAATAGAGAGCTGCCAAACTACAGACCTCTGGCTTGAAGCTATCCTTCCACATGGTAGCCACATGAGGCCATTGAACACTTGAAATGTGGCTGGTATGAATTGAGATGTGCTGGTCTAGGGGATGAGAAAAGGCTTCCCTGAGAAGTGTCATTTTAAGTTAGATCTGATAGGGGACTAGTTGGGTGGCTGGAAGAATAAATAATGCTGAATGAATAGAATGTTTTTGTGGTGAGAGGGAACATGATATGTGTTCTTAAAGGAGGTCACTGCAGCTGGTCATTGATCTAAGGCAGTGTTGGCATACTTTCTGTAAAGAGCCAAATAATAAATATTTTAGGCTTTGAGGGTAATACAGCCTTTATAACTAGTAAAATCTGCTGTTGCAGGATAAATGTGCCATAGAAAATATGTAAATGGGTGAATTATGGCTATTTTCAAATACAGGCAGCAGGCTGGATTGAGCCCCCAGGCCATAGTTTTGCTGACCCATGATCTATGGGATAGAATAGAACAAGGAAAGACTTGAAGGAGTGGGGACTAGACTGGGACCTTTTAAGCAGTGTTAGGAATTTTTGTTATTTAGCCTAAGAGTAATTTGAAATTAGACAGTGAGTGGATTTGAGATCACATGGTTTTAGTGTGCAGAATGGGTTGAGTAAGATGGAAAACCAGTTGGCATATTATAATACTCTAAATGAACCGTGATAAAAACTTTGAGTAGTTGGAATGGGGAGAGAGAATGGTGGCAATGAATAGAATTGATTTGAGATACTTAAAATCCGTAAGATTTGGTGATGTTTTGTATATGTGGGGGAAGGGTGATGATGATGAACAAAATAGGAAATATAGCTCATTGATTTCTAGCTTGTGCAGCTTCATCAGTTGATGCTGTTCTTCATGTAGAACGTTGGAAATTTACCTGGTTTGGAGTTGGGGTGTGGAAATTGTAATTTTGGTTTTAGAGTTTAAGTAGAGATGTCAATTGGGCAATTATGAGTTCTCAGAGGAGAGGTCTGAGTTAGAGATACATATTTAGGAGACAGTGAAGTAGTGGTGGCAATAGGTAAAATGACCCTAGGGAGTAAATACAAAGCAGTGCCTATCAGAGCCTTGAGGAACTGCCAATGTTGAATGGCCAGATAGGAGAGATGATTCTTAAGAAAGATAGGTAGAGAATAACTAAGAATAAACCAGTTACCCTTTCTTAGCTGGTTCCTTCACCTGTAAAATAGGAATAACAGATTGTCCCAGACTTATAATGGTTCAACTTATGATTTATTTTTTTTTAAATTTATGAAGCCGTACACATTCAGTGGAAACCATACTTTGAATTTTGATCATTTCCCAGGATAGCAATAAGCAGTACAGTATTCTCTTATGATGCTGGGCAGGGGCAGTGAGCCACTACTCCCTGGTCATGTGCCCCATCATAAGGTTGATACTCTGCAGTGTATTATACTGCCAGCATTTTGTAGGTACTGTGTTCTGAGCATGTTTAAGGTAGGCGGGGCTAAACTATGATGTTCAGTAGATTATTGCATGATATTTTCAACTCATGATAGGCTTATTTGGACATACCTCATAAGTTGAGGAGCATCTGTGTAATACTTCTCTTGGAATTGTGCTAGAAATTGGAACTATGTGTTTCAAGTGCCTGGCATACAGCAGTGCTCAATAAATACTATTATGGTGTGCATCAGGCCTGAAATATTCCAGTATACTCTGTCTGTATTTCAGAACAGCCCTTTGTCCTATTTGCTGGATTAGTTTCCGGACTTGTTTTTAAATTGAATAATCCTATGTATAATTTCTGATCCTGAGTTTATGCACTTGTTAGTTTCTTAGCATTTTTTTTTTCTCCTCTAAGAAAAAAGTTCATTATGTTTACCTTCATTCTTAGATTCTAAGACAGGAGCCATAGTCTAGGAATCTTTTCGCAGATGTAGGAAATCATAACTTTTGGGCATTAGTGACATCTAAGGAAGGCTCAGAGATCTATTTCTTTTAAACTGAGCTTAGTTGTCAGCTTTATGCTTGATTGTCTTTGATTCTATACCCCCAAATGAGTTTAGTTTTAGTTATGGGAAGAAGCCCTCTAAGACATTTCTTTAAAAAATATATTTGTACTGATTTCAGAGAGGAAGGGAGAGGGAAAGACAGATAGAAACATTGGTGATGAGAGAAAATCATAGATGGGCTGCCTCCTGCACACCCCCCACTAGGATTCTAAATCTAGCCCGTAACCCAGGCATATGCCCTCACTCGGAATCAAACCATGAGCTCCTGGTTCATAGGTCGACACTCAACCACTGAGCCATCCCATTTGGGCTTTTTTGTTTTAAGAGTTGTTTTTTGTTTGTTTTTATTCATCTTCTTAGAGAGTGAGGAAAGAGGAGAGAGAGAGAGAGAGAGAGAGAGAGAAAAACATTGATGTGAGAGTGAAACATCCATCAGCTGTCTCCTGCACACACACCCTAACAGGGATTGAGCCCACAACCTGGTCATGTGCCCTGACTAGTAATCAAACCCACAACCCTTCTTTCAGTGCCTTGGATGACGCCCAACTGAGCCACACTGGCTAGAGCAGGGGTCCTCAAACTACGGCCCGGGCCACACGCAAATACAAATATTGTATTTGTTCCCGTTTTGTTTTTTTACTTCAAAATAAGATATGTGCAGTGTGCATAGGAATTTGTTCATAGTTTTTTTTTAAACTATAGTCCAGCCCTCCAACGGTCTGAGGGACAGTGAATTGGCCCCCTGTTTAAAAAGTTTGAGGACCCCTGGGCTAGAGCTTACTGTTCCCTTCTCACTAAACCCCACTATTGGATAGTGTCTTAGATTCTGCTGCTTTAGCCATTGTAATAGGGTTTGGAGAATGTTTGGTGAAGAACACCAAAATAGGTATGTTTTCTTTTAAAAAACTGGATAGATACCAACATGTGTGAAGCTGCTACTGGCATGGCTAGGGTTCAAGGTCTATAGAAGGGGCTGACGCACAAATGGATATACTAGACAAGAAATATAAATTTAGAAGGCATGGGGGGAGCCAGGCGGAGACCTTACTCTCTAGAGGAGAGATTCCCCAAATGGACCCATTAGCTTTTTATTTACTAGAATACACATTTTCCCTTTAGCAAAGCAAACAGACATATCAATGGTAAGGTTTGGTAAACAATAAAGGATTATCAGGTTAGGGCAGTGGTCGGCAAACTGCGGCTCTTTGGCCCCTTGGGTGTGGCTCTTCCACAAAATACCGACTTCTACGCATGGGCCACGAAGTTTCAATCGCACTGTTACATGCACGCCCGCACGTGGTATTTTGTGGAAGAGCCACACACTAGGGGCCAAAGAGCCGCATGTGGCTCGCGAGCCTCAGTTTGCTGACCACTGGGTTAGGGGATTGCCTTCAGCCATTCAGCCAGCAGCAGAGTAATACACTGCTGATTTTCAGCCCTGCTGAATATCAAAGTCCATTAGCCTTCTAAGGACTTCTTGCATTTATATGTTAACTACCGCTAGTCTTTGCCTCCAGGAAACATGTATATATTGAGTCACAGATATTAATTTACTTCATGTTAGTAAATAGTGAATTGATACCAGATTTTCTTTTTTTACTTATTTTTGGGGAATACCTTGGTTAGATTTTTTTGGCAGTTGATATAGGGTTTCCATTATAATCCATTATTACGTGCAGACATTTCCTTCAGGGGTTGTGGGAGAGTGAGGGTTACTTTTGTAAAGGAATTATGTTCAGAGGAATGAGAAAGCTGCTTTCCCAGACCCCTCAACTAGCATCTTTTGCCTTGAGTTGGGTCCTGTATCCATCCATTCCTAACCATTAAATTCTGACCAGAGGAATAGAATTGCGCTATTGACTGTAGGCCCAAGCATTTATTCCTAGGGCTCTGTGTGAACTTGGCTTTCCCCAAAATTGGGATTAATTTTCTAAAGGATGAAAATCGCAATGTCTACTACAAGCAAGGTATATATATCTTGTTCATAATTGATATCCATAGCCTAGCACAGTATATTGTATTGTGATCAGTTGAAGTCAGTATATGGTTTTGTGTTTGTAGTTGTAATAAGAGTGGTTTATGTATTTGTTTTAGTAATTAGAATTTATTTTGATTAAAGGAAACTCAATTCGTCAAACATCTTACTGAATGCCCACTATATCGAATCACTGTCTGAAGCTAAGACTACAGGGATGACTTAGTTATTTATGCATTCTGCTCCCAAGAAATTCAGTCTAGTAAAATTGATTTTACTGAAAATTAAACATTTTTTTATATTTTTATTAAAGTTAGCTAAACTTCTAGTTCTTTCACATCTCTCATCTCATTTGGAAAGCATTTAGTGAGGTGTTTTTAAAGTAACCATTTCCATTGCTTTTTTACTGGCTAATTGGCTAAACTGGTCTACCTCTGATTGAATAGTTCTGTGTTGTTTCCAAAATTTCTCATCAACTTAAAGTTGATTTCTTCAGTAGCATTTCTAGTGCTGGATACATCAATTTATAGTATTATATAAGTATGGATATATAATGTGAGTATTTCTGCCCATATTTTGCTATTTGCTATGTCTTCTGTGCTGTCCGTTTGACCATGATTTACTACTTTTCAAATTCAGATTGAAATGTAAGTAGGTGGTCAGTTTTTAAGTACATTTCTGATTCATGTGTTCCATTGAGACTTAATATAAATGATTGTGTCAGTGGTATGCTTGTTTTTACTAATTTAAAAGCAAATGTAAATTTTTTAAGTGTGACTTTCTATTCAAACTTAATTTTTTTCTTAGCTTTCATAGCATTGAATGTTTGGCAAAAACGGGCATGGCGCAAATTATTGAAATTACTCTTATTTCTACAGTATATTAATTATAATTCTTAGAATATTTTCACATATCAAGGAGGCATATACTCCTATAACATAGAGCAGCAATTTTCAACTGGTGTGCCACAAGAATTTTTAAAACATGCAGTGCCTTACTAGTTAGTTAGGGGCACTGACCTCCTCCCTTAGATCAAGCATGTCAAACTCACGGCCCATGGGCCACATGTGGCTCACAACAAATATTTTTGTGGCCCAGGCAATATAACGGTATGTAAAAAGCGTTTTAATAAAAATTTTGTAACTTAATTTTTACAATATTCTGTTAGACATAATTATTAATAGCGAACTACAACGTTCACTAATGACTGATTACTATAATCGTATTGCATTCATTTTCCTTATGCGCCTTAAGTGCAGGCACACCATCACTGAATATTTTAGCAGCTGATTGCCATGTCATTAGTCTTGGACTGACTTGTTTGGTGTACGTAACAGGAAATACTTCGCTTTCGGAGAACAAGAACAATAGGTTTATTTGCATTACTCTTATTAATTTGTGCAGTTACTCGGTGTCTGGTAAGTTAATGTTTCAGAAAAATATTAATTTTTATTAAAACATTCTATTGTTTTATGTTAACGATTACTCATTTATTTCAGCCTTTTGTATTCAGCATGTCTCTATCAAAATAAAATAAATTTTTCTATGAAAATTGAAGCTTTTGTTTTTTTTGCGACCCATATAAACTTAAACCTTGTTTATTTGGCCTGTGTTAGCCTTTGAGTTTGACATGCTTGCCTTAGATTGTCAAAAAAGTGACAACAGCCAACAAACAATAGCTATCTGATGTGAATAAATAAAAATTAATGGCTTTTCTTTGTCAGATCAGCAAAGAATACATTTTTGGTGTGCTGCAGAATTTTAGTAATTACAATTTTATATCAATGGACAATTTTTATTGCAAGACTTATAGGAAAGTGTATAGGGTTGTTAATTTTATGTGCTACAATATTTGGTATAGTACATATTTTCCCACTCAATCCAAGAAGATTTATTTTTATAATTTTGTAATAATTAAAATTAGTTTTATAGTTAGCTTTATGATTTCTAGCTCTGTAATGTTTTCTTTTCATTTCAACTAATATTGTGAAAGAGTCCTCAAGTAAATAGGGCTTAATCTATGAATGTATAAAGAGAAACTCCAGTAGAAGGAGAACTGCTTTTTAAAGCAGTAATTTTTAATATTTCCAATTATTTTTTTTAAATAAATTTTTATTGATTTCAGAGAGGAAGGGAGACGGAGAGAGAGATAGAAACATCAGTGATGAGAGAGAATCATTGATTGGCTGCCTCCTGCATGCCCCCTTCTGGGGGTCGAGCCCGTAACCTGTGCTCTTGATCGGAATCGAACCTGGGAACCCTTCAGTCTGCAGGCCAATGCTCTATCCACTGAACTAAACCAGAGAGGGCATATTTCCAATTCTTAAAGCAAAACAAAAGGGTATGACCAAAGTGGTCTTGTGATTTATCTAACTTTGTTCAAATAGAAAGTATACTTTGCATACTTTGTATAGAGTGTTTGTTTTGATCTTTTTTGAAATTGTTCTTAGCCTTTAAAAATCTCAGCACAGGTTTCGGTATTTTCCCTGGAAAAATGCATGTGCACAAAATTTTATTGGCATTTTAAGGGTTTCATATATTTGCTAAAGCTGTGGACTCCAACATAAGAAGAACCTCTATTGATGTTAGGGAGAAGGAAGACACACTGAAATTTTTCTTCATTCTTCACCGATGCTCTGATTGGCAGCCATTAGAGTAACAGAAAGTACCTAAAAGATAAGTTGGGAAGCAAAGGGAGAAACAATAGTTTTTAAGAATGAAATGTTGGGTATAACATAAAACTTACTTTAACTTGAATACACTTTTAAAATATATATTTAGGAAAGTTGGGAAGAATTCCACCCATTATTCACTTGAATAGCTAGGTGTTTTGCTAGGTGATTCCAGGTGCATTTTTTTGTTTGTAGAGTTGTTAATGGCAGTAATAAAATACCTACCAGTTAGATGATATGTGTTGAAATGCTTAATAGGAACATGCTGTCTTAGAGATGAGTTAATGCTAGAATTAGTTTGTGTGTTAGTATATATAAGAATCCAGACCACATTTATTTACCCAGTTATTTTCTCTTCACTTTTTTCACCTAGTGTTAGCTTAAAGCAAGCATTTCAAACTCTAAGGCTAACATAGACCAAATAAACAAGGTTTAAGTTTATGAGGGCCACACAAAAAACAAAAGCTTCAATTTTCATAGAAACGTAGGTTTATTTTGATAGAGACATGCTGAATACAAAAGGCTGAAATAAATAAGTAATCGTTAACATAAAACAACAGAACGTTTTAATAAAAAATATTTTTTCTTGAACATTAACTTACCAGACACTGAATAACTGCACAAATTAATAATCATAACTCAAATAAACCTATTTTTCTTGTTCTCTGAAAGCGAAATATTTCCTGTTGCGCACACCAAACAAGTCAGTTCAAGACTAATGATGTAGCAATGGGCTTCTAAAATATTTGCTGCTAGTATTAGTGGAGACAAATGGTGAGCCTGTGCGTAAGGCACATAAGGGAAATGAATGCAACACGGTTATAGTAATCAGTCACTAACGAACGTTGTAGTTCATTATTAATAATCTACATATATATAAAAGCCTAAGCGACCAGGCAACCGTTCGACCATCCGGTAGCTATGATGCGCACTGACCACCAGGGATTTGCTGCTAGTATTAGTGGAGACAAATGGTGAGCCTGTGCGTAAGGCACATAAGGGAAATGAATGCAACACGGTTATAGTAATCAGTCACTAACGAACGTTGTAGTTCATTATTAATAATCTACATATATATAAAAGCCTAAGCGACCAGGCAACCGTTCGACCATCCGGTAGCTATGATGCGCACTGACCACCAGGGAGGCAGACGCTCAACGCAGGAGCAGAAACCACAGGCATGGAATCATAGAACAGATGGATGAATCTCGGGTGGGGGGCGGGAGGAGATTAACCAAAGATCTTATATGCATACTAGTGGCCTGGTGCATGGTGGGGTCCCTCAGCCTGGCCTGCAGGGATCGGGTCGAAACCAGACCAGTGCACAGAAACGGGCTCTCCAACATCCCCTGAGAAGTCCCAGATTACAAGAGGGCGCAGGCCAGGCTAAGGGACCCCACTGGTGCCCTGCGCCCGTCCTCTAGTTATGTATAATAGGATATTGTAAAAATTTAGTTACGAAATTTTTATTAGCACGTTTCTTACATGCGTTATATTGGCTGGGCCGCAAGTTTGACATGCTTGCCTTAAAGGGTGTGAAAGAGCCTTCACAACGACCCTGATTTTCAAAGTGTGTTTGGATTTCCATCTAGCACCTACAGCTTTTATAGACTTTTAAAAAAGGGATTAGTTAGCCTGGCCTATTTGTTCAGTGTTTACAGTGTTGTCCTGTGGACCAAAGGGCTCCAGGTTCAATTCCCGGTCAATGGTATGTACCTTGGTTGCAAGTTCCCCAGCCCCAGTAAGGGCAGGAAGCCGCCAATCAATGTGTCTCTCTCACATATATATTTCTCTCTTCCCCCCTCCTCCCTCTCTTTCACCCTCTCTAGAAATCAATGGAAAAAATATCCTCTCGTGAGGATTAAAAAGGTGGGGGGAGTTTAAGTAAACCTTTATGGAGCCCTGGTTCCCACTAAAGACCTCTTTCTTATACTAACGTGTTATGCTGTAGTGTAATACTTATTTCTCCCACCTAAAGCAATTGCTTTATTGTAGTTTTATCGTTTTATACTTTAACTAGAGGCCCGGTGCATGAATTCGTGTACGGGTGGGGTCCCTTGGGGTGGCCTGCGGGGGTCGGGCCCCAGCTTGCGCCCCCTGCCTCACAGCCCCGCAGCCCCACCTGGCACCTCACCTTGGCCTGGCGCTGCCACTTCACCTGCTCCACTATCCTGCCTGTGGGGAGATCAATCAGGGCTGGGCCCCCTGCCCAGCTCCCTTAGCGCCTGGGAGCTGGGTGGTGGGCCCCCCCCGCTGCTGGTCACCATATGCGGGGCAATCGGGCCCCCTTTCGCACCCGCCTTGGTCTGGTGCCACCCACTCACCTGCTCCACTGTCCTGCTGTGGTCCCACTCTCGTCGGGGCCCGCAGCGCCTCCTGTGCTGCCAGCGCCGCGTCACCAACGCCTGCCATGTTTTGCGCCACCCCCTGGTGGTCAGCGCATGTCATAGTGAGCGGTCGAACAACTGCCTGAGGGGACAGTTTGCACGTTAGGCTTTTACTATATAGGATGTTTTGTTTTTCTTACTACATTGTAAGCTTTTGGGGGGCAGTTATGATTATCATTCATCTTTGTGTACCCTACAGTAGTGTTTCTCAATCTTGAGTTCAGTATTGACCTATTTTTAAAGTTAAAATTTTGAGTTTTCCAAAATATGTCTGTGGCCATCTCCCAAACTGGAGTTCTTGGTCAACCTTGTTTTTATTAGCCTAGACAGTGGCCGGCAAACTGCGGCTCGCGAGCCACGTGCAGCTCTTTGGCCCCTTGAGTGTGGCTCTTCGACAAAATACCACGTGCGGGCGCACACGTACAGTGCAATTGAAACTTCGTGGCCCATGTGCAGAAGTCGGTATTTTGTGGAAGAGCCACACTAAAGGGGCCAAAGAGCCGCATGTGGCTCACAAGCTGCAGTTTGCCGACCACTGGCCTAGCACAATGGTTCTCAACTAGGTCAATTTTGCCCTCCAGGGATCATCTGGCAATGTCTGGAGACAATTTTGGCTATTACAACTGGGATGGGGAATTGCTACTGTATTTCTTGGGTAGAGGCAAGCAATGCTGCTAAACCTCCTGCAATAAGTGATGCTCCACAATAAAAGATTATACAATCCAAAGTGTCAATAATACTATATATAAGAATGTGGTCTTTAAGGAAATTCCTGTGAGATTCTAGAAGTCATTCATAGAAATTATATTTGTACCTGCTCATTAGGAAAGGCAGGTTTTTCCTCATAGGTGGTAGATTTTACTTCCCTATCCTCACCATGATTGGGTAAAATATATTTTGAAGAAGGAGCTACTGTGGTACAAAGCCACATGCTATTGCTATGTGTCCCACTTCGCTCATCTTTATTCTGCTGTAAAATATGTTTTCATTTCCTTGTCACAGTCTTACTTGAGATTGCCATAACTTCTTATTTAGATCATTGTAATGACCTTTCTTAAAAAATCATATAAATTTGAGGTAATTGCAGGTTAACATGCAATTGTAAGATAATGCAGAGATCCCATGCATCCTTTGCCCAGTTTCCCACAAAAATAACATCTTCTAAAAGTATAGAGTAATATTACAACAAGGGTGTTGATATTAATGTGATCCACAGATCTTATTTAGATTTCCCCAGTTCTACTTATACTCATTTGTGTGTTTGTATTTCATTCTATGCAATTTTCACATGTAGATTTCTGTATCTGTCACTAACATATCTTTCCTGTGGTCCTTTTATAACCATACCTTCCCTTCTAATTCCCCGCCATACATAACCCATCCCTAGCAACCCAACCACTGATTGGTTTTCCTTTTTATCATTTTATAATTTTGCCAGTTCCAGGATGTTGTATAAATGGGATCATAGAGCATGTAGCTTTCTGGGACTGATTTTTTAAAAATTCAGTATAATTCCCTTGAGATTCAGACAAGTTGTTGCATAAATCAATAGTTTGTCTCTTTTTATTGCTGAGTAATATTCCATGTATGTATATAGCACAGCTTTTTAACCTGTTGTAGGACATCTGTATTATTTCTAGTTTTGGGCTATTATGAATAAAATTGCTATGAACAATCAAGTACAGATTTTTATATAAATATAAATTTTCATTTCTCTGGGATAAATCCCCACGAGTGCAGTTTCTGGGTCGTATGGTAATTTTATATTTATTTTTACAAGAAACTTTTCTAGAGTGGGTGTACTATTTTAAATTCCCAGCAGCAATGTATAATGGATACTGTTTCTCCATATTCTCACCAGCATTGTTGGTTCAGTAACTTTTTTTTATCAAATTTTTAAGGAGAGGGAGAGACACATGATGTGAGAGAGAACCGGCTGCCTCCTGCACACCCCCTACCGGGGATCGAGCCCACAACCCAGGCATGAGCTCTGACCAGGAATTGAACCAGCAACCTTTCAGTGCACAGGATGACACCCAACCTACCAAGCCACAGTGGATATTGCTTCTTGGCAATACTGTTAATAAACATGCCTAATCTCTCTCCCTGCAAAATATATGTATGTAGCCTCTGTATAAAATTCAGATTCTTTACTTAGGCACTAAAACTGTTTGCAGTGTGGCCCTTGCCTACCTTCATTATTAATTCCTATACATACTTTTTAGTTCCAGGTGTGTTGAAATAGTAGCTATCTCTTGTAATGATTAGATTATACATATAATATTACCAAATACCTGATACACAGGGTGGGGCAAAAGTAGGTTTACAGTTGTTTGTATGGAAAAATAATACAATAATTAATCTACACTAATAAAAGAGAAACATGGTAATTGGCGTACGACCGCTACCCTTTTCATTGGCTAATCAGTGAGTATATGCAAATTAACTGTCAGCCAAGATGGCGGCCGGCAGCCAGGCACTGAAGCGAGCACGAGGCTTGCTTGCTGCGGACTCCAACGTTCCCCGCCTCACTTGCCAGCCTCTCAGTTGCAACTCTAAGCAACTATATACTATGTTGCAAATAAGAAGCTAAACAAAACACCAGAAACCGGCTTCCATTCAGCCAGGCTCGGACTGCAACATTGTATCGATGTTTTCAGCAGCGAGGCCTCAGAGCTAAAGCTGGCCCAGAATAAAAAAAAAAA
>NW_005370593.1:982636-988598 GCF_000412655.1 Myotis brandtii | reverse complement strand
CCAACCCCCTGATGGGCCCTGCTCTGTGCGTGACAGGGGGTGGCATTGCAACCTCCCGATCCGCCCTGCTCTGTGCATGACGGGGCGGCGCCCCTACTCCCCAATCGGCCCTGCTCTGAGCCTGACCAGGGGCTGCACTTAGGGATTGGGCCTGCCCTCTGCCACCCGGGAGCAGGCCTAAGCCAGCAGGTCGTTATCTGCCGAGGGGTCCCAGACTGCGAGAGGGCACAGGCCGGGCTGGGGGACCTCCCTCCCCCCGCCCCCCGAGTGCACAAATTTTTGTGCACCGGGCCTCTAGTAAATAATAATACCAGAATAAACTCTGTGTTTTGAGTATTCACAACACTGTAAACCTACTTTTACTCCACCGTGTATACCAAGCAATAAAAAAATGGCAGTTTCTAGTAATTTCTGAGAGCTTATGTTGGCATATGGTATGTTTAGAAGAGTGAATGAACTATAGATAGACTAGATTCTTTCTAAATCCTGAAATGTCCCCAACCTCATCTCTACCTTTATAAGTTCTATTTTTTAAAGTCTGGGTTTAAGCCTATGTCTAATTATTTTGACACATAATCATACACTGTTTTGTACGTGTTACTAATTAAATGACGGGTAGTGAGGTGTTTTTTCTTCATAATAGATTATCTGTTTGGTGAGGGCATTTAACTGTACTTCCATTCATTTTATTTTTTAATCCTCACCCGAGGATATACATATTTAACTTCTTTATTGTTTAATGTATTACACAAGTCTCCTTTTTCCCCCATTGACCTCTCCCTGACCGCCCCCAATCCCCACCACTTGCCCTCACCCCTCCTCTCCCTGCCACCCATCTGTGTCCATTGGTTATGCTCATATGCATGCATAAAAGTCCTTTGGTTGACCTTTTACCCCCTCTTCCCTCACCCCCCCCCCTCGCCTTCCCTCATAGGTTGGACAGTCTAATCAATGCTTCTATGACTCTGGTTCTGTTTTTGTTCATCAGTTTATGTTCATTATATTTCACAAATGAGTGAGATCATGTGATATTTATCTATCTGAAGTAAAGGTTTATTTCGCTTAGCATAATGCTCTCCAGTTCCATCCATGTTGTTGCAAATGGTAAGAATTACTTCTTTTTTTACAGCAGTGTATTATTCCATTGTGTAGATATACCACAGTTTTCTAATCCACTCATCTGCTGATGGGCACTTAGGCTGTTTCCAAATCAACTATTATAAATTGTGCTGCTATGAACATAGGGGTGCATATATCCTTTCTGATTGGTATTTCTGATTTCTTGGGATATATTCCTAGAAGTGGGATTACTGAGTCAAATGGGAGCAGCTAGTAGTTTGCAGGCTAGAAAGTATCTTAGTGCTCCTGAGAGAGGACTCAGTCAATGTATTCCTCTCTCAGCTTTGAAATTATAGTCTGTTCATTTCTACTACCTTCCACATTGTACTGTTTTGGTGGTGGTGGTAGTGGAAGGGTCATTTAAGGAGTAAGTGTCCACATACTCTTGATTTGGTGGGTTAGTTCTAGAGCCAGAGCAAACATGCCAATGCTTTGATGACAACATTCCAGACATGTAATTATATTGCATGTAATCTGTATCACCAAAGAGTGATAGTATATGAGGATTTAGAAGTGGGATTTTATGAGCTCTGGAGGTTTGCTAGGTGGAGCAACCTGAAATTGAAAGTAAGAAAGGACTTAGTTAATTTTTCCAAGATATCCAGAGACTTAGAAGAATACATTGGGGGATCCACCCAAAGGAGAGACTCTTCCAGAAAGAATTGGAAATTACGATGAGAATTGTTGCTTTAGGCCAGTGATGGCGAACCTTTTGAGCTCGGCATGTCAGCATTTTGAAAAATCCTAACTTAACTCTGGTGCCGTGTCACATATAGAAATTTTTTGATATTTGCAACCATAGTAAAACAAAGATTTATATTTTTGATATTTATTATATATATTTAAATGCCATTTAACAAAGAAAAATCAACCAAAAAAATGAGTTCGCGTGTCACCTCTGACACGCATGTCATAGGTTCACCATCACTGCTTTAGGCATTGAAAGCTTTACCTGTTTAATCTTTTACTGTAAGAATAAGAGGATCTTTGTTATTTATACAAACAGTATAATTAATTGATAAAGGTCTCTGGGTTTCTTTTAACTTCATGGTCTCGAATGTTGCTGTGGAGGATTCACATCCTGAGATGCATATTGAGGGTCCTCTGGGTTGACTGACCAGTAGTAGTAATCAAAGCCGAATGCCACAACCTTCTCCCGGGTGTCGCCAAAGCCATCTGGTCGACTGTCCACCTTTAAGTTCCTGATTTTTGCCACTTTGCCATCAATTTCCACAATAATTCTTCCTCCTCCTTTGGTCTTTGTCTTGCTGAGGGGCCGCACCCTCACGGCCACCCGCACGTTCGCCATCCCTTCGGCCTCTGCCCAAGCCTGGCAAGCCAGCCCAGCTGCAACATCACCAACCCCAGCCCCAAACTTAGCCGCAGCCCCGGCCCGGCCCCTCCGCCCCACGCGCCCCCTGGGGTGGGCCGGTTTGGGGCAAGAAATTATATGTTTTTATCCTGTTTGTAAATCAGTAATGATATTTTTGACAAATATGAATAGGTTGGTTATTTATACCAGAAAAAAATAAAAATTTGTAGATAAAATTAGACTAAAAAGCAATAATGGCTGTCAATAAAGGTGCTCTAATATGTATAAGTTACTGAAAACTTCCTCTTCTTTCTATATTTTAGAGATTCTCAATTGGGAGTGCATAATAGAATCATCTGTGGAGATGGTTACTATACCCTGCTCTAAAAAGACTGACTCAATTTCCTCAGTGGTTGAATTCCAGACAATACTTCCTTAAGTTTTTGAGATGTTCTCTCCCTGGGTTAAAACCTACTTTCTCCTAATGCTAGATTGAAGTTAAAACTCTGTAACTTCCTTAATTTTTTTTATTGTGAAAATGCCTTGTTTATTGTGCAAATTATCTTTAAGAAATAGAGTCAGGGCCTGACTCTATTTCTTGGCTCGGTTGGTTGAACGTCATCCTATGCACAAAGGTTGTTTGGGGCACATGCCCAGGTGGTGGGCTCAATCCCCAGTAAGGCGTGTGTAGGAGACAGCTGATCATGTTTTTCTCCCTCTCCCTTTCTCTCTAAAATCAGTCAAAACATATTTTAAAAATATAAAGAAACTAGAGGCCTGTTGCACGAAAAGATTCATGCAATAGGCCTGGGTCTCGGGTGCCAGAGGAAAACCGGTGCTGCTCCGGCCGGAGCCGCCTTCAAAGCCCTCGCTGCTCCTGCCAGAACTGCCTTCAAGCCCTCGCTGCTCCAGCCAGAGCCGCCTTCAGTCTTCGCTCCACTACTTTGCGCCTACATATGCAAATTAACCGCCATCTTTGTTGGTGGTTAATTTCCATATCGCTCTGATTAGCCAATGGTGGGTGTAGCGAAGGTATGGTCAATTTGAATCTTTGTCTATTATTAGATAGGATAGCCCTGCTGGTGTGGCTTAGTGGTTGAGCATTAACCTATGAACCAGGAGATTGTGGTTCGATTTTTGGTTGGGGCAAATGGGAAAAGAAGGCACAAATGATGGGACTAAAAATTTATGGAGTTACATAGGTTCACTGTATAATTGGTAATTAAAGTTACGTTCTTACAAATACAGCCATGCCCCAAAACCTCACATGACATGTCGTAAAGACCAAATAAAATTAACAGACCACCCCTAAACTGAATTGAGCATTGCTTAATCCTAGTTTCTCCTTTGTGTTGGCATTGAAAAATGATTTTTTCTAATCTCCCTACCTATCCAGTTTTACATTATTTTCAAAGGAAACATTTTTTTTTCTACTCACCTATTTTTTCTGTTTACTTTTATCTCACCATTGCTTAAGTTGCTGCTTTTAGCAGAATTTATTTAATGAGTACCATTTTGATGGGCATGGTTGGATGTGGCTTTAATTTATTCATTTATTTTTCACTGCTTTTATTTTGTTGTTGTTGTTAATCCTCACCTGAGGATATTTCCATGGATTGTTAGAAAGAGTGGAAGGGACAGGGAGAAACACAGAAACATGGATGTGAGAGAATCACATCAATTGGTTGCCTCCCACACGTGTTCCCACCAGCCTACAACCAAGCTATGTGCCCTTGACCTGAATCGAAGCCGGGACCCTTCGAATATCTGAGGGCTGAAGCTCTCTATCCACTGAGCCAAACTGGCTAGGGCTGGATGTGGCTTTTAAATATTTCTTTTGATACAAAATGTGTATTTACAATGCTTAATACTAATGTTATTCTAAAGGAAATTTTAATAGTTTTAACTTGAATATGTTTTCTTACAGCAGAAGAAGAAAACTAAGAACTTCAATCCACCAACACGTAGAAATTGGGAAAGTAATTACTTTGGGATGCCCCTCCAGGATCTGGTTACAGCTGAGAAGCCCATACCACTATTTGTTGAAAAATGTGTGGAATTCATTGAAGATACAGGTAGGATATAAATATCATTGAAAGAGGTTTGATTTAAATTTTCACTTTTGCTGCACCAACAGTTTTTTAAAATGTTCATGATTCATTAAAGCTAAGTTTTGAAAGAGGTGTATAGTTCTCATTATTAGGATTGTCTTGAGTATTAACTCTAGATATAACCATCTGACATCTAAAAGAAGTTTTGTTATTGGCCAGTAATGTTTTTGTTGGACTTCTCTTTAATAAATGGCTAAGTCGAATGCTAAAATGTTAATAAACTCACCTTATTCTGGAATTTAGAATAACTTGATTGTTAAATCGTGCTATTTATTCATAGGTAGTTATGATTTAAATCTATAATTTGAAAGTTTTTAATATTTTAAAGTAACACTTGATTTTTATTACTTATTTTACACAAGAATTTTTCCGTTAAAAATTAATAATAATTAAGAATGTTTGATCAGTGTTCTGCTCTCACATTGATGTTTCTCTCTCCCCCTTTTCCTTCTCTCTTTAAAAATCAATTTAAAAAGTCCTAAACAAAAAACCCCCACAAAACTGGATACCCATATTCTATCTAAAAAAATCAAGCTTTACTGGCCAGTGTGGCTCGCAGGTTGTCTGTACACAGAAAAGTGATGGGTTCAGTTCCTGGTCAGGGCACATACCCAGGTTGTGGGTTTGATACCCAGTTGCTAGTCAATGTTTTTCTCTCACATCAATGTTCATTTTGCTCTTCCTCTCTTTCTAAAACATATGAAAACACATTCTTGGGTGAGGATAAAAAAATAGAGTCTTGGTCAAGTCATATAGCCTTACTGATTTTCTTGTTGACTTTTTTAATTACTTAAATAGTATTACTGAAATCTGAAGTCATGATTGTAAATTTGTTCCTCCTTTAAATTCTGTTAAGTTTTGCTTCATGTGTTTTGAAATTGTTTTAGTTGCACATGCATTTATGATTATGTCTTCTTTATGAACTGACCTATTATTATGAAGCATTCTCTTTATGCTTTGTAATATTCTTTGTTCTGGAGTCTACTTTGTCTAATAATAAAATAGTCAATGGTATTTTCTTTTTAGTAGTATTTATTGGTATATCTTTTCTATCCTTCTACTTTCAACCTTTCTGTATCTTTATATTTAATGTAGTTTCTTATAAACAACTAGAAGCCCCGTGCACAAAAATGTGTGCACTGGCGGGGGGGTCCCTCAGCCCAACCTGTGCCCTCTCACAGTCTGGGACCCCTCGGGAGATAACCACCTGCTGGCTTAGGCCCGCTCCCCTGGTGGCAGATGGCACGCCCAATCCGCGGTGTCTGCCCCATCTCCCCTGGTCGCAGATGGCAGGCCCGGATCCCGCGCTGGGGCGGGCAGCGGCTCGGGATCGCGCTGAGGTCCCTGTGGATGTTCAGGCTCCGAAAGCGTAGTTTTTCTTTCTTGGTTTTGTTTTTACTTCTTGAAATTGAAATGTGTT
>NW_005370593.1:980935-981940 GCF_000412655.1 Myotis brandtii | reverse complement strand
AAGGGTTTGGGGTTCTTCCTCTGGCCTCCCCTGTGCTTGGCGCCAGCCCCAGGCGGGAGCCAGGCTGGAGGCCGGTAGCCATGGAGGATGTGGGGGTGGGCCGCGCCTGCAGCTCCGCACTGGCTGGGAGAACGCGAACCCAGGCCTTAGGCGCATTGGCTCCCACCAAGTGACCTGGCCGCGCAGCCTGGGCCTGAAGCCACCAGCCCTTGGAGAGCCCCCCGCCTGTCCGTGCTTGTGCACCCCCGGCCCGGGCTTCTCCTCACTGGAAATGCACTTTATTACACTTTGGAAGGCTGGTAGGACGCTTGCAGACTCCTCAGGCTCTGCTGTGAGCAGGAAGGGGTGCCCAGGAGTGCCTTGGATGCTGGGCGGGCTCCGCGCCCGGCCCTGCGCCCCAGGAGCCCAACTTGGCTGAAAAGAATAGCTCAAGTACCCAGTGAGGCCTTAAAGCATGGGGTGCTTGCTTGTGTTGTCCGAGTCTAAGCTCGCGGCGCTGGAGCGCCCCCAGGAGACGGGATCACGGCGCGGCTCTGTCTCCTTCCCGAAAACCTGCTGCCGGTGCCCCGCTGTCCTCCTTCACTTTTCATCCCGGACTTGCCAGTCACTCCTGGTCTCTGTTCGCCTCTGGCCGATGTGGGGGGGCAATCCACTTGTTTTTATTGGAGTGTTTATTATGTCATTCATTAGTTTTTAATGTAGTTATCAGTATAATTGATTTTCTTCCTGAGGAGCTGTCCTGGTCCTGGCCCTGGGCCTCCACTTCCTCAGACCCCACGCCGGCCCGCCTCACAGCTGAGTCTCCCGCCCTCCCCTGTGCTCGCCACTTTCCTGATGTTCCTTTTCGCTTCCAGAGCCACCCGTCTTGCTGTGTCCCGCGCCCTTTTGCTCTTCCGTGGAGACGCCCAGACCTTTCTTTCCTTTGGGTACTTCTGGGGCTTTCTTCAGGTTTCCTTTCTGAGCTGTTTTTCTGATTTTGGACCTGGGAGCCAGGCCTCCTGCACC
>NW_005370593.1:976057-980368 GCF_000412655.1 Myotis brandtii | reverse complement strand
AGTGGCTAGGGGTTGCGCTGCCTCCAGCCCCAGGCGGGCCCCGCAGCGGGATCTGCCTGCGGTATGCAAATTAGCCACCATTTTTGTTGGCGGTTAATTTGCATATCGCCCTGATTAGCCAATGGGAATCGTAGCGAAGGTGCGGTCAATTACCCTTTTTGTCTTTTATTAGATAGCATACTTCATTGGTCTGACAATCCACTTGTTTTTATTGGAGTGTTTATTATGTCATTCATTAGTTTTTAATGTAGTTATCAGTATAATTGATTTTAAATCTCCCATCTTGTTTTTTTCTATTTGTCCCATGTGTTCATTCCCTTTTTCTTTTCCTGCCTTCTTTTGGATTAATTGAATATCTTTAATTCTATTTTAACTCCAATATCAGATTATTATTATCTATCTCAGATTTTTAGTGCTACTCTTAAGTTTTGAAATATATTCAGTCACAGTTCGTCTACACTAATCTACACTAATAAAAGAGAAACATGCAAATTGGTGTCACTCCGCTACACCCAGCAGCCAATCAGGGTGACTATGCAAATTAACCCAATTTGCATACACAGGCGTGGATTGAAGACTAAAGGCTCCAGCCGGAGTGAAGACTGAAGAGGCTTGGCTTCTCTGCTGTGGCTGCAATGGAGAAGCCAAGTCTCGCTGCGGCCCTACCAAAGGCTTGGGTCCCGGGTGCCGGAGGAAAATTGATGCCCGCGGCCAGGGGAAGGAAGGCCTATTGCGTGAATCTTTGTGCAATGGGCTTCTAGTCTTCAAATAATATTACATTACCATAATGTGTAGTTTAAGAACATTGTAACAGTATATTTAACCCTCCTATCTCTTGTTTTATTGTTATACATTTTAATTAATTCTACAACGTTTTAAACATCACAGTACATGCATGTTTATAATTTTTGCTTTAAATAGGTAATTATCCTCATTTTTGAAAGATAGTTTCTTAGGTTATAAGTCTTTGTAACAACTTTATTGAATATAATTCACATACTCTACAATTCATCTGTTTAGCAGAGTTGGGGAACGCCCGGCCCTTGGGCCATATAAGGCCTGAGAAATCCTTTGGTTTGGCCCTGCCAAGGCATTAGGGGTGGGTTAATTAAATGTTTGACTAAAGATAGCAGGCTAATTTTAAGTTGATAATTTTTGTAAGGCCTACTAATGATGTTATAAATATCCAAATGGCCCTTGGAAGAAAATGGTTCCCCAGCCCTGACTTAAAGTGTACAGTCCAGTGTTGTATTCACAGTTATGTAGCCATCAGCACAATCAATTTTAGAACATTTTTATCATCCCAAAAAGAAACCCCATACCCATTAAGTAATCACTCCCTATTCCTCACACCTACCAACCCACCCTTAACTTTCTGACTCTATAGATTTACCTGTTCTGATCTTTTGTGACTGCCTTCTTTCAGTTAACATGTTTTCAAGGTTCATCCATATTATAGCATCTATCAGTATTTCATTTTTATTGCTAACAATTTTTTCATTAATGGACATTTGGGGTTGTTTCCATTTTCTGGCTATTGATAATAGTGCTGCTGTGAATAGTCCTATACAAGTTTTTGAATGGATGTGTTTTTTACTTCTCTTGAGTAAATCATATGGTAACTCTTTATTTAACCTTTTGAGGAAGACCAGTCTGTCTTACAAAGTGGCTGCATTATTTTACATTCCCACCAACAGTATTCAAGATGTCCAGTTTCTTCATATCTTCACTTAAACTTATTTTCCTCTTTTTAGATTATAGCCATTCTGAGCAGGTGTGAAGTGGTATCTCATATAATTTTGATTTGCATTTCCCCTGATGACAAATGATATGAGCATGTTTTCAGGTGCTTATTAGCTATTGTATATTTTCTTTGGAGAAATACTTATTCAGATCCTTCACCTATTTTTAAATCGAGCTGTTTGTCTTCCTGTTTAGTTTGCAAAATTTTTCCCATCTGTGGGTTGTCTTTCAAAATTCCTTGATGGTATCGTTTCAAGCACAAAAGTTGTAAATTTTGACAATTTTTAAAAAATTTTGACACTGTGAATGGTAACATATCTAAGAAGGTTTGCCACTGATTCGTGCACCAGTGGGGTCCCTAGGCCTGGCCTGCGGGGATTAGGCTGAAATGGGCTCTCCAACATCCCCTGAGGGACCCCGGATTGAGAGAGGGTGCAGGCCAGGCTGGGGAGGGACCGCAGGAGGGCTCCAGGGTGTGTCCGGCCCATCTCACCCAGTCCCGATCTGCCAGACCCCAGCAGCAAGCTAACCTACCCTCTGGAGCATCTGTCCCCTGGTGGTCAGTGCACGTCATAGTGACTGGTCGAATGGTCGGACACTTAGCATATTAGGTTTTTATTATATAGGATATTCTTCTAAGTTTTATGTTAGCTATTTATCCATTTTGAGTTAATTTTTTATAGGTGGTTTAGGGAAGGTTTTCAGCTTGATTTTTTTGCATGTTAGGTATACATTGTCCAAGTACCTTATTTAATTCCCTTGGAATTCTTTTTGAAAATCGGTTGACCATGATCATGAATGTGTCTGGACTTACATTTAATTGATCTGTATGCCTATCCATTTATGCTGGTAGCACTCTATAGCATTACTGTAGCTTTGTAGTAAGTTTTGAAATCAAGAAGTATTGAGTCTTCCAACTTTATTCTTCTGGGAATATAGTTCTATGCTGATGATTTTTTAAAACTGTGTGTGTTTTTTCCATTCAGCTTTGTAAAGACTCTTGTCTTCTGCATGATATCTAACAAATAGTCTGCTTGTTAGTCTTATTTGTGATCCTGTATGTGATATGTTCTCCTTTCTCCCTCAATTCCCAACTACTCTTAATATTATTCTCTTTGGTTTTCAGCAGTTTTAGTTAAAAAATAACAGTGCATCAAACCTGCAACCTTTTTGGTGTACGGGACAATGCTCCAACCAACTGAGCCACCTAGCCAGGGCTCATTGTTCATTTTGATTAAGCTATATATCTATTGGTATATGTTGTAGTTCACTGATTTTTTTTTTTTTTTTGGTTTGTTCAAATTTAGATGTTTCATTTAAGTTTCTTTGTATGTGTTTCATTTTTCTACCCATTGTGTTGATATTTTCCTTTACATCTTTGAGTATACTAAAACAAAAGATAAGTTTTCTTTTTCCATATATTTATACCACATGCAATACACATTTAAACATATAGCTTTTTCAAAAGGGGAACATTAACATGGTCTTTGAAATATTTTTAATACATGAATATCTTCATTTCATGAGATAAGATACTTACCTTTGGAATTACTTTTTATGATTTATTATATTCTAACATACTGGTAATCATAATTTTTTAGTAGTCTCCTAGTTCTGAACCTAAGTCATCTATATATGCTTATATTTTTATTTCCTAGGAGAAATGGGGTCTACAACTGGAAATTGCCATACCCAACCAACCCCAATGATAGAAAGCATGCACCGAGAGAAAACCACTCATTATAAAACAAATGGGGAGGCATTTAAAAAATACATTTCTTGCCCAGTCGTAGTAGCTCAGTGGTTGAGCGTCCACCTATCCACCAGGAGGTCACAGTTTGATACTCGGTCAGGGTATATGCCCGAGTTGTGGGCTTGATCCCCAGTGTGGGGTGTGCAGGAGGCAGCTGATCAATGATTGTCTCTCATTATTGATGTTTCTATCTCCTTCCTTCCTCTCTGAAATCAATAAAAATATATTATAACTATACTAGAGTCCCGGTGCACAAAATTTGTGCACGGGGGGTGGTGTCCCTCAGCCCCGCCTGCACCCTCTCGCAATCCGGGACCCCTCGGGGGATAACCGGCAGTTGGACATCCCTCTCGCAATCCGGGACTGCTGGCTCTTAACCGCTCGCCTGCCTGCCTGATCGCCCCTAATCGCCTATGCCTGATTGCCCCTAACAACTCTGCCTGCCGCCCTGATGCCCCTAACTGCTCACCTGCCTACCTGATCGCCCTTAACCATTTTGCCTAATCTCCCCTAACTGCTTGCCTGCCTGCCTGATTGCCCCTAACCGCCTATGCCTTGGCCCCTGCTGCCGCGGCTTCGTCCGGAAGGACATCCTGAATGACATCTGGAAGGTTATTCAGTTGTCTGGTCTAATTAGCGTATTACAGTGGGGCCTTGACTTACGAGTTTAATTCGTTCCGTGACGGAGCTCGTAACTCAAATTACTCGTATGTCAAATCAAAAAGTGAATGAGTGAGACACTGATGCTGGGCTGATGTTGTGGCGGTTCACTGTGACGTTCGCTGCGCCAACTAGCGGTGGGGTATCTGAAGCAG
>NW_005370593.1:974509-975469 GCF_000412655.1 Myotis brandtii | reverse complement strand
CACCGCCCACCGCCCCCCCGCCGCCTCTGCCACCTCGGCTCCGTTCCTGTCTCTGCTGCCTCTACTTTGCTCCCTTCTGCAGCGCTTGGCTTCCTTCTAGTTGTCTTCAGTCTTTGCTCCCAGCTGGTATATCTTATTATAGATTTCTTATGTAATAAAAAGAACAAACTAATGTCCCTAGCTTACTCAATGTGTGACCTGTAGGAAGTCACTTCATTTTTCTAAGCTTGTTTTCTTATCTTTAAATAAGGCCTCTTGCCTTATTTTGAAGATGGAATGAAGATGAAACGTAATATTTACATTATGAATGTTTAATCATTAAATGTAAAGGAAGTAATAGGATGAAAGATTGGAAAGCTATTGTTGCTTTTTCTCAAACATTAAGTATTTAGTGGCTGGAAAATAGTGACATGTTTTAATTCAGTAAATCAGTAAATTCAAGTTGTATAATATGCATATCCAACACCTTCCCTCCCCCAGTAGAATTTTAAAATACTGTTTTGATTGAGAAAAGAGAATACTGCCTTTATAGCCTTACTATCCCTGTAGTGGCATTATACTTAAAGCGTCATTTACCACTGCCAAAAGATTCCTGCTCCATTGATGTTACTTTGTCCTTATAAACTTGGTATGTTGATACAGCTATTTATATATCTTTCTTTAGAGCAATTTTAGGTTTACAACAAAACTGAGAGGGAGGTACAGAGACTTTTCATATATCCTCTGCTGCCATACATGAGTCGGCCCTGCCCCTATCCCTTATTACCATCATCACCCACTAAAATGGTACATTTTTATCAAGGATGAACTTAATCCATCATAATCACCTAAAATTCATATATCTACACTAATAAAAGAGAAACATGGTAATTGGCGTACGACCGCTACCCTTCCCATTGGCTAATCAGCATATCCTTATGCAAATTAACTGTCAGCCAAGATGGCAGCCGGCAGCCATGC
>NW_005370593.1:954819-973285 GCF_000412655.1 Myotis brandtii | reverse complement strand
GGCCCAGGCCGGGCGGGGGGCCCCCCCCCCCCCAGTGCACAAATTTTTGTGCACCGGGCCTCTAGTGTATATATAAAAGCCCAGCAACCAAACAGTGGAACGACCAGGACAACCGGTCGACCAGTCTCTATGATACGCACTGACCACCAGGGGCCAGACACTCAATGCAGGAGCTGCCCCCTGGTGGTCAGTGCACTCCTACAGTGGGAGCACCGCTCAGCTGACCAGGATGAGCGGTGCTTCCACAGCGGGCCGATCCCCACAGGCCACGCCCCCCCACCAGTGCACGAATCCATGCATCGGGCCTCTAGTAGTGTATATTAGGCTTCACTCTTGGTGTTGTACATTCTATGGACATCCTTCCAGACAAATGTAAAGTGACATATATCCATTGTTATAATAACATACAGTATTTTTCACTGCCCTAAAAATCCTCTGTGCTTTGTCTATTCATCTCTGTCTCCTTCTCCCACACCGACAACCACTGACTTTTTTTCTATAGTATAGTTTTGTCTTTTCCATAGTATCATGTAGTTGGAATCATAGTGCATGTAGCCTTTTCATATTGGTTTTTTTTTCCCCTTTTGTAATGTGCATTTAAGGTTTCTCCATGTCTTTCCAGAGCATCTTTTCATACGTTTATTTGCCATTTGTATACCTTTCTTGATAGGGATGTCTGCTAAGGTCTTTCACCCATTTTGTAATGGAGTTAATTGTTCTCTTATTACTGAGTTTTAAGAGTTCTTTGTATGTTTTGGGTAACAGTCCTTCATCAGATAGGTGTTTTTTAAGTATTTTCTCTCACTCTGTGGCTTGTCTTCTAATTATCTTGATATTATATTTCACAGAACAGAAGTTTTTAACTTTAGTGAATTCCAGCTAATCAATATTTTTTTCTCAATATTTTTAAGAAAAGAGACAAAAGATAATATTGTATCCTTGGTATTATATCAAAAAAGGCATCACCATATCCAACATCATCTAGGTTTTCTACTATGTTATCTTCTACAAATTTCATAGTTCTGCATTTTACATTTAAGTTCATAATCCATTTTGAGTTCATATTTTCAAGGGTATAAGGTATATGTCTAATTTCACTTTTTTTTTTTTTTTTTGCATGTGGATGCTCAGTGTTTATAGCATTATTTCTTGAAGATACTTCATTCCATCGTATTTATTGCCTTTGCTCCTTTTTCAAAGAACCTTTGATTACTAATGGGTGTCAATTTCTGGGCTTGCTATTCTGTTCCATTGACCTATTTGCCTATGCCTTCCTCAACACTACATTGTCTTGATTATTGTAGATTTATAGTAAACCTTCAAGTTGGGTAGTGACAGCCTCCAACTTTGTTCTTTTTGAATATTCTTCTTCTCTTTGAATATTAGGTCTTGACCTCTCTATATAAACTTTAGAATCAGTTTGTTGACATCCATAAAATGACTTTTTGGGAATTTGATATTGCATTGAATCTATAGGTCAAAAGGGAAGAACTGACATCTTGACAATATAGTGCCTTATCCATGAACATGGAATATCTCTCCATTTATTTATTCATCAGTTTTGAAGTTTTCCTCATATAAATCTTGTATATGTAATATGTTAGATTTATGCTCAAGAATTTCATTTTGGGGGATATTAATGTAAAACTGTGTTTTTAATTTCAAATTCTGCTTGTTCATTGGTATGTAAACAAAACAGTTGGTTTTTGTATATTAACCTTGTGTCCTGCAAACTTGTTATAATTACTACTTTCAGGAGCTTTTTTGCTTGTTAATATTCTACATAGATGATTATGTCATCTGTGAAGAATTACAGTTTTATGTCTTTCTTCCCCATCTGTATCCTCTGATTTTCTTTTCTTGCTTTATTATTTTAGCAGGAAACTTTTAGTACAATGTTGAAAGAAAGATGTGGTAATGGGATATTCTTGGATTGTACTTTATCTTAGTGGGAAAGCTTCGAGTTTCTCACTATTAAGTATGATGTGACACATGGATTATTTTGTTGTTTTTATAAAGAGTAGTTTATTGATTTTTGGGGAGAGGAAAAGAGAGAAACATTAATATGAGAACAGAACATCGATTGGCTGCCTCCTGCGTGCCCCCTACTGGGAATTGATCCTACAACCCAGGCATGTGCCCTTGACCAACAGTCAAACTGGCAACCTCCTGGTGCACACATGGGATGACACCCAACCAACTGAGCCACACCAGTCGGGGCTACGCATAGGTTTTTTTGTAGATAGTGTAAAAAAGTTACCTTCTGTTTCTACTTTATTAATAGTTTTTATCATGAAAGAGTTTTAGATTTTATCAAAATACTAGTAGCCCGGTGCACAAAAATTTGTGCACTCGGGGGTGAGGGTGAGGGGTAGGGCCAGACCCCTCAGCCCGACCTGCACCCTCTGTCATGTTCCAGGACCCCGGCCACTCCTGGCCTAGGCACAGGCCTACAGGCTTGGGGCAGCCTGGCTCCCGAAGCCCCATTTTATCAAGAGAACAAAGTCGGCGTTAGTTACAGCCCTCACCGAACCCAGTACACTGCATCTGTGCATACAACTGCCTCGTTCATGTGCCTGCTTTGCCCTACTGAATTACTAACATCTTGAGGACATAGCTCTGTCTTATCCTGCTTCACCTTCAGTGCCTGGCCTGGTGCCAGGGACCTGAGAGGGTTTGCTGAGTGAGTGAATGAGTGAATGAATGAGCAAGTAAGTGAATGAGCAAGCAGCTACCGGTCGGGATAGTTCGCACTCCGCTCTGAGCTGCCTGACGCAAACCCCGGGCAGTTCCCGCCCTGCTCCCAGCTGCCCCGCTCCCCTCTCGCAGCTGCATAGTTCTCACAGGGCAAAGGCGGCCCGGGTGTGCGTGTTGGTAGATCAGTGCATTAGCACCTGCCAGCCTCGGATCCCCGGGGAGGGCCGTTTGTGGGCGTGGCCGGTGGCGGATCCATGCATTAGCACCTGCCAACCCGGGATCTCCACGGGAAGGCCGTTTGTGGGCGTGGCCGGTGGCCAATTGGTGCATTAGTACCTGCTAGCCTCGGATCCCCGCAGGAGGGCCCTTTGTGGGCGAGGCTGGTGGCGGATTGCTGTGGTCCCGCCCGCCAGCCCTGGGTCGGGTCCCATACGGGCCGCCTGCCACCCGGGTTGCAGATAGCAGGCCCGGATGGCAGCGGGGCAGGCGGGATGGCGCTGTCCCACCCTGCCTGCAGTATGCAAATTAGCCGCCATCTTGGTTGGCAGTTAATTTGCATATTGTCCTGATTAGCCAATGGGAAGTGTATCGGAGGTACGGTTAATTACCCTATTTGTCTTTTATTAGATAGGATTTTTTTGCATCTATTGATATGATTGTGTGATTTTTCTTTTTTAGTCTAATGATGTGATGGATTACATTAATTGATTTCCAAATATTAAACCAGCCCTGCATACATGGGATGAGTCTTACTTGATCATAGTGTATAGTTCCTTTTATGCTTTTTTGATTCAATTTGCTAATACCTTGAGCGTTTTTCCATCTATGTTCATGAGAGATGCAGGTCTATAGTTTTTCAGAAATATCTTTCTCAAGACTTAGAGCTTTTGTTTTTAGCATGTGAAAAATCTCATTTCATTCAGTTTGAAATTTGTGAACATGTTCTACATCAACCTTTGTTTTAAGACTCAAAATAGCTGACTTACTAAACTGTATAAACTATGTTATATCACCTAGCCAGTTTGCTCAGTGGATAGAGTGTTGGCCTACGGACTGAAGGGTCCCAGGTTCAATTCTGGTCAAGATCAAGTGCAGGAGGCAACCAATTGATGTGTTTCTCTCACATTGTTATTTCTCTCTGTCTTTCCCCCTCTCTACCACTCTCTCTCTAAAAATTAGTGGGAAAATATCCTCGGATGAAGATTAAAAAATATAATAAATTATGTTATATCAAGGACAATATATTGCCTTATATCACACATGCAAATTCTAATATGTAGCACATAGGCATTTTATTAAGAAACATACCTTGTTTCAAATCAAAACACATCGTAATATATCTCTATCTGTTCATATATCTTTTGCACCAACTAAGTGCACCTTTAATTAATTTCAGCAAGTTAGAGCCATCTCATTTAGTGTTGACTTCATTCATGCATACTTTTTTTTTTAATGCTAGAGGCCCAGTGCATGAAATTTGTGCACTCACGGGGAGGGGTCCCAAACCAGGCCTGCGCCCTCTTGCAGTCTGGGAGCCCTCAGGGACTGTCCAATTGCCATGAGCCTGGCTTCTGGCTGAGCGGCACTCCCCCTGTGGGAGCACACTGACCACCTGGGGGCAGCTCCTGCATTGAGCGTCTGCCCCCTGGTGGCCAGTGCGTGTCATAGCAACTCGTCGTGCCACTGTTCGGTCGATTTGCATATTAGCCTTTTATTATATAGGATATTTTTATTGAATTCAGAGAGGAAGGGAGAGGTACAGAGAGATAGAAACATCATTGAGAGAGAATCATTGATGGCTGCCTCCTGCACACTACCTATTGGAGATCAAGTCAGCAACTCAGGCATGTGCTCTGACCAGGATTCAAACCGTGATCTCCTGGTTCCAGAGGTCAATCCTCAACCATGGAGCAACACCAGCTATGAGAATGACATCACATCTATGAGAATGACTCCCACTTCTTTTTACCACACCCCAATGTTTTCTTATATTTCTGACTGCCTATTGAATATTTGGATGTCTTATCTTGGGCTTAAGATTAAAATTTGATTCATCTTCCCCCAAGCCACTTCATTTTCTTGATTTTTTTCCCTAATAATGCCAGTGTCCTTATTCCAGTTATGTGAGCAAAGGTATTTCATTAATATAACTTCTCTTTTACCCATTGTGCTCATATACCATTAATTGATAAGTTTTGCCCTTTCTTAGCAATATTTTTTCTCTAATATCTGTTTTTTCAGTGTCATTACCATATTAGGATCTATTAATATCACATTTCTCCTGTTGCTGCTTTTGATATAGTTGTCTTTCTACTTTATAATATTTTTTTAAAAAGAATAAAAAAAAATGAAACTGAAAAAAAAAATAATTGAGTGCTTAGGGGAAAAAATAAATCGAAATTTCATAGTGTAGAAATTAAGGCTTTTTGAATCTAAATTATTTTGGTTGCAAGAAATAAAATGCAAAAAAAATACTTAATTGGAATCAAGGGTATCTTATCAAAACCAAGAGCATCTAATACCAGTGGACTAGAACCCAGGTGTATTGTCATCCCTGTTTTTCTCTGTTCTTCTCTCTTTAGACTCATCTGTTCACAGAACCTAGATTTTTATGTCTCAGTTTTAACCATATCCTGAGCTTAACCAGATGATTTTGACTCCCAATTCCAAATTTCCAGAGAGAATTTAGTTCATCATTTAACATTACAAATAAATAATCAAATTATTTAATTTTTTGATAACTAGTTAATGTGGGATATGCTTTAGTGTGTTTAAATGCATATTGTATTATACAGTTTCTTGAAATATGGTTTTTATCTTACTACCACCTCCAGTGGTCCTTAAATTTATATCAAGCAATAAGAATGCACATTTAATTTTGTAGCAGCTAACCTGAATAAGCTTATATAATACCAGTGCTTGATATCTTATTTCCCACATGTGCTTTTACCTTTTTTGTTGGGATAAAAATCACATAATATATAGTTAATCATTTGTAAGTGTAAAATTCAGTGGCATTTAGTACATTCACAATGTTGTGTAATCATCACCTCTTTTTAGTACTAACATATTTTATCACTCCAAAAAGAAATCATGTACTCATTAAGCATTCACTCCTCATTCACCTTTCCTACACCCTCTGGCAACCACCAGTGTGTTTCCTGTGTCTACAGATTTGCCTGTTCTGATTATTTCATATAAGTGAAATTAAATATGACCTTTTATGTCTAGTTCTTTCATTAAGCATATTGTTTTATCAGCACTTCATTTCTCTTTTTGAGTAATCCATTTTATGAATGTGCCACATTTTTATTTATTTATTCATCCATTGGTGGATATTTGGCTTATTTACACCTTTTGTTTGGCTGTTGTGATGTAAATAGTGCTTCTATGAACATTCATGTATATGTATTTCTTTGAGTACCTGTTATGAGTTCTATAACTTATATGCCTAGGAGAATATTTAACTTTTTGAGGAAGAGGCTATACCACTTTAGATTTCTACCAGCGATGTGTGAGAATTATTTCTCCACAGCCTCACCAACACTTGTTTTCCTTTTTAAAAAAATGTATTATTATAGTCATCATTAGTGAGAGTAGAGTGAAATACCTCATTGTAGTTTTTGCTTGCATTTCCCTAATAACTAATGACTTTGAGCATCTTGTATATTTTTGGAGAAATGTCTTCTCAAGTCTTTTGCCTATTTTACATTGGGTTGTTTGTCTTTTTCATGTTTGGTTTTGAGAGTTCATTATATATTCTGGATACTAGACCTTTATCAGATAAATTATTTGCAAATATTTTCTTACATTTCTTTTTTTATAATGTTCTTTAATGTGCTAAAGTTTTAAATTTTGGTGAAATCCAGTTTACTTTTTATTTTCCTCACTTATTGGTGCCATATCTAAGAATCCATTGCCAAACCCAAGGTCATGAAAATTTTACTCCACTGTTTGTTTCCTTCTAAGAGTTAGATCAACAATTTCGGGATAGTTATACTTCATTCCTTTACATTTTGGCTAGTTATACTTAATTCCTTGTAGAGCATGTTACATTTCTGGCTTAATTATTCTAGCTAGAACCTCAGTACAGTGTTTATATAGAAATGACAAAAGCAAGCATTTTTTTGTGGTTCTTCTGCTTTTCTATTTTATATTTTATTTATATTCATTTTAATTTTTCCCTTTGTTCTGCTAGCTTTGAGTTTAGTTTGCTCTTTTTTTCCTATTTCCTTAAGAAATAACCTAACCTTCAAGTTGAAATTTTCTTCTATTTTAATGTATACATTTACAGCTACAGATTTCCTTCTAATCACTGTTTTTGCTGCATTCCTTAGATTTTTGTATCATATCTTTCTTTTTTATCTCAAAGTAATTTCTGATTTTACTTGTAGTTTCCCCTTTAATGGTCCATGGGCTGTTTTAAGAATATGTTGTTTAGCAACAGCCGGTTTGTGCGGACCAAAGGTTCGAGTCCATCAAGGGCATGTACCTTGGTTGCAGGCTCCTCCCTTGCCCAGGCCCTGGTTGGGGCTCCTGCAGCAGGCATCCAATCTCTCATATCGATGTTTCTCTTTGTCTTTCCCTGTCTCTTCCACTCTCCCTAAAAATCAATGGAAAAATGTCCTTGGGTCAGGACTGACCAAAAAAAAAAGTATATGTTTAATTTCAACATATTTGTGAATTTTCTTTTTGTTACCTACTTCTAGTTTCATTTTTTGTGTGTGTGTGGTCAAAACATATTGGTATCATTTTAAAACCTTTATATTTATTATTGTTTTGTGATCTAACATCTAGTCTGTCCTGGAGAATATTCCTTGTATATTTGAGAGGTACGCATAGTGTGTTATTACTGAGTGGGAGTGCAATGTTTATTTGGTTTAGTTGGTTTACTATATTAAGTTTTCTATTGGTGATCTTCTGTTTAATTGTTCTATTCATTATTGAAAGTACAGTATTAAAGTCTCTAACTTTTATAGTTGAACTATTTCTCCCTTCAATTTTGTCAATTTTTGCTTCACATATTTTGGGACTCACACTATTATCAATGTTTTATGTCCTTGAGTGTCTCTTATAACAATTCTTGTCATAGTTTATCTTTTCTGAAATTAGGGTAGCCACCCAGTTATTTGGTTATTATTTGCATTGAATGTATTTTCCCATTCTTTTATATTCAACATATTTGTTTCATTGGATCATAGTGAGTGTCTTGTAGAGTTCATATACTTGGGTTATTTTGTTGTTTAATCCATTTTAAAAGTAATTTCTGAGAACTTAATTCTACCATTTTCCTATTTGTTTTATGTGTTAGAATTGCTATCTTTCGTGATTTTTTTTTCTAATGTGCCCTTCTGATCCCCTTCTTGTTTCTTTTCTCTATATTTTAAAATTGTTTTTGTAGTCATTATCCTAGGAATTACTATTAACATCTTAATTTTATAGCAATCAGATTTTAATTAAAAACAACTTTGTTTCAATAGTATATAAACTCTGCTTCTTTACAACTGTCTCCTACCCCTTTGTATTGCTATTGTCACAAATTACATTTTTATACATATATGCCTATAACATAGATGTATAATTATTTTATGCATTTCTTTTAAGTCATATAGGAACAACAGGAGATGTTACAAATCAAAAATAGAGAAACATTATAAACTTATATACTTACCTATGTAACAACTTTTATCTTTGTTATTTAGCTTTTGTGTGTCTTCAGGTTACCGTGTGATGCACTTTCATTTCAGCCTGGAGGACCCCCATTAGCATTCCTTGTAGAGCATGTCCACTAGTGATGAACTCCTTCAACTTTTATTTAAGAATATCTTAATTTTTCCTTCATTTTTGAATGATAGTTTTGCCAGATACATAATTCATGGTTGATAGTTCTTCCCCCCCCCCCCCCTCTTTTTCTGAAGAGAATTTTTATTGTGGATTCTTAGGATGTGATGACTCACTTTCTCCCTTTCCCTCTCCCTCTCTCCCTCTCTCCCTCTCTCTCTCTCTTTTCAGTGTAGCTCTCTTTTGAGTTCATCCTGCTTGCAGTTTCAACTTCTTAATGTGTAGATTTGTGGATTTCTTTGCAATATTTAGGTTGTTTTTCAGCCATTATTTCTTCACATATTTTCCTTTTTATCTAGGAAAGCCTTTGTATTTATATGTTGGTATGCTTGATGGTGTCCCAGAAATCTCTTTGGCGCTATTCATTTTTCTTCATTATTTTCTGGTTTTGCTCACTGACTGGATAATCTCAGTTAAATAATCTTTAAGTTCACTGATTGTTTCTTCAGCCTGCAAATCTGCTGTTAAATCTCTCTAGTGAATTTTTTATTTTAGTTATTATACTTTTCAGTTCTATAATTTCTTTTATTCTTTTTATACTTTCTGTGTACTTAATTGATAATTGTTATTTAAGTTATCCTTCTTGTCCATGTTTTTAATTGTGCATTTTAAAACTGTTGATTTAAAGTCTTTAGTAAGTACAGTAACTGTTTCCTCATGGACAGTTTGTATTAATTTCTTTTTGTCTTTGAATGTACCATCCTGTTTTGTTTCTTTCCATGCCTTTTAATTTTTGTTGAAAATAACAGGTTTTAGCTCTAGCCAGTTTAACTCAGTGGATAGAGCATTGGCCCACAGAGTGAAGGGTCCCAGGTTCGTTCTGGTCAAGGGAACATACCGTGGTTGCAGGCTTGATCCTCAGCCCCTGTTAGGGCGCATGCGGGAGGCAACCAGTCAATGTGTCTCTCTCATATCGATGTTTCTCTCTCTGTGTCTCTCCCCCTCCCTTCTACTCTCTCTAAAAAATCAATGGAAAAATATCCTTGGGTGAGGATAAATAATTAAATAAAAATAAGTGTAAGAAAAAAAAAGAAAATAATAGGTCTTACATATTATAATATAGCATATCTGAAAATCAGATTGTTCCCCATCACCAGGGTTTGCTGTTGCTGTTTATTGGCTATGTTTGCTTGTTCTATGACTTTTCTAAATTATATATATATATTTTTTTAAATATATTCTTATTTCAGAGCAGAATGGAGAGGGAGAGATAGAAACATCAGTGATGACAGAGAATCATTGATCGGCTGCCTACTGCATGCCCCCTACTGGGGATTGAGCCTGCAAACCGGGCATGTGCCCTGATGGGAATTGAAGCGGTGACCTCTTGGTTCATGGGTTGACAGTCAACCTCTGGGCCACACTAGACAGGCCAAGACAACAATTCTTTAACAATAAGATCTGTATTGCCCCCTCTGACACTTGCAGCCTGCACCCAGAGTTGCTAGTCTAGGGTGTGGTGGGACGGTAGATGGGCAATTTAAGGCTTCTTTCTTCACCAAACCTTGTTCTGATAGTTGTGACTTTGGTTTTTTTGTTTTGTTTTGTTTTTTTACTAGATTCTAGAGTTCTGCAAAAGTTGATTCTGACACTTTTTGTTAGCTAATTTGTGGCTTTTATGAAGGAACCAAACCGTGAAATTGCCATTTCCATTTCTTTTGCTGATGCCATTCCCCATGGACATATTTAATTTATGGACTATCTACATACCTTACTTCTTTACCCTTTTTATTTTATGACATAATTATTTCAACCTGAAGGTATAGAGAAACAAAAGTGAAACCCTTGAATTGTATATGTTAGCAACTCAAAAGAACTCAAGACCGTTTTAGAACTTTAGCTATCAAGAATTCTGTGTGGTGCAATGGTTAGTTACCTACTAAAAGAAAAAAAGATGGTGATACGTGGTTAAAAGTTACCATTTTAAATTTCTAAATTTCTATTTTTAATTCTGGAATGTTGGGATAGATTTCTAATGCCTTTGTTGTTTGTAGGCCCTGAATAGAATCTTTGGGATTTAAGTGATTGAAGTCTAAGTAAAAGTTGGATAATTTACATTTAGGTAATTGAGTTAATGTTTTTGTTAATTTTTTTCACATCATTCAATTATTAGTGAATAGAAGGCAAGATTTTTGGCATAGATTATTAAGGACCTTATAATTTTCACTTAGCAAATAATACTAAAAGCTTATCACTATGTCAGGATTTCCCAGCCTCAGTATTATTAACATTTGGGGCTATTTAATTGTATTAGCAGGGCAGTCCCTGATCTGATCTAGGTGCATTGCATTTAGTGATCATGTGTTTTCCAACACCTTTAATTTGGAAGAGTTTCTCAACTTCTCTTTCTTGACATTGAGACTGTCATCATACTTTCAGCTGTAAGTTTTAGTCTCCGTTAATGATTTTTTTTAAATCTCTACTATTTTCCCTGTGTTTATTGGTTGGCATTTTACTGTATGGATGAACTTTTCTTTCTACCTCAATTTGAGTTTGTCCCATGTTTCCTTATTACTGGATTGGAATTATGCATTTTTGTTACAAATACTGCCAGTGATATTCTGTTCTTAGACATGCATCATATTTACTGAGATAGGATGTCAGTTTGTCTCAATATAGGTGATATTAATTTCACCGAATGATCATGTCTGCCATATTTCTTTATTGGAGTTAAACTATGGATTTAATAATTTACTGTTTATTTATATGGTATGGTCTCATGTATTATTATACTTGGTGGGTTATAATCCACATATATCCTTTTAAGATCTGTCCCCATAATTCTTTAAGTACTTCTTTACTATCTGTCACAAGATGTACCAGGCTTGGCTTATACTTTCCTGATCCAGCCTTGGAATCAGCCTTTTCTTCAAAGAGTTCTGACTTGGGATATTATGCTATGAGTATTTGGATTGTATTTAAATATTCTATTTTAGCCCTGACCAGTTTGGCTCAGTGGCTAGAGCATCGGCCTGTGGACTGAAGAGTCCCAGGTTTGATTCCGGTCAAGGGCATGTACCTTGGTTGCGGGCACATCCCCAGTGTGGGGTGTGCAGGAGGCAGCTGATCCATGTTTCTCTCTCATCGATGTTTCTAACTCTCTATCCCTCTCCCTTCCTCTCTGTAAAAAATCAATAAAATATATTTTAAATATTCTGTTTTAGCTGGCCTCTTCTGGCCCTGCACCGTCAGGGAAGAAAGGCTGCCTTGCTACTGCAAGGTGGGGTAGAAGTCCAGACTCAGTTTGGTCTCTGCTAACCTCTGTTGACAGTGGGAAAGACCTCTATACAGTGGGGAGGACCCCCTTAACTTGAAGGAGGGTGGAAATTTAGGCTATCTTCTCAGCCCCTTCTGACACTCCAGGGGTGTTAGGAGTCACCTTAGTTACTGTTCGGTAGAGGTGGATTTCTAATTTCCTTACTTGGTCACCAGTGATATA
Source organism: Myotis brandtii (assembly GCF_000412655.1). Taxonomy (NCBI): domain Eukaryota; kingdom Metazoa; phylum Chordata; class Mammalia; order Chiroptera; family Vespertilionidae; genus Myotis; species Myotis brandtii. Next base: position 961,308 of record NW_005370593.1, on the reverse strand, counting down.
TGTGAGGAGTGGTGGGATCAGGGCACTTGACTGGAGTTAGGATGATTAAAATAAAAAAATATTTGCTTTTAATTCCTATGCTGTACCTTTTCTAATTTGTTCACCAGAGAGAGCAGGCTTTTGTTGCTGTTGGTTTTCTGTGTGTTGTTTTGTTTTTATTTTTTGCTTGTGCTCATTGGAGTTTCTGGGTTGCAGGTTCCTCTGTTGCCAGGTCCAGGATATATAAGAGGCAAAAATAAAACCCAGGGAACTCATTGTCATGTTGTTCTTCAAGATCCAGGGTCACTAGCCAGCACACCTTCATCTCTCCACCATTCAGAGGCTTTTGATGTTTGTTTTTTATATATTGGATTCAGGGGTTGTGTTTAGTGGAAGAAATAGGGAGAAATGTGTCTTTTCATTTGTGTGGAATTGGATATCCTAAATAGTTTAAAATAAAAAGAAGTCTATTAACAACTTATTTTAAGTGAAATACTCAAAAAATACTTATTCTTTACAATATCTTTGTAAGTAGCTAAGATGTACATAAGGTTATGTATATCTCTTTATTTTTTTAGGGTTATGTACTGAAGGACTCTACCGTGTTAGTGGGAACAAAACTGATCAAGACAATATTCAAAAGCAGTTTGATCAAGGTAAGATAATAATTATATAAAATAAAATTGTTTCCTTTTCCTTATTAAAATTTCATGGTGAAAAGATTGATTTTCATATGAAAACCTTCTAAGGCTATAGATGTTGAAGGGAAAGAGCTTTGAAGTGAAATTAGAAATATCTATATATATAAAAGGCTAATATACTAAGTGTCTGTCTGGGTAATGACATCACATAGCAACGCCACCCAGCTTCCTCTCCCTAGCGACTAGCCTCCTTGCATTTTCTTCAGCCCAGAAACACGACTTGCTTGATAGCCAGGTGGAACCATTTTACACTTCAACCAAATGTCTGTGAAGCGTTTTCCTGTGCCTCATCTCATTTGATCCTCACAGAAGTCCTGGAGTAGGTAGATAGGAGACTCGGTGGAATCCTATTTTCTTTCCATTAGCTGGAAAACAGAGATTTAGAAAGCTTAGAAACTTGACACCACTGAGAAGAAATGAGAAATGATGGACCTTGAAAATGACTTCAGGCCTGACCAGCGTGGCTCAGTGGTTATGCGTCAATCTATGAAGTAGGAGGTCACAGTTTGATTCCTGGTCAGGGCACATGCCTGGATTGTGGGCTCGATCCCAAGTGAGGGGTGTGCAGGAGGCAGCCAATAGGTGATTCTTTCTCATCGTTAATGTTTCTCTCTCTCCCTCTCCCTTCCTCTCTGAAGTCAATACAAATATTTTTTTTAAAAAGAAAATGACTTCAGGTTTTCTCACTGTGCAGAATATAGTCAAACACTGCTACAGTTAAATATTTTACCCTTTGTTCTCCCTGCATGATCTATAATAATAATCTGCTTCGTATTGATATTTACTGCTGTGTTGCTGACAATTACCTGAAAGAGCAATTGAAGTGCTTCACTGGGCTGGAAAAAGTTTAGCTAAATCAGAAAGCACTAATCAAGCAAGTTTATTCTATATATATATGTAAAAGGCTAAGTTGACTCGCGCATGCGCGATACATATAAAGACAGTCCTTGGGTTACGTTGGACTCAATGTACGTCGTTTCGTGGTTACATCGCCATTTCCCATTTATTTATTAAAAAAAAAAAAGTTCCGTCATTTTGATGTATGTACATATGTGCTTTATGTTTTTTATTATTTATTTACCACAGTAAAGGTCAGGAATTGTTATCTTTCTTTTAATTTGTTTTTACTGTTTCACTTCATTACTGCTGTGTATGCGCTCCATGTGAGTGACATAGGTGCTTATGTATGTGGGTTCCGACTTATGGCGAAAATCGCGTATGTCACACCGTAGGAACGGATCTCCGACATAACCTGAGGACCTACTGTAAAGCTCTCTCTGGCACCAGTTGCACGTGTGTGTGTGTTTCCACCTGTCATTGTCGATTGTGAATTTGGTTGGCACTTCTATTATAGAGAAAGGGCAAATAGTGACATTAAAATATTTCTTCTAATTAATTTCCTTTCAGTGTGCACGAATTTGTGCACCAGGCCACTAGTTTAATAGAAGAGACCACAGAGGCAAGAAACAGGAGAGCTATAAATCTATCACCAAAATTGGAAAAATAGTAAATTGATTTATGACACATTGGCATCTTTGTATATCACAGATAGTACTTACTTAAAAATGCGATCTAAGAAAATTTTCCATGATATCGGGCCAACTAATTATTAGTAATAAAAACAGAGCTGAATTCTCTACTCATATTAAAGTAAATTCCATATGAGATCAAAGGTTTAAATGTAAAAAAATGAAAACTATACTAGGAAGAAAAATGAGTAAAAGTTTCATGCTATATTTTTAAAAGTTATAGTCTTGGAGTAGAGAAAGGACTAAACTTGATATCAAATCTGGAAAGTATGAGCAAGATGATAAACTGGACTACCTAAAAATGTAAAAATTCTGTATGAGACAGTGGATTAAACATAAAATTAGAAGACACACTATAAATTTGGGGAAGATATGGAATATCTGTGTTAGATTAAGGAATTCATATCAGAAGAAAGTAGTCAGCATATATATGAAAACGTGCTGCTTCTATCAGTTATATAGAAATAAAAATTAAAACAACAAGATTGTATTTGTTTGTTTTATTGTCAGAGTGAAAAAGATTGTTGGTAAAGTGTAGACAAGCCAGTATTTTGTATACTGTTGGTTGTAGGTGCCTTTTGAATATCTATTAAAATTCAGTTATCTTTGCTAGAGAAAGTCAGCTTGTAAATACTTGTTACAATAATCTTTGTGTAGGCATAGCACTACTTAACAAGGGCATACATTGCAGCCTTTTTTGTAATTTTTTTAAAAAGGAAGGGGAACCTTGGCTGGTATGGTTCAGTTGGTTTGGCAGCGCCCTGTGCATCGAAAGTTTGCCAATTCAATTCACCGTCAGGACACATTGCCTGGGTTGTGGGCTGGATACCTGGTCAGGGAGTATGTGGGAGGCAGCTGATGATTTGTTCTCATATCAATGTTTCTTTCTCTCTCTTCCTTTCTTTCTAAAAATCAATTCAAAAAATATTTTTTAAAAATTTTGTGCCCGTTTAACTACATGCACCCATTGATATAAGAATGTCAACTAAAAAAAAAAAAGAATGCCACCTAAATTTAAAAAAATAAAATAAAATGAAGGGGAACTTCCCATGTGTTTACATGTTTATAAGTAAAATACTAGATATCCATGTAAAATCATATTTATGTGTGTTGAAATGGTAAAATTCCTGTTATTGAGTGGTATGTGTTTGCCTTGTTTTGAAAGAGTATTGTGGATAGTATGTTATTTCATTGTTAAAAAACATTATGTTAGAAAATCTGTTTAACCTTTATAATATTGGTAGAGTTTTGCTTCCAATAATAAAGGAAGGATAGCCCTAGCTGGTTTGGCTCAGTGGATAGAGCGTTGGCCTGCAGACTCAAGGGTCCCAGGTTCAATTCCGGTCAAGGGCATGTACCTTGGTTGCGGGCACATCCCCAGTAGTGGGTGTGCAGGAGGCAGCTGATGGATGTTTCTCTCTCATCGATGTTTCTAACTCTATCCCTCTCCCTTCCTCTCTGTAAAAAATCAATAAAATATATTAAAAAATAAATAAATAAAATAAAGGAAGGGTAGTGGTCAATACCAGGGCCTCTCGAATTAGACTTCCTGGTTTTGTTTTCTGGTTCTTCCACTTAACTGTCTTAGTGCCCTAGGGAAGTTAATCTTTCTATATCGAAACTTTTTCATATCTAGTATGGGAGTGATAAGAATAATTGTGAGGAATAATGAGATGGTGCATATGAAGAGTTTGTTGTGCCAGGCACCATATTAAATGTTTGCTGGGTAGCTGTTATTGCAAGGAATGTAACCTTAAGGAAATAATCTTTAGTACATACATATATTTATCATAGCATCTTTATGTTTTTAAATGAAATAATTTAATTGAAATGTTCAGTGATAGAATATTATGTAAATTATTAAAACTGGAGAATATTGTGTAGCCATTAAAATTATTTATGTAGGGCAAAATATTAATGATTAGTGATTATTCATTAAGGATCTGTGTGAGTCCTTAGTACTATTCTTGCAAATTATCTGCAAGTTTGAAATTACAATTAAATGTTACCCAGATCCCAAAACAGTTTTGGAAAGTTGCTTGTGAAATTTTAATAACTTTGGACAGTGCATTAAAGATGAAATCAGTTAGGAAATACACATCTGATTTGTTTTTGTCTTGTCTTTTGAATTATTAGTGATCAGAAAGGGGCTGAAAAGAAACATTAAAATATAAACAGTGATTGTCTCTGTGTGATGGAATAATTTTTTTTCCTTTTTGTGTTCTATATTTGTATATTTTCTATCATAAGTATTCATTATATATAAATAACCTTATGATACATTTAGTATGTTCCATTCTTGTGTTGTGGTGGGGTTTTTTTTAATATATTTTTATTTCAGAGAGGAAGGGAGAGGGAGGGAGAGTTAGAAACATTAATGATCAGAGAGAATCATTGATTGGCTGCCTCCTACACACCCCCACTGGGGATTGAGCCCGCAACCCAGGCATGTGCCCCTGACCAGAATCGAACCCAGGACCCTTCAGTCTGTAGGCCAACACTCTATCCACTGAGTCAAACAGGCTAGGGCCAATCTTGTTTTTTAGGTCAGAATTTCACTGTGTTTAAATGTAAAATTTTATATAAAAACTAGAGGCCCAGTGCACAAATTCATGCATGGGTGGAGTCCGGCTGGCCTGCCTAGATGGGGGCCAATCGGGCCAGGCCGAGGGGCTGCCCCCCCCCAATCTGGCCAGGTGTACGTCATAGCGACCGGTTGTTCAGGTTGTTTGGGCGTTCCGGTCACTTGGCTTTTTTATATATACTAAGGGCCCAGTGCAGGAATTTGTGCACCTTGAAAGGAACTGTGGGCTGCAAGGCTGCTGTAGGCACTGGGCTTGGTCTCAGACCATCCTCCGCACCCCCACCCGGTCCCTTTCACCGCAGCCCCTGGGCACCTGTCTGTCAGCAGCCCCGCTCCCGCCGCCGCCGCTCCCATGCGCTGAGAGGAATTGGGGCTGACACCAGCAGTGGGTGCGAGTGGAGCCGGCGCCATCAGCGGGTGCAGGCGGCAGCTGCTGACCTGATTGCCTCTCAGGAGCAGGGGAAGGTGGAGAAGCCCTCAGAGGCAGTTGGGGTCGGCAGCAGGTGCAAGCGCTGTGCTGGACTGCGGTGTACAGGAGCAAAGAATTTTCAGTAACCACTGGAGGCTCACCCCGATGACAGCAACCTGCATCCTGCCTTGGTCTAGCACCCCTGCTCACCTGCTCCACCATCCTGCCATGGCCAACACCCGCCATGTTCCGCACACGCCCCTGATGGTCAGCGCACGCCCCCTGATGGTCAGGGCACATCATAGCAACCGGTTGTTCCAGTTGTTCAGCCATTTGGTCTATTTGCATATTAGCCTTTTATTATATAGGATAAAGTTTTAAGTATTATTGAAAAGGTGTAAATTTGAATTTGTATTTATAATTTCTGTTGTTTTTATGTTCCCTTAGGGCCTCTTTTAAATAGCTTATATAAACAAATTATTTTAAACGTAGATATTAGTAAAAGCTAATGTTCTTTAGTATACTAATAAATCTTGCTTGATTCTGTTTCCTTATCCTTATAGTTTATCTATGTTAACACAATGAAGGAGAGATGAATCAGCTTGTAAAGAAAGGTGGCTAATGTTATGCCCAGATTTCAGGATCCCCAAGAGACCACACCAGGGAGCCAGCCGTGTCCGATGCAAAAGCAAAGAGTCTTTTATTCAAACCCGGGCTTGGCTCCCCTACCCTCCTTACTGACGCAGCAGCAAATGGCAGAGAGAGAGAGCCAGCCCTTTCGGGAGAGAGGTTTTATAGTAAGGGGAGGAGAGAGGACTGTGGGCCCTGCCAATTGGCCAGGCGCAAGTCTGGGTCTTGTTACACAGGATGTGGTTGTGTCTATGGCGTGCACTTCCCTTGATTATCATTGATTAGTTTAAAGAAATCCTAGGTGTGGCTAGCAGAAGCTTGGACTTCCGGGAGGAAGCTTCTTGCTGAGCACGTGGCTGCTGCCCAAAAATGGAGGATTCGGGCCAAGATGGAGGGCGTAGCCCTTGCCCTTTCAGCTAATGAGAATGCTTAAGTGCTTCTATAATAACTTAAACTTATTACATAAATTATAAATTAATATTTTAATTTTTGTCTTCTAGATCATAATATCAGTCTAGTATCAATGGAAGTAACAGTAAATGCTGTAGCTGGAGCTCTTAAAGCTTTCTTTGCAGATCTGCCAGATCCTTTAATTCCATATTCTCTTCATCCAGAGTTACTGGAAGCAGCAAGTAAGTACAAGCCTCCTCTCCTTCC
>NW_005370593.1:942799-954754 GCF_000412655.1 Myotis brandtii | reverse complement strand
CTTCCTTCCTTCCTTCCTTCCTTCCTTCCTTCCTTCCTTCCTTCCTTTTTGGAGTGGGATGATGGGTTTTTGTATATTGATTGCTATGTGTTTAAATCAGCCATGCACTGGAATGTGTAGCTAATGAAGGTATTTTTCTATAACATCAAGATGTATAGATAAAACATCAAGATCCCTGGAGTTGGTCCCCAGAAATATTTAGGTTTTATTAGTCTTCCAGGTGACTGGATGCTCCTAGAAGTTTGAAGTTCATTGTACTAGAACTTTGAGAGTTATGTTTTTAATTCAAACTCAAAGGCATTGTAGGAAAATTAAATAAACTTTTCAATTGAATGTATGTATAATGTACTTCAGTAAAACATTAACTGGTACACATGTGTATTTAAATTTTTTTTAAGTCAAATTAACTTTGGCCTCATGTCTAAAGTCGTTTTATTTAAAGAAGGCAGGAAGAAAGAATACTTATTCAGTATTTATTCCTGCTTTGGCATCATTCATCCTGCTATTTCTATTAAACAAATATTCATTTGTTGCCTGAAAAAATGACATAGAAGATCTATTCAAGTATTGGGTAACTTAGTGCTTACTCCACATTTTCTCCTCAAAATAATGAGTGTTTTAAGTATTTCTCTTTATTTCCTTTTGTTTACAAATGTTAAGGCTCTTTAAAGTGAAACTACTTTCTTATAATTTTGATTATGTTAAAGTTCTTGGTTAAAAAAACTTTTCATTAAAAATCACTATAAAAAACACAATATATGGTATAGTTGCCTTACACAGACTTTCATATGTAAATTGGAAAATGGTTCACTTGATAGCTTACATTTTCTCAATAAACAGCAGCCTCAGAATTTTCCTACTTAGGAAATTTTTGACTACTGATTTAGAAGTAATCTGTGGCAAATCAGATTTGTTAGTACTTGGTTATACTACCTACTTGTGAGTTGGTATGCAGATTGGTCTCCAGAAGAACCCGTTGTTACTTTTTGGAAGAATCGAATGAGGAAGAGCTGTAAAGCACTCCCTTATCTCTTACTTACTGCAGAACCACATTTCTATTATCCTGTTTCATAATTTGCATAAATTTGGAGAGTAACTGAGCTAAATGTTTGTACTGCTTGTGAAGAAAGATTTTCAGTAAGCAAAGTGGATTATAAATAAGTATAGGGTGATGCTTTTAAATCAGGTATTGGCAAACTATGACCTACAGGCCAAATTCAGCTTGCCATCAAATTTTTATAGGTGCTTGCAAGCTGAGAATGGTTAAACAAAATGAAAAGGAAAAGGAATTTGGTGACATTTAAGAGCCTAACGGCTTCATAAGTAATTAATTGATTCTAAATTAATATAAATTGTTGTACTCTTTCCCATTTTACCATCTTGAGTCAACTTTGCTCTATAGTGATTAGCTTTACTTGCAAAAAGGCTAATGCAGTAGGTGATAATGTGTTTTTAGCAGTTTCTTGAGAACATTTTCTTTGTTTTTGTTTACCTATCCTAAAATGATTCAAACACATTCCTGATTGTTTCTTTACAATAAGCATAGTAGGAAGCTTTATCAGATATTTTTAAATGTATGAGTTTCACACAAATTCCTTACTGCTTTAACTTTACAGAAATCCCAGATAAAACAGAACGTCTTCATGCATTGAAAGAAATTGTTAAGAAGTTTCATCCTGTAAACTATGATGTATTCAGATATGTAATAACACATCTAAACAGGTATTTTTATTTTTTTGTTTTTTTGCAAATAAAATGCAGAACAAATTTCAAACATGTAACTATAAATTGCTAATTTTAAAGTAGAAAAAGAGACACCAACTTATTTAAGCCTACAGTTCAATTTTAGTTTCTAAATTATTTTTTATGGATTATTAAAATAGATTTTTCATCAACTTGTTTAAAGAAAGGTGTATGACTCTTAATACATGTAATGATTATTTAAATAGAAAGTGTGGTAAGGTACATGTACTTTATTGTCACTTTTATTCTTTGGTAGTTCTCTTTTGTAGAATCTTAGAATTTTAAGTATAAAATGACAGATAATTAACCAAATCAAGCTATTTGAAGTTGGAAAAATTGAGGTTTAAAGAAGGAAATATCACATAATTAATAAATGACACATGACCAGAATCCAAGTCTTTTAAGAGTCCATTTGCTTTTTCTATCACATTGTGTTGCTTTTTGTATTAAGCTTGTTTTGTTGGAATATTTGACACAATGAAGTTTTATCAGAAACTTGAATTCATGTTACTTATGACTATTACTTAAAATGCAGGACATTAATCCTATTATTAACAACCCTAAATATACTAAACTTCAAGCTTATACTTTTGTTTAAAGATAGTCCTCCCAATGCCATACATTAAGTGAAAAGACAGTATTATATAACAGCTTAAATCTCAGACTGTGGAATCAAGCAGGCTTGGTTTTGAAACATATCTAGTTCTGTAACCTTGTGCAAATTACCCTCACTAAGTCTTGATTTTTCTCACCTATGAGAAGAATGAGATTCACAAAGTTGTGGTACTGAATAGAATTATCTACATTTGTATTAATTTTTTTAATAATCTACTCATAATACTTTCTACTAACATTTTTATGAACTGAAGTTTGTTTGTTTTTAACTAATAATGTCAATGCTCAAACCAGGTCAATTTCAGCCTCTACCTCTTAGAAGAGAATATTAACCAATGTTTAAGTTATTGCTATCATTATAGAATAAAATTATATTAGCATTTCTAGTATCTATTCTCTGAAGTCTCCTTCCCTGAGAAAATACCAGTATACACAGTATTGCAGTATAATTAGTGGAATTTCCTCTTTTGAAAATTACCATACAAGCCCTAACCGGTTTGTCTCAGTGGATAGAGCGTCGGCCTGCAGACTCAAGGGTCCCAGGTTCGATTCCGGTCAAGGGCATGTATGTTGGCTGCGGGCACATCCCCAGTAGGGGGCGTGCAGGAGACAGCTGATTGATGTTTCTCGCTCATCGATGTTTCTAACTCTCTATCCCCCTCCCTTCCTCTCTGTAAAAAATCAATAAAATATATTTTTTTTAAAAAGAAAGAAAATTACCATACAAGTGGTTTGTGGTAAAACAGATGTGCACAGGGTACTATGGGGTACTATAACAAATATAGGGATGGTTTGTGACCATATTATTGTCTGGCCTGATCAAAGTGCTGAAATAAGAATTATACTTCATTAAAAAGTATAGGGAAAAGGGTCAAAGGGAAGAGCATGTTCATAGAATGACAGTGCTAGTCCACCACCAGTCTTATTTTACACACTTACTGTGTTTGGCTCTAGTGATATAACTACACAGGCAAAAGTGTACATGATTTGTTGAACAGCAAAGAAGCCTATGTGATTTAAGCAGAGTGAAGGAAGGACAGAGTAAGAGATAAGGTAAAAAAGGGAAGAAGGACAGTGGCAGATTATATAGGGCAGTAATACAACTAACTAGCTTTAGTCCTCACAATGTTTTAGTGACAAAATAAGAAGGATGCTTCATGTATGTATGTCACTAGGCACACTGTGGAGTTCAACTGACATTTATTAGGAGGAGGGACAAGACTTTCTCAATGAAAATGGCATTGCATGTTGTTATTTTGAAAGGTTATGGGATGAACAAAAATAGATCCAGAGACAGAAGCATCAAACAGTCCATCAAACTTCAGGGGGAAGGCGGGAGAGGGGGTGGGGGCGGGCTAAAAAATCAACCAAAGGACTTGTATGCATGCATATAAGCATAACTAATGGACATGGACACTAGGGGGGTGAGGGCATATGCTGGGGGGTGGGGTGGCCGGGGAGAGGTCAATGGGGGGAAAAGGAGACATATGTAATACTATATGTAATACTTTAAACAATAAAGAATTTTTTTAAAAAAGAAAGGTTATGGGGAGCTACTGGAGAGTAGAACAGAGAAATAACATCAGACTTAAAATTTTTTTTTTTAATCTTCACCCAAGGATATGTTTAGAGAGAGAAAGGAAGAGAGAGAAACATCCATCCGTTGCCCTCCATACACAACCCAACTAGGAATCGAGCCTGCAACCTAGGTATGTGCGCTGGCACACAGGATTACGCTCCAACCAACTGAGCCACCTGGCTAGGGTCAGGCGACTTTAAAAGGAATACTCACCTAGATTATAGTGGCTGCTGTTTGTGCCCAGGTGGCCAGATACTCTTATAAGTGCTATGGATGGCGTAGCAGTGAATAAAGCAGTCACCTATTTCATGGAACTTATATTCTGGTATAAGAAAGAAATCCTATATAATAAAAGGCTAATATGCAAATTGTCCCCTCAGGAGTTCGATCGCTCGCTATGATGTGCGCTGACCACCAAGGGGGCAGCGCGGAACATGGCAGGGGACCATCAGGCAGCGGCGGGGCGCTGAGGGAGCGAAGAAAGGAGGAGGCAGGGAGGCCGGGAGGCGGGGATCCTCATCGGCCCTGATAGTCAGCCAGGCCTAGGGACCCTACCTGTGCACAAATTTTGTGCACCGGGCTTCTAGTAATAAATAAATATATAATGGATGATTGACAAATTACAAAAATTAATCCATGAGGTTATTTGATTATATTCTCTCACCCTCAATATTAGTGAGTTATTACTTGAAGTCAGTTGTTTTCTCCTAATTATTTTTCCTTTTTGTTCCTCTCCACTGCTTTAGTTTAGGTTATCATTTCTCGTTTAGGGAACTCATTTCTTTGTAATTGAACTCTCTCCCAAGTAAATGCCACTGTTTTAAACCAAAAAGTATTGATTTTTGGCTGTCCTTATAACATCTTAACATGACTTCAGTCTTTCTCAAAACACAGTCTTCAAAGCAGCAGCACTACCTGGGAACTTGTTAGGAATACAAATGATCAGGCCCCACCTCATGCATAGCCTTCACTTTCTGTTTCAACAAGCCCTCCAGGAGGTACCCATACACACAGTTTTTACTAAATTACTCTTTCTACCATTATAAGGCTCATCACCCTGGACTCAACTCAAACATTACCTCTTCAAGGAAGCCTTCCTTGGCCACCCTTATCTCTGATTTGATACCTTTTCTTTCTACTTTTTTTAAAAAATATATGTTTTTATTAATTTTTGAGAAAGAGGAAGAGAGAGAAACTTGGATCATCAGCTACCTCCTCCATGCCCCCCACTGGGGATTGAGCTCCAACTCAGGCATATGCCCTGACCTGGAATCAAACTGACGATCATTTGATGCATGGGACAATACTCAACCAACTAAGCCACACCGGCCAGGGCTCTTTGTACTTTTTGATTCACAATTATACCTGATGCCTGTACTCTTATGTTTTTCAACTTTATAGATATTTTCAGAATCTACAATTGCCTGCTGCATAAAAACACCTGACTGGGCCCACTATATTTATTCTGAATATTGTCATTCAGTATCTTAACAAAGAGCAATAACTTTTACCACAGCACACATGTTTTTCGGGCACATATTTACCTTAGATGAGCAATTCCTATGTTGGGGGTTTCCTTTGGTTTTAACTTTTTTTTGTCGTGTAAATTTAAGTATAACATTTTCCTACTACCTTGCATACTGGATTGTTTCTTTTTTTTAAAATATATTTTATTGATTTTACATAGAGAGTTAGAAACATCGATCAGCTGCCTCCTCCACACCCCTGACTGGAATCGAACCCGGGACCCCTCCGTCCGCAGGCTGATGCTCTATCCACTGAGCCAAACCGGTTAGGGCTGGATTGTTTCTTTATGTGTAAAATGAGAGGGTTGGATAAATACCCAAGATTCCATCTCAGTTTAATAATTTTGAGTTATAATTCAGGATTTGCCTCATATTTCTTATTTGTTATAGATGATGGTAGGAATGCTTATCTACATATTCAAAGGACTGAATGCAAATTAATTAATTAATGTTTATTTATACTTTTATATTAATACTAGAGGCCCAGTGCACGAATTTGTGCACAGGTGGGGTCCTCGGCCTGGCTGGCAATCGAGGCCGATCAGGGCTGTCTCGCCCAGTCTTGATTGAGGCCAAAGGTGGCCAGCCCACTGGGGAGGGACCATAGGAGGGCTCCAGGGTGTGTTCAGCCCTCTCACCTAGTCCTGATGGACTGGGGCCCCAGCAGCAGTCTAACCTACGGGTCAGAGTGTCTCCCCTCTGGTGGTCAGTGCGCGTCATAGCAACTGATCGAGTGGTTGGCCAAACAGCTGATCAGTCGGACACTTAGCATATTACGCTTTTATTATATAGGATATGTTAATTTTCAGGTGGAATATGTTTCTATGAACAGTACTAGCTTTAAAATTAAGTTTGTAGCAATGTACAAGATATTTAATGATTGAAAATATTGATTTTTTTTAAATACTGGAAACTAATTTTTTTTAGAAGTTGAAAATCTAGGTTGGAAGATATAATTTCTCCAAAGTTCAAAGTTTTATTTTTCAAGGTTCAAAGAGATGGCATATTATGGTTTATCCTTTCATCTCACAGTAGTCAGGAAATTTGGATATGCATTTTTTGTTTCTGTTGCTAGAAACTCATTGAAATTTGTCACCTGTCCTTACCCCGAGAAAAAGTTTTTTCACATAAATAAGGTGGCTTCTATAAGTAAATTATAAAACCCTAAGCCACAACATTTTTAAAAGGCTATCTTTGATTCCTATAAGGAATGGATTTTACTACTTCTGTCTCCTGTTATAAAAATGTAGTTGAACATAGAATGCACAAAAAATTATTTTAAATTTAAAGTTAAGAGGTGAAACTAGCCCTGACTGGTTTGGCTCAGTGGATAGAGTGTCAGCCTGCGGACTGAAAGGTCCCACGTTCGAATCCAGTCAAGGGCATGTACCTTGGTTGCGGGCACATCCCCAGTGTGGGGTGTGCAGGAGGCAGCTAATCAATGTTTCTCTCTCATCGATGTTTCTAACTCTCTATCCCTCTCCCTTTCTCTCTGTAAAAAATCAATAAAATACATTTTTTTAAAAAGGTAAAACTAAGTATCTGAGATCAATTCCAGATCCAAGATTTTTTTAATTGTCATGAATTTTAATTGGTTTTCTAATTGTTTTTTCCTATTATAATTTCAGGGTTAGTCAGCAAAATAAAATCAACCTAATGACAGCAGACAACTTATCCATCTGTTTTTGGCCAACCTTGATGAGACCTGATTTTGAAAAACGAGAATTTCTCTCTACCACTAAGATCCATCAGTCTGTTGTAGAAACATTCATTCAACAGTGTCAGTTTTTCTTTTACAATGGAGAAATTGTAGAAATTGTGAATACTGTTGCTCCTCCACCACCTTCAAATCCAGGACAGTTGGTTGAACCAATGGTACCGCTTCAGTTACCACCACCACTGCAACCTCAGCTAATACAACCACAGTTACAGACTGATCCTCTTGGAATTATATGAGTAGGAAGTGATTGCAGACAGCCTGAAAATGGACAGAAAGCAAACCTAGACATGCATGTTTCAGGGTTCAGTAGTATACTTCATGTTTCTTACAGATTGAAAATGATGAGACATTTTCTCTTTGAACTATATGGTATTCTTTATTCATTTACATTACAAATTTAAGACCATGTGCTAAGCATGACTGGAGAGGTTTAGTTTTTATAAACAAAAATAGCTATAAAATACAAAAACTGCTGTTGCATGCAACCTCATTGCAATCAGTGTATCATTCCTGTGGCATTTTCTGTCACATTATATTGTGAATAAAATTTTTCTATAGAAATTAAATGATTTAAAAGCTCACATATATGAAACATTTAATGCTTTTCAGCCTACTTTATGGCTGGTTTTGTTATTTGATGTGCTAATTTGGGCAACCTAATTTACTTTACATTTTAGCAGTCAGTGTAGATAATTAAAAGCCCAGTTAAGTATTTTTTAATTTCAGGCTACTTATGCCATGCTTGGGATGTTGTTTGAAAGAAAGAAGAATACACTTAACATTTTTCTGCACCTTCATCTTTACTGCTAAGTAAACCTGTGGATGATACGATGAGGGGTAAAATGAGCATATTTCTTGTACACACATACCAAGGACACACTTGTGGCTACAGTGAGTTGATAATGTGCAAAGGATAGTTGTCACCAACTCATTTCTTTATGGTACATATAAAATAAACATCTTGTATACTGTTAATTCTATAAACAGATGCATGTTTAAAAGATCTATGATGGTTTTGTAATCTTAATCTAATATATTTTAGATATTTTAATTTTTTCCCTCTTGGGAAATACATTTAGTATAGTGTAGAAAATACTTCATGACATTTTCATATAAGGTTATATAACTTTTCATACATAAACATGAAATTTGTTGTAGAAAATTCATTAAACCAAACATTTTAATCTAGGACTTCAATTTAATCTGTTTCTTGAATCTATTTTTATGTGGCCCTTAAAAACATCCAAAAATCCATTGCTAATATAGCAATAAAAATACTTTGGGTACTGACAGCCTCTTTGGAGTGTGTATATGTATAATTGCAACCTTGTATTCATATTGTTTTCTGTGGTATGTTGTACTAAAACCTAAAGTGTCTTTTGCACCATTTTATAACCATTTTTTTCCTTTAGTGTTGGTACCAGATTTGCTATAAGTGACTGCTGCTTCTGGGGTTAAATATTTTGTTAGTGAAGATACACCAGAACACTAATTATGGATAAAATTTTTAGCATAGGTGGCATAGGTAAATTTTGTTAGGCTTTATTCAAAATTTGTTCATTATCATACCATGCCATTTTTTTTTTTCTGGAAAGGAAGAAAGCGTTTGTTTTTCATTGTTTTGTGTACTAAAGAGAAAATTCTTTGGTCCATGTTGTAATCTTTATTCATACTACAATTTTAAGGTTGTCTTATGTGTATTATAGTAAACAGACGATTTTGAGATTCCAGGCTCCTAAGAGTTTGATTTGCTCCATTTTTTCCTAAAATAAATGTTGTCTTTCCCAACTGTTATGTCCTAGGTATGTACTTCTAATTTCAACTTCAGAATCAAGATGTCGACATGAACCAGGCTGCTGTTAAAGTACATGTATATTATAAATTATTTGTGTTATACTCTTACATGTTATTATCTTTTCTAAGAAAACAAAGTCCCTATTATTCCTATTGCAGAGCACACAGGAATTAAGAAAGTACAGTAATTTTTAAAAAGAAAAATCCGGTAAATGTAGTATTCTTAACTTGTTATATATTACTTATACCTGTTGTCTATATAGCTTTAATTTATAGCTGTCAGTTTAACATTGGCATGTTTGGCAAAGAAAAGTAAACTTTAAGAGTTTTATAAACTGTTTCTAGGTTGCTAAAAAATTTATTTTTCTACTATATATGGTATAGACAAAGCTCAAAACTATGTACAGGAAAAAAGCCTGACCATTTCTTTGGAAGTAGGCTGAAAAGAGAATTTTCAGAACTGTTTGTGTCTTCAGTTCACTTTCTCATAACTTGGCTGTTGTTAATATGTGAATCCCAGTTTATTTAAGCTATTCTCTTTTATACTGTGTTAATTTAACTTTCATGTTTATTTAGAATCATCTTTGTTATTAAAACTATCATTTATCATTTTCTACATTAACTACCTTATACCTTCCCTAAAACTTATCTCCACTTTTCTATGCATACTCTAATTGATTTGAAAATCTTCAGGGTGAGTCATTTGAAAGTATACATTTGGTTCAACCAATCAGAAGATTACAGTTAATTGAAAATTAAAGTACAGTTTAAACCTCAGTCTGTTACACTGAATTGATTGTGTTTGTTTTACCAAGGGTTTAGAAAATGTTTTTAAATATTAGAAAAATAATTTTAAGAACAGAATAATATAATTAAACTTTTTTCTGGTAAGTTACTAGAAGGTTTCATCATTTAGGAACATATATATGAGACTTTTTAAAGGATGGAAAGACTATTAGTCTCATAATTATGGGTAAACATTAAGGCATTATATTTTACAATTTTAAATAAAATTCCATCTACACCCATGTTGCCATTGTTTCATTTAAGCTTGTAGTTATTACAATATTGTACTTAATAGTATCTATATTAGTAATAGTGGTACTCTTTCAAATTTTCAGATTTATTGGAAGTCAAATGCTGTTCAACAAACAATTAGAATATATAATTAAATTTAGAACAAAATTTCAGGCACAAAATATTTCTATTTGAAATGGAATTTGCTAGTAGTGCTTCTCCCTCCCCCCTCCCAACATTTTCAGTGTAAAAACTGTAGGTAATAGCAGTCTAACCTGAATAGCAGCTTTTATTTTCCATACTGTTTGTAAATAATGTAGACATTTTATTTGAGGTACTGGAATTTAATTTCTAATATTTCTTAGATATAAATGAAAGGGGAAAATTAGAATAACAACTTAGGCCTTAGCTTTACATGGTGATTTTTAGGTTTTTTTTATACAGTAATAATTGTGATGCTTTTTGTCAACAATATAAATATATATGTATATAATTTCTAAAAAGTCAAAAGTGCTTTGTTTTTTGTTTATAATTAATATCATTTTGTGCTTTACCCACAGGATGCTTTAGTATCAGTGAAGCTTCTGTATAAAGAATGCTGTGAATAAAATATTAAGAAGCTGTGTGATTTTAAGTTCTAGTTGCTTCTGATTTTACCAGTTCACATTGGTAAAATCAACTAATCTTTTTGTGAATAAAATAGGAAAAAATAAATTGATGTCAATATGATGCAAGTTTTATTAGGAAAGTGTAGTACTGAGCTTTTACTCTGTACCATGAGAGGAGTTTAAAAATTCATTCTGGATATATACATACAGATGAAAATTCATTTTTATAAAGTATTCAGGTAAACAAAATTACACAGATTTCTAAGACTCAGAATAAAATTGCTTCCACAGTATTTTTTGTATTCATAAGGATCATTTAAAGTAATCCCTTCATGATTTATGAATATTAAGCTAAATTTCATGAGTGTATGTTAGATTCTATGGATCTAGTGAGGTCTCTTTGACTTGGGTCTTTTTGTGTGTGCTTGTCTTGAATTTAATCATTTTAACCAAATACCTTAATTCTTAGGTTGAACAATTTCTGACTTGTTTCAGTACTTATGGGACATGTTTAATTTTTTATTGTATTTGAACTGAAGTTCTCAGTAGCCTTTTCAATTTACCAATCTCTGAAAATAAAATTTTCTAAGATTTAATAAGGGAAGGAACTACTCTTAAAAATTAATTTCTTATGGTAAGTAACATTTATGAGTAGTTGTGAAAACTGTAAGCATTATTAGCTCATACCCAATATTGTTACTGGATAATGATATTGGATATGAGATATTAATATGATCTTATAATGTGATAATGGATTATTAATTTTGATCCAAGTACCATGATTCAGTTATTACCACATTTAATATAAAATTATAAGCCTTGGAATTACTGCAGTGCTGGCAGTGCTGGTTTTTGTCATTGTTACCATAGTAAGGAATACTAAGTCTTGCAGTGTATGAACTCTGAGTAGTTGTCAAGGAATTTGTATTTAGAAACAGCTTGCTTATTCCCACAGTGGAGATTTTCTATCAGTTTTATTTGTCTTAAGTGGTAAAAATTATTATGAAAAAATTAATAATGGTTCTCCTAATAGTTTGCCCAATTTTTAGTTAAGAATTTCTTTGTATTATAACCTATTTTTTCAAATTTCTATTTTGCCTTGTCCTTTTTTTATTTCCCCCTCAGAGAAGAAGGGAGAGGGAGAGGGAGAGAAACATCAATGATGAGAGAGTGCCGGAAGCCGGTCCATCCTTGCTGCTTGACACAGTCGCTGCAGGGAAGAAACATCTGCACAGCATATGTTTCAAGGGACCTGGTGTATATGGCATACTGTTCTTAATATGTTTGCTCCCCTTCTTAGCACTATGTGTTTTAACCAAGGTCACCTCTCCGAGAAAGGTTGTTTCCCCAGGT
>NW_005370593.1:937829-942758 GCF_000412655.1 Myotis brandtii | reverse complement strand
ACAATCACCCTTAAGCTACATAATCTTTACTTAGGATAATCTCCTTCAGTTACTTCCTTGTAGCTTAATAGAACAATAGAGTAACCTTGGAATGGAGATAAGAAACGCCCTAACCTTTGGAATTGAATGGATAGGATTAAAATCAACTGGTATAAATACAGATGTAACAGGACAATAAAGACCGAACCTGGCTGTGATCAACTGAACGCTGCCTCCGTGTCATTCCTTCAGGCAGACACTCTATCTACTGAGCCAAACCAGCTAGGGATGTCTTTTTCTTTCTTTTATTCTTCTTCTTCTTTTTTTTTTTTTAATTTTAGAAAATGTTTATTAAAACTGGGAAAGTGAAACAGGAAAGGGCTGGGAACATGAGCCTAGAGTCTGTGCTGTTTTGGCTCACTAAGAAGTCTGAGTACAGGGGTCCTGGGGTACAGGTTCAGGGAGTTTGCCTGGGATGAACTGCCAATGCCCATAGCTGCCCTGGTTGCAAGCCTTGTGGGGTCTTAACAGAGTTTAGGAGATGCCTGCCTTTGAGGAAAGAGGGGGAGGAGGGTGGTGCAGGCATGCTCGTGGGGAGGGAGAGTATATCTGCATTAATTCTTATCCCAGTATAAGTGATGTAGGTTTAGCAATTAACCTATTTAATCACCACTTTACTAATTTATTCAAATTTTAATTTTGTATTTGTGTTCACATCATTTTCTTGTGACCTTGAAATGAACATTTTGTCCTAATTCTTTAGTATTTTCAGGTACTTGACAGTTTTTTAAATATCTTAACCATTTTTAGATTTGGAGCTCTTAGTTTCCCTTTTCTCTAAATTCTTTGTATTTCATTTTATTCAAATGTCTTTGTAGGTGCTCAATGACACCAACGTATATTTAACATCCTAAAATGATAAGTAAAATTTGAAGCAATGCACATTATCCTCACTGTTACTATTTTTGTGGGACTTGGTTTATTTTAAATGTGTCAAAGATTTAAAAAAAAAAAAATCTAGCTATCTGAGGGAATGTAGTATTTAGATACCCCCTAGATTTGCTTCTTGGAAATTTCATTTCCAGATTTTTCATCTTTGTTGGCACTTGGTATATATAGAGAAAACATTACCAGCAATGTACTTTTCAAATAAAAACTAAAATCAATCCACTTCTTTAATTATAAAATAGTTGACTGATCCCTGGCTTAGGGTGTTAGTAAAATTAAATCTTATAAGTTTTATCCATTTGGAATAATTTATGATAGATTAAGTCAAAATAAGATATGTAAAAAATCTTACAAAGGATGATGATAGTTGCTCTCTATTTTTACCACCTTTTTCCCCAAAGGTAATGAATAAATGCATAGAGCTATGTAGAATAGTTGATAGTTTTAAAATACAAAAAATTAATAAAACATTTGGAAGATAGGACTGGGATATATCAGAATGGAATTGCTTTCCATCTTAATTTGTGTTCTTAAGGATCATTTAAAGTAGTGTGTTTGTTTTTTTTTGAGGGTCTTGATTACATCTCCGTACAGAGAGGTTAATCATGATCACTATAGGTAATAGATCAATAAATTGTGACAGATTAATGAAGTAATGTTTCTAAACTAGTCCAAAAATATCAAAATCATGTCCATAATGGATCTAGAAGAATGTAACCGATCATTATTTAATGGATGGTCTCTGCTTTTGCTAAAGTGTAGGTTTCTGCTTTTGAAATCTTTTTGGCTATTTTGAGGCTATATTTAAGTGCTATATGAGGCAAATCCTAACTGATTCAGATTTAAGTTTAAACAAGTTCCTTCAGCTAAAAATAACCTTAGAAGTTTTAATGTGTAGGCTTTTAAGTGTTTTTCTGTTTAAAGCAGTGGTTTCCAAACATCAGAATTACTTGTGGGAAAGATCAAGCTATCCAGAAGGCACCCGACTACAATATATAAATCTTTGAGGTGCAAGAATAAGATATTTCTTTCCAGTTACTTTTTTTTTGAGGGTCTTGATTACATCTCCGTACAGAGAGGTTAATCATGATCACTATAGGTAATAGATCAATAAATTGTGACAGATTAATGAAGTAAAAGACAGTGTGTTGACATCTAATATCAAAATCATGTCCATAATGGATCTAGAAGAATGTAACCGATCATTATTTAATGGTTAATGGATGGTCTCTTCAAAGTGTAGGTTTCTGCTTTTGAAATCTTTTTGGCTATTTTGAGACTATATTTAAGTGCTATATGAGGCAAATCCTAACTGATTCAGATTTAAGTTTAAACAAGTTCCTTCAGCTAAAAATAACCTTAGAAGTTTTAATGTGTAGGCTTTTGAGTGTTTTCCTGTTTAAAGCAGTGGTTTCCAGACATCAGAATCACTTGTGGGAAAGATCAAGCTATCCAGAAGGCACCCGACTACAATATATAAATCTTTGAGGTGCAAGAATAAGATATTTCTTTCCAGTTACATGCTTATAAATTGTATCTGGGGAGGACATAAGAGTTTTTGAGAGAAATAGCTTGTATGGTAAGGGCAATCAATTTTAAACTCATATCAATATGTAGACTTGATAGTTACTAAGCAATTTTATAATAAGCTAGAGGTCCAGTGCACGATTTTGTGCACCTGTGGGGTCCCAAAGCCCGGCCTGTGGGATCGGGCCAAAACCAGTTCTCCAACATCCCCCGAGGAGTCCCAGATTACGAAAGGGCACAGGCCAGGCCAAGGAACCCCACTGGTGCATGATTGGGGTCAGGGAGGGACACGGGAGGTTGGCCAGCTGGGGAGGGACAGCAGGAGGGTTGCAGGGAATGTCCGGCCCGAATCCCTCAGGCCCAACTGGCCGGACCCCAGTAACAAGCTAACCTAGTTTTAGCCAAACACATCATCAACTGCAATAAATTATGTGATGTTAATTTGAATTGTATTGATAATGTCGTTCGTTTGCAACACAAATCAATAGAACACAAAGCTAATGTAGTTTAATTTGTTTTTAGAGTTTTTGAGAGAAATAGCTTGTATGGTAAGGGCAATCAATTTTAAACTCATATCAATATGTAGACTTGATAGTTACTAAGCAATTTTATAATAAGCTAGAGGTCCAGTGCACGATTTTGTGCACCTGTGGGGTCCCTCAGCCTGGCCTGTGGGATCGGGCCGAAACCAGTTCTCCAACATTTCCCGAGGAGTCCCAGATTACGAAAGGGCACAGGCCAGGCCAAGGAACCCCACTGGTGCATGATTGGGGTCAGGGAGGGACACGTGAGGTTGGCAAGCTGGGGAGGGACAGCAGGAGGGCTGCAGGGCATGTCTGGCCCGTATCACTCAGGCCCAACCAGCCAGACCCCAGTAGCAAGCTAACCTACCAGTCGGAGCATCTGCCCCCTGGTGGTCAGTGCACATTATAGCAAGCGGTTGAGTGGCCTTAGCATATCAGCATATTGCGCTTTGATTGAATGGATGACCAGACACTTAACTTATAACGCTTTTATTATATAGGACTAGAAGCCCAGTGCATGAAATTCATGCATGGGTGGAGTTCCTAGGCCTGGCCGGTGATCAAGGCCAATC
This sequence comes from Myotis brandtii, assembly GCF_000412655.1. Taxonomy (NCBI): domain Eukaryota; kingdom Metazoa; phylum Chordata; class Mammalia; order Chiroptera; family Vespertilionidae; genus Myotis; species Myotis brandtii. The sequence continues at coordinate 939,208 of NW_005370593.1, read as the reverse complement.
AGGGCTGGGCCAGAGAGGAGGCAACGGTCGCTGGGCCGGGTGCGGAAGAAATGAACACCAGACTCTGACACCACCATCGTTGGCACTCTGCCACCGTGCGGTTCCTCGCCTCCCCCCTCCTCGTCCCCTCACCACCGTGCCGCCACCGCAGCAGACCAATTGGGGCCTGCACGCCAGGGGGAGGGACAGCATGAGAGGTTGGCTGCCAGCCCCTAGGAGGGAGCCAGCCCTTGGCCCCCGGGAAAAGAGCCGCATCTACCACCACCCACCCCGTTCCCTGTCCCAGCCTGAGGGTTAGGGGTGGGACCACAGGAGGTTGACCAGCCGGGAGGGAGGGACTGTGGAAGGTTGGCCAACTGGGGGAGGTTGACTGTGAAAGCACACTGACCACCAGGCAGCAGCTCCTGCATTGAGCGTCTGCCCCCTGGTGGTCAGTGTGCATCATAGCAACCGGTTGTTCCCTTCAGTTAGGTTTTTATAGAGAGAGATTGTAGTATAATAAAAACTAAGTTTTCATAGCAGAACTAGGGCATATTAGTAAGGAAGTTTGTTTGTTTTTTGTTTTAATCCTCACCCGAGGATATTTTTCCATTGGTTTTAGAGAGAGGGAAAGACAAAGAAACAATGTGAGAGGAACATATTGATTGGTTGCCTCCTGCACTCTCGGGCCGGGGAGGAGCCTGCAACCTAGGTAAGTGCCCATGGCCAGAATCGAACCCAGGACCCTTTGGTCCACAGGCTGACACTCTATTCACTGAGCCAAACCAGCTAAGGCAGTAAGTAATTTTTTAATGTTATTTTCTAAGAAGCTCAACTGTTTAAAATTCTCTCTCCCCCTTACTGATTAAAAGGGTTCTACCAAAGAAGTAGAAAGAGAGGAGGGGGAAATAGTGATAAAAGAAATAGGGCAAGGAATTGGAGGAGGAGAGTAATTTGCATGGCAAAATGTTTTTAGCATCCTATCTAATATTAGACAAACATGGTAATTGACCATACCTTCGCTACGCCTCCCATTGGCTAATCAGTGAGTTATGCAAATTAACCGCCAACAAAGATGGCGGCTAATTTGCATACTGCAGGCAGGGCGGGACAGCGCGAGCCGCCATCCAGGCCCCCGTGGGCGACCCCAGAAGCCGCCTGCCTGCTGCCCGTGATTGGATCTGGTCCCGGGCCACAGGCTGGCCCCAGAAGCCACCTGATATGGCAGTAACTCTATCAGTTAGCACTCTGAAAGTCAGTGGCATAAATGCACCAATTAAAAGACAGATTATGAGGGTGAATCAAAAACAAAACCCACTTTAAATATAAAGACACATATAGATTAAAAGTAAATGAATTAAGCTGCAGCCTGTTTTGCTCAGTGGATAGAGCATTAGCCC
>NW_005370593.1:933017-937410 GCF_000412655.1 Myotis brandtii | reverse complement strand
AAAAATTAAAAATTAATAAAATATTAATTGAAATGTATCTGCATTATATGAAAAATCTCATAATTGCTTTTAGCATAATTTATTAAATTGTGCTGAAATTTAGAAGGGTTCAATTAAAAAATATCTTAATTCTAAATGATATAATAGAAAATATATAATAGTGCAGTTATAAGCACTTATCTGAAAATAAAAATTTAAAGAAGTGAATTTAAAGAAGGGATTAGCCAAAGAAAGGATATGCATAACCCATGGACACAGACAACAGGATGGTGATGGCCAGAGAGAAGTGGGGGGTAAGAGCTGGGTAGAGGGGGCAAAAGGAAGAAATAGGGACATCCTATATAATAATAATAAAAAGCTAATAGGCAAATTGACTGAACGGCAGAATGACCGGTTGCTATGATGCACACTGGCCACCAGGGGGCATATGCTCAATGCAGGAGCTGCCCCCTGGTGGTCAGTGCACTTCCATATGGGGAGTGCCACTCAGCCAGAAGCTGGCTCATGGCTGGCCAGCCCCCCCGAGTGCACAAATTTTTGTGCACCGAGCCTCTAGTTCTAATATAATTGTGCATCCTGAATTGTCCAAAGTTACCATTTTAATTTTTTTCTGCCCTTTAATATTTGCTTTAAAAACATTATAGAGGTTCAGTTTTCCTATGAAATGTAGGTCACACCATGTAACTATAGAAAAGCAGTATAACTTTCAAAAGCTGTATTTCCGAGTGCACAAATTTTTGTGCACCGAGCCTCTAGTTCTAATATAATTGTGCATCCTGAATTGTCCAAAGTTACCATTTTAATTTTTTTCTGCCCTTTAATATTTGCTTTAAAAACATTATAGAGGTTCAGTTTTCCTATGAAATGTAGGTCACACCATGTAACTATAGAAAAGCAGTATAACTTTCAAAAGCTGTATTTTTAAAGGCATCAATGTGATGTGGAAATAAAGTCTAAAATAGATTTGGTCTCAGAGGGTAGAACTATTCAAAGGTTAGTGGAAGATCAGAAACCTTTTTTTCCCTCCAATTTCCTTTGCAGAATCTCGGCTCGATCTGGGGAATCTGGATTTGGTCCAGACAGAGAACCATGTTAAGGGAAAGAAATCAACCTTTGTTTTTAATGATTAGGGTCAGAGTGATACATTTGGAGTTTCGAAAGTCTGAAAGAATAACCAGTCTCTGTCAAGATATTTGTCAAATGTTGAAGCTTAGTGAAGCTGAAAAACTAAGCTGAACATTTCTGAGAGGCAGAGCTGAATCCCTTATAGTCTTTCATACCTGAGGAGACAAAAGCCCAGGTTAACTGGAAATTTTCTAGGTCCATACCCTAGAAACAGGGAGGCTGAATTGGGCTAAATCTTACCAAAATCTTAACAGATTGCACCAGAAACCAAGATTAGTGAATTGGAAAACAAGATTATCAATAGGTAATAATAATAATGAAAGAGGATAGGTTCAAAATGTCTTAACATGTATTTGGAGTCTTGGAGAAGAGAGAGAGAGAATGGGGCAGGAACAATGAGACTATGGCTAGCAACTTTCCAAAATTGAAAGAAACTACACCTAGGTACCCATGGGGAAAATGCTGAAAAAGACAGGAGAAAAGACACAATACCTTCAGTTGAGCACCAATAAGACTGAATTGATACCTTAATAGAAATTATCAAGAACAGAAGACAATGATGGAGTAACACCCTTAAAGTTCTGAGGGGACAGTGGGGGGAGATATCAATGAAAGGTCTTGGTGGGATAAAGACGGTCCAGACAAAAGCTACTTCAACACAGGAGGCCTTCAGTAACTACACACTAAGGAAAGCAGAAGAGGTCCTCAATTTACTGTTGTCATTGAGAGGTCCAATAGTTTCATTTCTGAGGGAATCTGAGCATTAAATCATTTTAGTTCCCTCTAAAACCCACCAGGTTTGGAGTTTTGGGTATCAGGTAAAAACACCAAATAGACCCTTTGAGATCCTGGAGACTAGCCTGCCTCTTCCAGCAGCTCTGAAATTTCAAGACAGCCCCACCACCTATAGGCTACTATGGCAAGTGGAGTTGAGAACATAATGGCTAAGGTGGATAAAGTAGGAAAGACTTTGCTTACCAGTCAGTATTCAAGTCCCTGTGAAGAATTCATGAACAGGCCTTCATTCAGAAAGACACATTTGGATATCAGAAAATTCATACTGGAGAGAATATAGTAACTGGAAAATTCAAGTAACACCTCAATGAATGTCTCCAAACATTCAGGAGAGAAATCTTACACATGCATTAAATATGGGAAGGCATTCACGAAAAGATCACTTATCTCCGTACACTGTAGTGCTCACACTGGAGAGGGGCCTATAGATGTGTTGAATTTGAGAAGTCCTTCACCTGTAAGTCAGTTTTGATTGAAGTTCAGAAGATTCACACTGGCAAGAAGTCATTTGAATGCAGTGCTGCTCATGGGAAAACCTTCACCCACAAGTCACAACTCAGTACCCCAGAATTTCATACTGGAGAGGCCATCAACCACAAGTCAGATGTGCTTCTTGAATGGCAGCCAGCCTACAAGATGGCCCCCACTGTATTGGCTCATGGTATTCCCACCTTTGCATGGTCTCCTACTTCATTTTCACCAAGACTGATCTTGTGTGACGAATAGCAAATTGCAGAAGTGATGGTATGTTAGGTCCAAGATCAGATTATAAAAGACTGGTTGTCTGTCTTGGGCATCCACTATATCTATGATCTCTCTCTCTGAGTGAAGGAAATTGTCATATTGTTAGTGGCCCTATGGAAAGTCTCACATGGTGAGGAACTGAGATCTGGTTAACAACTAGAGGAACTAAAGTCTACCAATAATTCGAATGAGCATGGAAGCTGATTCTCCTTCCCCTACTGACGGTTTGAATGATATATCACTGGAGAACCTGAGCAGACCTACCTTCCTAGCTAAGGCATTCCAAGATTCCTTTCCCTCAGAAATGTGATGAGTGTTGTTTTGAAATGCTGAGTTTGGGGGTATTTTATGCAGCAATAGATAACTAGTACAATTGTACATCAAAGTTCATATTGGGGAGGTAGCTACTTTGTGAATGTGATGATTGTACATTTCCTTCACTTCCAAATCACAACTCCCAAGAGTATCAGAAAATTCACAGTGAAACTGAAACCATACATATGTACTGAGTGGGAAAACACTTAAGTGCTAGATTAAATCTCCATATACATATCAGAAAACTCTATTTAGTGAAAAACTAAAATAAGAGTGGGTCTTCATGGATAAATCTGTTTTAAATATATATCAGAGAACCTATACTAGAGAGAAACCTTATGAATGTACTGACTGTGGTAATTACTTTAGGAAAGACCACAGCAGCAGTAGCAGCAGTTTCAAAAAGGAGAAAAGTTCTGTGTATGTATGTGTAGGAAAGCCCTTGGAATATAACCAGAGTAGTCATACTTGAGTCACCATTAATACACTGACTGTGCGAAAGGCCTTTGAATCAGCTCCCAGTATATATCAGAGAATTCATGAAGAAAATCTGTTTCTTCAAAGTGAGAAAGCTGCTCACAGAATCATGAAATTGCACATTACAGACTTTATATAGCCCTGAAAATATATGAATATACATAAATAAAACACTATCAGAACCCTCATTCCTTCTGTACCTTCAATAGTCTATGAGCTCAGAGCTGAAACTTAAAAAAAAAAAGTTTAAAAAATGTTTCTAAGAATTTAAAAGTAGTATCAGATAATCTTGTTGCAAATTTCAGCAATATTATTTTATATATTTATTGCTGATTTCAATTATACTGTTACTTTAACGCCATGTTGAAATAAATAATACAGCTTTACAGAGTCATCAGGTATTCAAGGATTGCTCAGTGGCAGAGTGTTAAGTATGAGGCCTGATTTTACTAAACTACCGATTTTATACTCTTGGTTCCCATTTAATGGGTGCTGTGTCCTGATTTCAAAAATGTTAACTTTGGGAGAAACCAAGATGGCGGCATAGGTAAACACCTGAAATTGCTGCCTCGCACAACCACTTCAAAAATACAACTAAAAGACAAAACAGACATCATCCAGAACCACAGGAAGGCTGGCTGAGTGGAAAGTCTACAACTAGAAGGAAAGAGAAAAGCACACTGAGACTGAGGAGGTGCGGTAGTAAAGTGCAGAGGTACGGAGGCGCGTGCGGAAAGGGCTGGCAACAGAGGATGCCGGCAACGGAGGACACAGGTGTCTTTTTCAATCGGGAGTGAGTCTCAAGCTCCCAATGGCTCTGAACTCCAGTGCCGGGCAAGTCTCTGGGGACCCAGACTCATATGGGGAGAAACTGAACTGTTTGGCAGTGGGCGGAACTTGAGGGCAGCTTTCTCTCAGAGGTGCTTGCAGCGATTAC
>NW_005370593.1:924708-931095 GCF_000412655.1 Myotis brandtii | reverse complement strand
CGGGAAGAGACTGGACAAAAATCGTACACCTATGGATGAGGACAGTGGTGGGGGGTAAGGGCAGAAGGTGGGGTGGGAACCGGGTGGAGGGGAGCTATGGGGGGGAAAAGAGGAACAACTGTAATAATCTGAACAATAAAGATTTATTTTAAAAAATAAAATAAAATGTTAACTTTGAAAAAATTTATGTTCAAGTACTTATGTAAACAAAGGTTCAGTTTTTTCAGAACCTACTTACATGAATTGGTAGTCGTCTCTGCATTAGTCAAAACACAGAAGCAGATTAACTATAGAACTGAACTTAAGGCTACATCTTTCAAATATCAAACCCAACAAAGGACCTGGCTGGTGGGCATGGCTCAGTGGTTGAGTGTTGACCTATGAAGCAGGTCATGGTTAGATTCCTGGGTTGCAGGCTTGATTCCTAGTAGGGGGCAGAGGCAGCTGATCAATGATTCTCTGTCATCATCATTGATATTTCTGTCCCTCTCTCTCTCTCCCTTCCTCTGAAATCAATTGAAAACAAAAACAAAAAAACCAAAATGGTGATTTAGTTTTAGCCAAACACATCATCAACTGCAATAAATTATGTGATGTTAATTTGAATTGTATTGATAATGTCGTTCGTTTGCAACACAAATCACTAGAACACAAAGCTAATGTAGTTAGTTTAATTTGTTTTTAGTTTATAACAGCTTTAAGAATAAGTTTATACACAGTTTTATGTTTATACATATTTAAGTAACAATATTTTGAAGCAATTTTAGGACTACTGGATGGGGCCTTCAATAAATGCATAGCCTGAGAAGACAACATTCAGAAAATACCCAGAAAAGAAACACCAGCCTACCTTCGGAGATGAGGGCAGGTGGAGCTATTTTCTTACCCACCCAACTTGATTGGACGCGGATCAATGCAGCCAAAGGGTAGCCCCGGTGAGAGGGGTGTGTGGAGAGTCAGCACTCAGGGCCCACATGAAGTGGCTGCAGAAGAGCCTCTTCCTTTCAGCGGTTCTCAACCTGTGGGTCGCAACCCCTTTGGGGGGTCGCCTAACCATCGGAAAACACCTTTTTAATTACATATTGTTTTTGTGATAAATCGCTCCGCTTTCATTGTGTTCAAGTTGTAACAATGAAATTGGGGGTCACCACAACATGAGGAACTGTATTAAAATGTTCAGGCATTAGGAAGGACGAGAACGACTGTAGCAGGAAGGAGACAGATGTTAGCTCCCATAAGCAAACTGTGGACTGGGATGCAAGATCCAGAGACTAAAACCGCATCAGCACTCTTCCGTCATTTCTTTTCCTGCTTTTGTTTTCTCGGTTTTCTTCCTTCGGGCACAGAACTCGGACACCAGGTGCCTTTAGTTTCCATCCTTAAACACAGGAGCAAAGTGTTAAAAGCCAACCAGTTCTAGTGGCACCCCACCCTCCACTGTGAATTCTAAACTCATTAAGTGAAACACTTAGGAGAAGCTGATTTGCAGAGGAGGGGTCATCGGGGGACCACCCCTGAGCCCCCAGTTCAGCGGGACAATGCCATGTCATGCTGGAACGCGCCCCAGCAACCAATCGCAGGCTGACAACACTCACCCAGGCACTCGCTTGGCATTTGGACCTATGACTTCCCGAGGAACATGTAAGATGGAGAGAGAGAGACACTACCAGTAAGAAGCTGGCCAAATGCAAGAACGGTGACGCCCCAAGGGGGCAAATATCCAGCTTCCCCACTAGGGCAGGAAGAGAGATGGGGAGGGTGCTGTGGGAGAATGAGAGACCTAAAGGAGGAAATAACCTCTTACAATGCGGTAAACAGGACCTCGCTTGGATCCTCGGCAAAACAACAATCAAAGGCATCTTTGAAAGAAATTTGAATGTACAGTGACTATTAGGTGACATTCAGGAAGTACCTTAACTATTCAACGTGTGATCATGGCTGTGGAAGTACACCTTTTTTTCCCCAGACACTCTTCAGAGGATATTTGAGAGGGAAACAACGTGCTTTGGAAGTATGGCGTTGTCCAGGCCAAGCCCTCCCGCCCAGCACCGTGGACGCCTCCCAGGACTGAGACTCTCTCGCTCGCTGGTCCCTCAAAAGCAGCTTCTCCCGAGCGCTCATGGGCTCGAGGAGGCGTGGGCAGTGCTCGCCGCTGCCCGCCTGCTCCGCCCACCCAGCGCCACGGCCTGACGACTCTCAGCCCCGCCTCCTATTATTACCCAAGGTGCTCCGGGCGCTCATTTGCATGTCCCACGCGACAGGTGAACCCCGCAGCTCAATCGCAGCCTCGCTATCGCGACCAACAACGCGCAGAGGCCCGCCTGCTCCGCCCACCCAGCGCCACGGCCTGACGACTCTCAGCCCCGCCTCGCGCTATTACCCAAGGTGCTCCGGGCGCTCATTTGCATGTCCCACGCGACAGGTGAACCCCGCAGCTCAATCGCAGCCTCGCTATCACCGCGACCAACACGCGAGCCTCGGGAGGGGATCCCGTGGCATCAAGTTCCCCTAACCGTTCCGAGGTCACCGCCAAAGGACGCGACCCAGTCACCGGAACTTTAAAAGAGCCAGCTCGCCGGGCCTCAAATACCTGGCGGACGGGAGCATTAGCGTGCTCGCTTCGGCAGCACATATACTAAAATTGGAACGATACAGAGAAGATTAGCATGGCCCCTGCGCAAGGATGACACGCAAATTCGTGAAGCGTTCCATATTTTGCTCCCCGCTCTGCTGGGCTGGGAAAAGATATGAGTCAAAACACAATCATCATCTGGCACTCAAAGAAATCGTTACTTTTGCGCAAAAAAGATATCCGTGTAAGGCACTCTGTGAAATGAAAACAATGCTAAAGTGTTTGCAGTCGGGTATTTGTGCTAATATGTTAACTTGCGTTTCCTTCATAAACCTCAGACTTTATGAAGTCGATTTATTTATGGTTTGTCTCCCTCAACAACACAAACTCCAGAGGCCCAGGTAGGTTGGTAGTTGTCCTCTAGAATGTAAGAATTCACCTAAGTTGTTCGGTGAATTCTTATCAAATCATTTCTGAATTATTGAGTTACTAAATTATTGCTAAAATAATGAATCCTTACTAAAAGAAGTAAGCAACATCAGTGCTCATTTGTTGTGTCTAGTTTGACATTGTTCAGCCGCGTTAAGGCCTGAGTCCTACGCCCTGTCTCAGACTGCGGGCTGTGCAAAGGCTGAGGCTGCTGTCAAGGGGTGGTTACAGCGGGTGAGAGCAATGTTGGCCGGTGCCCCTGGACCCTAGAGTTTCAGGACAATTGGAAACTGGCTGGAAGCAGCAAGCCCATTTGGATCTGCTTTCTCAAGTATTTCTAAGACCGGTTGTGTGGGCCTGTTTTCACTGGCCTTTAAGGAGCTCTCAGAAATGCCGGTTTGCCTAAAACGGACGGATTCCGTGATGGAAAATTTGATCAGAAAGTTCACTGCCCAAACAAGGACTCAGAAGCAAGTACCAGGATCATTTGGTAACTAAAATCTATCTTGGAGGCCATGAAGATGGCAGAAGGCGGTTAAGGTTTGCTAGCCCCTCAAAGAGGAAAAGATTAGGTGGGAGTCCCGGAAGGCCCGGGCGCAGGCCCGGAGCAGGTCTCCAAAGCCCAAATCCCCGCAGTCCTGCAGAGCAAAATATGGAACGCTTCACGAATTTGCGTGTCATCCTTGCGCAGGGGCCATGCTAATCTTCTCTGTATCGTTCCAATTTTAGTATATGTGCTGCCGAAGCGAGCACGCTATTGCTCCCGCCCGCCAGGTATTTGAGGCCCGGCGAGCTGGCTCCTTTAAAGTTCCGGTGACTGAGTCGCGTCCTTTGGCGGTGACCTCGGAACGGTTAGGGGAACTTGATGCCACGGGATCCCCTCCCGAGGCTCGCGTGTTGGTCGCGGTGATAGCGAGGCTGCGATTGAGCTGCGGGGTTCACCTGTCGCGTGGGACATGCAAATGAGCGCCCGGAGCACCTTGGGTAATAGCGCGAGGCGGGGCTGAGAGTCGTCAGGCCGTGGCGCTGGGTGGGCGGAGCAGGCGGGCAGCGGCGAGCACTGCCCACGCCTCCTCGAGCCCATGAGCGCTCGGGAGAAGCTGCTTTTGAGGGACCAGCGAGCGAGAGAGTCTCAGTCCTGGGAGGCGTCCACGGTGCTGGGCGGGAGGGCTTGGCCTGGACAACGCCATACTTCCAAAGCACGTTGTTTCCCTCTCAAATATCCTCTGAAGAGTGTCTGGGGAAAAAAAGGTGTACTTCCACAGCCATGATCACACGTTGAATAGTTAAGGTACTTCCTGAATGTCACCTAATAGTCACTGTACATTCAAATTTCTTTCAAAGATGCCTTTGATTGTTGTTTTGCCGAGGATCCAAGCGAGGTCCTGTTTACCGCATTGTAAGAGGTTATTTCCTCCTTTAGGTCTCTCATTCTCCCACAGCACCCTCCCCATCTCTCTTCCTGCCCTAGTGGGGAAGCTGGATATTTGCCCCCTTGGGGCGTCACCGTTCTTGCATTTGGCCAGCTTCTTACTGGTAGTGTCTCTCTCTCTCCATCTTACATGTTCCTCGGGAAGTCATAGGTCCAAATGCCAAGCGAGTGCCTGGGTGAGTGTTGTCAGCCTGCGATTGGTTGCTGGGGCGCGTTCCAGCATGACATGGCATTGTCCCGCTGAACTGGGGGCTCAGGGGTGGTCCCCCGATGACCCCTCCTCTGCAAATCAGCTTCTCCTAAGTGTTTCACTTAATGAGTTTAGAATTCACAGTGGAGGGTGGGGTGCCACTAGAACTGGTTGGCTTTTAACACTTTGCTCCTGTGTTTAAGGATGGAAACTAAAGGCACCTGGTGTCCGAGTTCTGTGCCCGAAGGAAGAAAACCGAGAAAACAAAAGCAGGAAAAGAAATGACGGAAGAGTGCTGATGCGGTTTTAGTCTCTGGATCTTGCATCCCAGTCCACAGTTTGCTTATGGGAGCTAACATCTGTCTCCTTCCTGCTACAGTCGTTCTCGTCCTTCCTAATGCCTGAACATTTTAATACAGTTCCTCATGTTGTGGTGACCCCCAATTTCATTGTTACAACTTGAACACAATGAAAGCGGAGCGATTTATCACAAAAACAATATGTAATTAAAAAGGTGTTTTCCGATGGTTAGGCGACCCCCCAAAGGGGTTGCGACCCACAGGTTGAGAACCGCTGAAAGGAAGAGGCTCTTCTGCAGCCACTTCATGTGGGCCCTGAGTGCTGACTCTCCACACACCCCTCTCACCGGGGCTACCCTTTGGCTGCATTGATCCGCGTCCAATCAAGTTGGGTGGGTAAGAAAATAGCTCCACCTGCCCTCATCTCCGAAGGTAGGCTGGTGTTTCTTTTCTGGGTATTTTCTGAATGTTGTCTTCTCAGGCTATGCATTTATTGAAGGCCCCATCTAGGACAATGTGCTAGAGGCATTCAGATTTAACATCTCGGATTTCCTTATTCTGTTCTCTCCTTGCTATTGCACAGATGTCTTTTCCTCCTGTTTCTCCTTTCCCCCAATCTGCACATCCCCCCCGGGGCCGCCCCCGTGTGCATTTCATACTTCACGAACTGAACACCTTTACCCAGCTCACTTTATGCCTCTGTCGCTAAGCTCACGTCTTCCCACCACACACGTGCATCGTTAAAACACTACTGGACTTCTGCTAAACTAAACAGTATTTAGGATGATGTATTTGCACTTTGAAAAAAAAATAGCAATTCTTGGTCTTATCACTGCTTAGTTATATGTGGACCTCCAGTCGCTTTTGACAAGGAGCTAGTGTATCAATTCGTTGGGAAGTCACATGCGAAAATTTTGTTAGTTGGCCTTTCAGTTAATCTTTTGTATTCCGAGTTAAGCTTTTTTAAACTCTGGAATATTTAGACTCTGTTACCAATAAATGCTGTGTCCCAATTATCTATGGAACGTATGCACAGGTGACACAGAGCACCTCATTTGGATATAGCAATACAAATGTCAAAGGGTACTTACTATTAATTGATACGGCCAAGCTTAACCAAAACCTAAGAAGAGAGAAGACACAGGAGATAAACAATGCAAGATATCACACAGGTTTATTTACCAGAGAGCTGATGGATTTCAGTCCTTGGCAGGGCACCCAGAGGCACTCGCTGACAGAGACACACGGAGGTCGTCCAAATATGCCATGGCCAGAAGCTTGGTCTCCTGACTCGAAGAGAGGCCTCTAGCAGTTTGGGCTAATGTGTCAGGGCCAGCCTGACAGGGTTGAGCCGGGCTGAGGCAGGGAGGTGGGAATTGAGAAAAGAAAGAAAGACAGGAAAGCGGGGTCGGGAGGACCCCAGTTCTCTCCATGAACTGAAGCAACTTTATTAGCCACACAATAC
>NW_005370593.1:922182-923647 GCF_000412655.1 Myotis brandtii | reverse complement strand
TCAAGGTCACAAGAAAATGATGTGAACACAAATACAAAATTAAAATTTGAATAAATTAGTAAAGTGGTGATTAAATAGGTTAATTGCTAAACCTACATCACTTATACTGGGATAAGAATTAATGCAGATATACTCTCCCTCCCCACGAGCATGCCTGCACCACCCTCCTCCCCCTCTTTCCTCAAAGGCAGGCATCTCCTAAACTCTGTTAAGACCCCACAAGGCTTGCAACCAGGGCAGCTATGGGCATTGGCAGTTCATCCCAGGCAAACTCCCTGAACCTGTACCCCAGGACCCCTGTACTCAGACTTCTTAGTGAGCCAAAACAGCACAGACTCTAGGCTCATGTTCCCAGCCCTTTCCTGTTTCACTTTCCCAGTTTTAATAAACATTTTCTAAAATTAAAAAAAAAAAAAGAAGAAGAAGAATAAAAGAAAGAAAAAGACATCCCTAGCTGGTTTGGCTCAGTAGATAGAGTGTCTGCCTGAAGACTGAAGGGTCACATGTTCCAACCCAGTCAAGGGCACATGCCAGGGTTGCAGGCTCGAACCCCAGGGAGGAGACAGCTGATCAATGATTCTCTCTCTCTCTCTCTCTCTCTCTCTCTCTCTCCCCTCTCCTCTGAGGGGAACAAAAAAAAAGGACAAAGCAAAATAGAAATTTGAAAAAATAGGTTATAATACAAAGAAATTCTTAACTAAAAATTGGGCAAACTATTAGGAGAGCCATTATTACTTTGTTCATAATAATTTTTACCACTTAAGACAAATAAAACCTCCATTGTGGGAATAAATAAGCTGTTTCTAAATACAAATTCCTTGACAACTACTCAGAGTTCATACACTGCAAGACTTAGTATTCCTTACTATGGTAACAATGACAAAAACCAGCACTGCCAGCACTGCAGTAATTCCAAGGCTTATAATTTTATATTAAATGTGGTAATAACTGAATCATGGTACTTGGATCAAAATTAATAATCCATTATCACATTATAAGATCATATTAATATCTCATATCCAATATCATTATCCAGTAACAATATTGGGTATGAGCTAATAATGCTTACAGTTTTCACAACTACTCATAAATGTTACTTACCATAAGAAATTAATTTTTAAGAGTAGTTCCTTCCCTTATTAAATCTTAGAAAATTTTATTTTCAGAGATTGGTAAATTGAAAAGGCTACTGAGAACTTCAGTTCAAATACAATAAAAAATTAAACATGTCCCATAAGTACTGAAACAAGTCAGAAATTGTTCAACCTAAGAATTAAGGTATTTGGTTAAAATGATTAAATTCAAGACAAGCACACACAAAAAGACCCAAGTTCCATATTTTGCACCAGAGCGGGGTGCAAAATATGGAACGCTTCACGAATTTGCGTGTCATCCTTGCGCAGGGGCCATGCTAATCTTCTCTGTATCGTTCCAATTTTAGTATATGTGCTGCCGAAGCGAGCAC
>NW_005370593.1:899815-922046 GCF_000412655.1 Myotis brandtii | reverse complement strand
GCTTTCGAGGGCCCAGCGAGCGGGAGAGGCTTGGTCCTGGAGGCGTCCGCGGTGCGGGAGGGCTGGGCCAGGACAACGCCGTACTTCCAAAGCAAGTTGTTTCCCACTTAAATGTCCTCTGATGAGTATCTTTAAAAAAAGAAGTAATTACTCAGCCATTATCACACCTTGAAAAGTTAAGGTAATTCCTGAATATCACCTAATATTCACTGTACGTTCAAATTTCTTTGTTTCAAAGACGGCTTTTATTGTTGGTTTGCCAAGGATCCAAGCGCAGTCCCGTTTACCGCATTGTATGTGGTGACTTCGTCCTTTAGGTCTCTCATTCTCCGACGGCACCCTCCCCATCTCTCTTCCTGCCCTAGGGGGGAAACTGGATATTTGCCCCGTGAGGCGTCACAGTTCTTGCATTTGGAGCGTCACAGTTCTTGCATTTGGAGCGTCACAATTCTTGCATTTGGAGCGTCACAGTTCTTGCATTTGGCCCATTTCTTACTGATAATATCTATCTCTCCATCTTACATGTTCCCTGGGAAGCCATAGGTCTAAGTGCCCAGCGAGAGCCTGGGTGAGTGTTGTCGGCCTGCGGTTCATTGTTGGGGCGCGTCCCAGCGTGACGCTGGCGATGTCCGGCTGAACCGGGGGGATCAGGGGAGGTCCCCCGCTTGACCCCTCCGCTACAAAGCTTCTCATAAGTGTTTCACTTAATGAGTTTAGAATGCACGGATGGACGGTGCAGGTAGAGCTGGTTGACTTTTAACCCTTGGCTCCTGCGCTTTAACGATGCAAACTAGAGGCACCTGGTGTCCGAGTTCTGTGCCCGGAGGAAGAAAACCGAGAAAACAAAACCAGGCAAAGAAATGAGGGAAGAGTGCTGATGCGATTTGAGCATTCGTTCCAGTCCACAGTTTGGTCACAGGAGCTAACATGTGTCTCCTTCCTGTAAGAGGTTCTTATGCAGCCACTGCATGTTGGCCCTGAGTGCTCGCTCTCCACCCACCCCTCTCACGGGGCTACCCTTCAGCTGCATTTATTTGTGTCGAATCAAATTGGGTAAGAAGATAGCTCCACCTATTATCTCCGACGAATGTAGGCTGGTGTTTCTTTTCTGGGTATTTTCTGAATGTTGTCTTCTCAGGCTAGCCATGTATTGAAAGCCCCGTCTAGGACAATGTGCTAGAGGCATTAAAATTTAACATCTTGGATTTCCTTATTCTGTTCTCTCCTTGCTATTGCACAGTTGTCTTTTCCTCCAGTTTCTTCTTCCCCCAATCTGCACATCCCCCCATGTACGTTGCATACTTCACTAACTGAACACATTTACCCAGCTCACTTTATGCCTTTGTCACTAAGCTCATGTCTTCCCACCACACATTTGCATCATTAAAACACTATTGACTTCTGCTAAACTAAACAATATTTAGGATTACATATTTGCACTTTGACAAAAACAATTCTTGGTCTTATCACTGCTTAATTATATGTAAATCTCCAGTCATTTTTTAGAGGGCAATAGTGTATGAATTCATTTGGAAGTCATATGCAAAAGTTATGTTAGTTGGCTTTTCAATTAATCTTTTGTATTCTGAGTTAAGATTGGACTCAAATGAGAAGAGTCTTAATAGGCATTGTTAACAATTGACTTTAGGCGAGATTGATTTAAAGGATTTTTCTTAGCTTATCTGATTTTTTAACAAAAATGTTTTTTTTTAATATTCTGGAACATTTGGACTCTATTACCAATAAATGTTGTCATAATAATTCCAACTATTTACATTGGCAGTGGAATAATACAGTTATCTGTTTTTTCTTAGTAGTATAAAAAACTGTGGTGCATCTTACAATCAATGACATTTTAGATCCAAAGAGGTTGTAGTACCTCATTTTTCAGAGAAGGGAACCGAGGCGAAGTGTAGGTAATTTTCCAGGGCAGGGCTGGCACGGGTCCTACCATCTTTGGGGACCAAACATTGCTCGTTACACTGTACCTTGTAGTATTACTAGGTCATACTGTTTGCATTATGTTACAAGGAAAAGAAGGAGGACGTCAAGCCTGCCATTTTACAACGTTTCTGAGTTCTGCTCATTGGGCTGCAGCAACAGAAGAGCACGCACCGAGAAGTGGAAAGTCTACCTTATTATTATTATTATTATTATTATTATTTTTAATTCACATAAAGGGAACATTCAGTGATATGACTCAAGTGAAACAGGCAAAAACCACAAGTCATTTCCTCTTCAGGAATTTTGCTCTAATTAAAAAGAAGAAGAAACAACCCACATTTCCACATCCTCTCGAACAGGGAACAGATGAGTCACTTAGAACCACAGCATCAATGACCCAGCTTTACCTGGTATGAAAGTGGTGAACTCCATCTGGGGAACAGAGGTTACAACTGGGCTTCAGGTTGTAATCTCCTGGGAAGCTTTTAACAATACCAGTGTCCAGGCCCACCCAGAATGAAAGTTCTGACATAATTGTTTTTCTGTCTTTCTCTGCTGTGAGCTCAGTCTTCATAAATCTGCTTCAGGCTTGTCAACGGCCTTCCTTCTTCCCTCTTGGCCCCTGTTTTTTTTCCATGGGACACACTGTCCATTAGATGAAGCTGATCTAAATTCCCCATGAGGCCCCTTCCTTTGCTATTCCTTTCCTTTTAATATTATTGATTTTTTTACAGAGAGGAAGGGAGAGAGAGTTAGAAACATCGACATCGATGAGAGAGAAACATGGATCAGCTGCCTCCTGCACACTCCCTACTGGGTATGTGCCCCCAACCAAGGTACATGCCCTTGACCGGAATCGAACCTGGGACCCTTGAGTCCCCATGCCGAGGCTCTATCCACTGAGCCAAACCAGTTAGGGCTATTCCATAACCCTATGGAATAGTTCCTTCCCTCACATTGCACCCATTGACTCCCCAGGACTTCTAAATGTTCCACATAGAAAGAACTCCAAAGATCTTACAAAACTCACCAGTGCTGGGTTTTACTTCTTCAAGGCTCTGCTAGGTAACCTTATAAACTAAAATGTGCTAGAGCACTATTTTCTAAATTTGCCTAGTTGATTTCCCTCTATCACTGTGGAAGAAGTTAGTTTTGCTTCCATTTACACATTCATTTCAACATTCCTTTACTTCATATAAGTTTGTGATTTTTGATTTCTCCTAGGAGCTGATTACAACATCTACCTTGCCCCTTCATTGATTAAAACAGTCAGTAATATCTTTAAAACATGCTTGTTTTTTATCTGTATGAGAGAGGCATGATTTTTAATTTTGTAGTTGTCTTTTAATAGTTTGGGAGTTCACCTAAGAAAACCAGGTATACTTTTTACCGGAGAGGTGCAGCTCATTGGCTGCTTCAAGCCCAGACACATCTGTTTTGGGCTCAAAATGACAATAGAGCTTTGCTGACTATCTGCTTTACTAATTTTAATATTGTTCCCTATTTATTTTGTGGTTTGTCTTTGTTTTGTTTACAGCAATGGTCATTGCCCACTGTTGGTAGCAATAATTGGGTATATGGTATTAAGGTGTGACCATTTGATGAGCTCTGTGAATGGATTAATGATTTGTAGAGATCTAGTCTTTCATGAGAGACAACAGAGAAACTAGTTTGTTTGTTTTGCTTGTTTGCCTATTCATCTATTTCGGTTCAAATCAATTAAGAATGTCATGTACTACTAAGAAGGAGTACAGCTCTTTTGATATCTGAACCAGTAAATTTTTTATACTTCTCTGTTTGACTGATGACTGGAATTTTAGAATAAATTAAATTTATAAATTCCATGTCTATATGTATGTAATTCAGAAGGTCTTTACCTCTCATTTTATGAATGTGTAATGTTTTCCTAAAACCCGATGGCATTAAGAAATTAGATTGTAAAATCTACTAAATTAAAGGAGCCCTGTTCTATTTTATGAGATATCTAAGTGCTTATCCTATATAATAAAAGCCTAATATGCAAATTGTTCGACCAGGAGTTCGACCTGGGAGTTTGACCGCTCGCTACTACGTGCGCTGACCACCAGGGGGCGACGCAGAACACGGCAGGTGTCAGCAACGTTGCGCTGGCAGTGGGCAGCAGTGGAGGCGCTGCTGGCCCTGATGGGCCCCAACAAGAGCAGGACCAAGGCGGGATGGTGGAGCAGGTGAGTGGGTGGTGCCAGGCCAAGGTGGGTGTGAGCAGGGGCCTGATCGCCCCACGAATCACCCCGCAGATGGCGACCAGCACTGAGGGATCCGGACGGGGGGCCTGGCCCCCATTGATCACCCTGCAGACCGTGAGCAGTGGCCAGCAAGTCCTGATTGCCCGATAGGGGCCGGACCCCAGGCTGGGACAGGGAACTGGGGGTGGGTGGCAGCGACCAACCTCCCGTGACGCCTGGGCAGTGGGCTGCAACCTCTCACCAGCTACCTAGGGGTGGGGTGATGGGAAGGGAGGTGTGGTGAGACTGCAGGGTGTCCACCAACCTTACTCTCACCCCCTGCTACCCTCCCCCGGGATGCCAGGGCTCACGCACTGGGGAAGCCCCCACGCTCAGGTTCTGGGCAACCGCGAGGAGCCTGCCCTGCAGCTGCTGGGACCTCAGGGGCCGGTTGGGCTCCCCGTGGATTTGTGTAGGAGCAGCTGGTCTGCGAGGCCAGCTGGGAGAGAGTGCGCTGCCTGCCTGGCTTCCATGTGGTGCCTCTGGGCAGCCCAGAGGCTTACGCTGTGCCCTGGGTCACGTCGTCCAGCTGTGCTCACTGCATCTCCGCATGGGGACTCGGGCACCATGAGTCAGGTAGAGGGGGCCTGGGGGCCCAGGTGCCCAGGCCCAGAGGTCAGCTGGGACCTGCCCTTGCATGCCAGACACTTGTGCTTTGATTGCTGGCCAGGCCTAGGGACTGCATCTGTGCACACATTTTGTGCACCAGGCCTCTAGCATAAATATAACATTTCTATAATTCTCAGAAAATGAAGAATTGGAACTTTGAAGATATAAAATGTGCTAGATTTAAAAGGCATTTAAAAAGAAACCAGCCCAGAAACATTTTAAGAATTTAAGTTCACATAATTTAGACAAATCTTTGGCAAACTAGACTCATTTCATTATTTGGTTTAATGAAAACAGCTCTGACTTCTCTGAATTACCAATGTTATATAGAAAACAAGTGTACATTTTTACTATACTTGTGTATGTTTTTCTAAACTTATACAGTTTTACTGATCAAATAAGCTAGCATCACTTCTACTTAATGCTTGCTTATGACATATTTACATCTGTCTTTAATCAAATTGTATCCTTATTCTGATGAACTTTATTTCCTTAGTAATTATGTTCTGTATTATGTCTTGGATTTGTCTTAAATTAGGTTAATTAATGGAAAAAAATAATTGGATACCTAGATCATTTCTAAGTAAGATCTGATACTAAAGTATTAATTATTAAGTACAATGTTGACTTTGTATACCTTTGCTTCTTCTGTATACTGTAGAAAGACTATATCTTTAGGTCTTGTTAATGAGCATTTACATTTTCACCATTTTGAGAAGTTGTATATGGGATATTAGCAACTGTAGAAAGTTGTGTTATATGAATGTCTGCATTCTTATTTATCTACCCCTGCCCCCGTTTTCTCTGAAAAATAAAAGTTACTTTGGTTAAAAGTTATAATTATTATAAATGATTGAGACTACATTGAGAAGCATTAGTTTTAGAGACATGTAACTGTGTATATACTTCTTTTTATTTTTTTCAGGTAAAAGATTAGTTTTGTCCTAAAGCAGCAGCATGAAGTTTTTCATAATAATACCTTATTTTTCTTTTAATCTTCCTTGTATCTGTAATTAGTTCTCCTCTTTCATTCCTGATGTTGGTAATTTGTGTTTCTTTTATTTTCTTGAACTCTCTGACTAGAATTTGATCAATTTTATTCTATTTTGCATAAAAACCCCAAAACAGTTTTGGTTTCCTTTTTCCCCCCTATTGTTTGTTTATTCCTATGTCATTGATTTATTATTTCCTTCCTTCTATTTACTTTAGTTTAATTTGTTCTTCTTTCTCTAGTATCTTGTAGTGTAAATCTAGATTATTAATTTTAGAGCTTTTTTCTTATCAATTTTAATGAGTTTTAATAATAGTAATACTGTGAACATTATATTTTAATTTAGTAACTTTTCATTGTCCAGAAGTATTAATATATTTTAGTCAGAGGGAAGATAATTCAGGTTTTAAAAACACTCTGTTTATAATAATATTCTCACAATTTTATCCTGTTGGCATGCAAAATTATTCTATATTAAAGGGGAAAAGAAGAGGTTACAAATAGAATTATATTCCTTATGCCCAGATCAATTTTTAAAAATTTATTTTCTTGTATATTTATTTGGTTTTACTACACATATCAAATTCATAAAGTTTTACTCTTTTTCTGAGTTCTTGCTGGTGGTTCCATTTAGTGAATTTGACTTATTGAGTACCATGCCTATCTGCTCCATTTAACATCAAATTCAACTTCCTCTGACTTTTTGTTTAACCCCAGATGACATCAAAATGATTATCAAATAATTTAACTAATATGTATATTACAAATTAATTCTGTTTACCATGTTAATGAAGAGCTAATGAAGAGGACTTGATGAGTCCTCTACAGTGTCAAGCATTTGATTAAGAAGACCAGTTGGTATACAGTCTGATTAGAGGATTTTAAGATAAATATCATTCTACACAGGCTTATCACAATGCCTGGACATCTCCTATTAAACATGTATTATTTATTTCCATTTAGAAATAGTTAGATTTATTATATACTGGTTAATATACCCACATACATTCCTGCAAATTAGTCAAGAGAGTTGAGTAATAGGACACCCCGGTAAGCTCTGTTCAGGGTCAGGGACACCTCACAAAAGGTAGTAGACTACTTAAGCAGCTGTACCTATGGAGGCTGTGAAGATTGCTAGCCCCCACCTGATACTTTGTCTTGGCTACAAGGCACTGTGGTTCCTATTCCAGCTTCCTTTTCTGGATTCTGGCATGCGACCCTACTTTCTGGAGAGAGAGAGAGAAGAGAGAGAGAGCGAGAGAGAGAGCAAGAGAGAGAGAGCGAGCACAATTTGTGATGGGACCTGGAAAAATTTTAATGTCCTATATTTATATTTAGTTAAAAATATTTACTTTCCTTTTTCTTTGTCACATGGATTATTTAAGTGCTTATACTATTTAGTTTCCAAATATTTGGAGAATTTTCTAGGTATATTTGTATTTTTTTCTAATTTAATTACCTTGTGGTATGATTTCAATTATTTTATTTTAAAATTTATTTTAATTTTATCTTTACTGTTGGAAAGTATTACAGATGTCCCCCTTCCCCCACCACTCACTGACCCCCCCTTCACCTTTCACCCGCACCCTCATTTCAATTATTTTAAATTTATTGAGACTTGTTTTATAGCCAGATGTGGTGTGGCTAGTGAATGTTCCATGTGTACAGAAAAAGAATGTGCATTTGTTGGCTGGAATGTTCTATAAATGTTAATTGGTCAAGTTAGTTGATAATGTTGTTCAAATCATGTATATTCTTGCTGAATTTTTGTACTTCTTTAATCCATTTGTGAGAGATGATTGCTGAAATCTCTACCTGTAATTATGGAGTTCTATTTGGCCTCTCAGTTCCAAGTTTATGCTTTATGTAATTGATGCTCTGTTGTTAGATACATACACATTTAGGCTTGTTATGAATTGACCCCATTATCATTATGAAATCTTTTTCAACTATCACAACTACTAATTTAATCAAATGGGCTTTGGATGATTTATAAAATTATTTAAAATAGAAACACACCTTGTGTTTTGCCAAAGCCACATCCTTTAGTCCCGCTTCACTTTTTTTCCTATGGCAACTATCTCCACCACTTAATTTTTTTGTTTGTTTGTTTGAATAAAACTTACACAGAGTAAGACTTCATCTGTTTTTTCACTGCTATATCCCAACTACCTGTCACAAAGTCTGACCTCAATAAATACTTCCTGAATGAACTAATGTATAAAAATGCTGCAGGAATTGTAAGAACATACTATTTCCATTACTTTACCCCACTTATACCGTGGTAAGGTGGCCTCTGCTTACACTGGGGCTGTTCTAGAAATAACTTCTACATCACAGTGTGCTTTCATGTAGCCCTTTAGCACAACTAGTGCTACAGTGCTGCCATGGCTTCTCAGGTTCTCAAGAAGATATTAGTCAGATAATGAAATTACTTATTGGTTGAATTTAGAGAGGAAGAAGGTGGGGAGAGAGAGAGAATTCTTTGTTTTAACTTGCTCTTTGTATTTCAGCCACTTCTATTCTAGCTAGGATTTAGTACTGAGTCATTCCAGAATAGTGAGTTTGAGTGACAGTCACTAACACCCTGGCCCCTCACCATGGCCCCTATAATTTGAATTGCACTCCTTCAGGAAACCTTTCAGGCCCTCGTATAAAATGGACTCTTTGGGCCAGCCTCACTGCTTCTAGGAGTGGCTCTATATATTTCTGGATTGTAAGGTAAGTAGGAGTTAGGTTCTTATACCAAGACTCAAGACCCAGCTTCATAAAGTGTTCATATTTAACATCTCCTTATCCACACTGCAGTTTCACTTCCTCCACCAACTCTCTTCATTCACATAGCTGAAGGTGTTTGTTTTCCCAGGAAATTTAACTGCAAGTTCACCAGAAAAACTGAGGCTACCCTATTGAAATATTTTATAATGTATACTGCAAGTAAAACATTTATCAATCAAATCTTCCTCTCAGATTTATTTCTGAAGGGAGAAAACATCTTTAAAAAAAAAATTAATCATGTGTTTTGGGTCTCCTGGGTAGATCCCTAGGGTCTTATGGTCAGAATTCCAATCCCAGCTCCACCTCTTGGACAACCCACACCCTCTTGTGAAATAGGGATAATATTAATAACTAGAGGCCCGGTGCATGAAACTTGTGTACTGGGGGGTGGTGTCTCTCAGCCTGGCTTGTGCCCTCTTGCAGTCTGGGAGCCCCACGATCGATTGCCTTAAGGAGGTAGGCCCTGCCCACCTGGCCGGGGCTCCACGATTGATTGCCTCACAGAGGGAGGCCCTGCCCACCCGCCACAGCGCCGCCGGCCGGCCGGGTAGTCTGGACCTCCCTCTTTGGGGCAATCGATTGCCGAGCCCCCCTGATCGATCACCCTGCCAGCCGGTGGCCTATGCGTATCATAGCATGGTTGTCCGGACAGTCATTCTGCTGTTTGGCCGTTCGGTTGATTTGCATATTATGCTTTTATTATTATAGATGTCTTCCCTGCTCGCTTTTGTGGGTTGACAGAAGGATCTATGAGAAATGCTTGGGAAAGTACCTTGTGCATTGCAGAGCTCTGCAGGTGTGTAGGTAGCTGTTGCCATGAGACACTTTTTAGCTTTAAGTTTTGCAGCGATTGAATATTTTTACTCATTAATTCAAGAAGAGCATTTGGGTTTTTGCATCAGAGGCCTTCACTACATCCTGAAGAGCATCTGCCTATGACTCTTAAATTGGGAAGAATAGAACTCAGTATCCATTGGCTGTTACCTTGGAAACTAGGAGCATTTAAAAACACTGGAAAGGAAATAATGTAACTGGGAGGAAAAGCACACTTAGGACCAATCACCTTCCCCTGTCCTTCCCCCCTCCCCCAAAGGCTTAAAATAGTAGGCACCTACCTGTTTAAATATTTCCTAGTCATTTTTTCCCCCTGAAACCCCAAAGATATCTACATTAGGGTCACCCTTATTAAATACACGATAAAAAGGAGAGAGATAAGATCTGTTGTCACTTTGGGGAAGTTAAGACTTACAAGTCATACTACTTGTATCTACTTTGTACCCACTATTGGCCTATTGGTTTTGTCTAGGATGCTTCAGCAGCCATTACGAGTCCCAATATAATTATCCAGGACTTCAGAGGGTTAAAAAAAAAAGAAAAGAAAAATCCAAGCAACCAATAGTATTTTCACCAGAAACTTCCTCATCCTTGTTATAATATATAATTCTGGTTCATGCTAAGCTCACAAACTACATTTTTTTCTGTATCCTACATTGACTCCTCTTTGTCTATGATCCATAACTGTTGAACGACCCCCTAACCCCCATCATCCTCTTGCCTGTCCCCCCCAATACCCTCTTACCTGCCCTACTCTCACCCCCACCCCACAAGCCTTAGTGCTTGGATCCTGCTTTCCTCTTCAGTAACTTTGGGTAAATTCTACCACTTGGGGTTTGTTCTTCGAGTGTGGACATCTTATCTCTTTGGTTCAGTGGAGGACACACTTCAGTGTGCTCAGTACTTACCTCCCCCGAACTCATTTAATCCAGATTCCCGGGATTGTGATTTTGTGATTCAGTGGTTTCGGAGAGGGAATTTTGATACATTGACTACATTATTATTAATCCCTTTCCACAGGCAAGGGCTAGAGAGGAAACCAAGTGGATGGATGGACTGATTGGATGAGGACTTACATTCTTCTATTTTATCAGAGTTAAACTATCAGGTTGTTTTCTTATATTACATTGGAATTCTTTTATTCAATGAACTTTGACCTTGAACTTTTAGAGGGAGTACCTTTAATATGTTTATTGGTAAAATTTTTCTAAAGACGGACAGACAAATTTAAAGTAAATATAAAAAATATTTCCTGTCCATGCCGGTGTTTCTCAGTAGTTAGAATGTCAACCTGTGCACTGAAGAGTCATGAGTTCATTTCCTGGTCAAGGGCACATACCTGGGCTGCAGATTCATCCCTGACCCCAGTTGGGGTGCATTCAGGAGGCAACCAATCAATCTCTCTCTCTTTCTCTCTCCCCTCCCTCCCTCTACTTTCTCTTTCCTGTCCATGCCGGTGTTTCTCAGTAGTTAGAATGTCAACCTGTGCACTGAAGAGTCATGAGTTCATTTCCTGGTCAAGGGCACATACCTGGGCTGCAGATTCATCCCTGACCCCAGTTGGGGTGCATTCAGGAGGCAACCAATCAATCTCTCTCTCTTTCTCTCTCCCCTCCCTCCCTTCTACTTTCTCTAAAAAAATCAATGGAAAAAAGATCCTCTGGTGAGGATTAGCAACAACAACAAAAATATCTCCTGTCCTGAGCAGTTGTATACTTAGTTAAACTGAATCTACTAAGACAAAGCTCAGACATGTTTTGAAAATTAAGAAACTATTATCCAGAAATTCAGGAAAGATAGCTGGTAACAATCATAGCAGCTCTTTTGTTCTTATTCCAATTCTTTGATGTCTCTGGTAGCTAAGGAGATGTTCTCATTGGAAATGGCTTAAGTACTTGATAAGTTAACATGTTTCTTTTCAGAGCACTTGTCATTGAGGTTGACCACTGTCTACCACTTTGAGAAAGACAATTCTCAGCCTCTTCTCACCACAGCATAACCCCTCTAAGGGATACCCCTCTTTCTGACAATAACAGAGGTGTACTAAATTGGTTCTCAAAGGATTTCTCCCTTTTCTCCTCTCTGGGTAAGATGGGCAGTGTATGTGTTATTTGAAAAAGTTCCTGAGGTGGTTCTGAAATGCCCACCCATTTTCCACTGGGAGTCATAGCTTTCATATCTCCTAATTTGCTCCTTTTATTTTATTTATTTTTATTTTTTTAGCAGGCTTAATTCACTTTATTTTTCTTGTATAAAATTATGTGGTGGCCACAGCGGGAGCCTGGGTCCTCTGCACAGAAACTCTGGTGTGGGTCTTGACAAGATGGTCAGTGAATTCCTGATAGGGAGACTTGGTGAACACACTCTCTTTCCAGAGATCTGGGGTGAGATAGCTGTAGGTCTTAGAGATGGCATCAAAGGTGGCCTTGGCGAAGTTGCCCAGGGTGGCAGTGCAGCCCCTGGCTGAAGTGTAGCAGTCGTCAATACCAGCCATCATCAGCAATTTCTTGGGCACAGGGGCCAAGACAATGCCCGTACCCCTGGGGGCAGGGATGAGGCGCACCGTACAGAGCCACAGCGGCCAGTTACCTTGCAAGGTACGGTGTGGGGCTTGCCAATCTTGTTTCCCCAGTAGCCTCGCCGCACGGGCACTTAATTTAATTTTTTTCTATGAAGCTTATGTTTATTCAGTATCTCCTCTCTTCTGGATAAGAGAAGAATCTCTTCGTTCTTCCCCTCCCCTTATACAGTCATCTCACACATCTTTCTTCTTCTTGTTGTCCAGGGTTTTATTTCAACTGTTACAATAACACAAAAATAGTTATTATTTTTATGGTTAAGGATTAAATATACCATGATTAATTTTTGCCAGTTTGTATTTTTATTGAACTCTATTCTTTATTGCTCAAGTACATTCTTTAGGTTTTTGTTTTCAGTGAGAGTCTATGGGTGGTAAGCTCCCTTAGTCTATTATATCTGAACTAGAGGCCGGGTGCATGAAATTTGTGCATGGGTGGGGTCCTTCGGGGTGACCTGCGGAGATTGGGCTCTAGCTCATGCCCCAGGCCTTCCAACACCAGCTTGCGCCCTCAGCCTCACAGCCCTGCAGCCCCACCTGGCACCCTGCCTTGGCCTGGTGCCGCCCGCTTGCCCTGCCCCCCGCTGCCGCCCCTGGTTACCGTCTGCAGGGTGACTGGCGGGGCGATCAGGGCCCCCACTCATACCTGCCTTGGCTTGGTGCTGCCCACTCACCGGTCCTACCCCCTGCCCCCACTTGCCCCCCGCTGGTCACCATCTGTGGGGCGACTGGCAGGGTGATCGGGTCCCCATTCACACCCGCCTTGGCTTGCCGCTGCCTGCTCACCTGCTCCACCATCCTGCCCTGGTCCCGCTCTCATCAGGGCCCATTGGGGCCCCCAGCGCCTCCACTGCCACCTGCTGCCAGCACCGCATTGCTGACACCCTCCATGTTTTGCACCTCCCCCTGGTGTTCAGCGCATGTCATAGTGAGCAGTCGAACTACTGGTTGGTTGAACTCCCACCTGAGGAGACAATTTGCATATTAGGCTTTTATTATATAGAATAGCTAGGTATAGAATTAACCTATAGAATTTCCTCTCAGTATGTAGAAGATATTACTTTATTTTCTTTTGACATTGATTGTTGCTGATGATACATTTCTTGTCAGTCTACTTGTCATTCCTTCACAGGAATATGTCTTTTTCACCCTAGTAACTTTTATATTGTTCCATAGTTTGCCCACACACTATGTAGATTTGTTTTTATTGATTCACTTTCCCTCAGAGTGCATTTTTAAACTTTGGACACTTAACATTTCTTCAATTCTCAAAAATTACTAGCCACTAACCCTTTGAATAATGCTTCTCTTCCATTAACCCTTTGCTCTTGTGGAATTGATTAGATATGCCTGTGTTGTTTCAGTTTCTCTTAAAAAATATTTTTATTGATTTCAGAGAGGGAGAGAGAGAGAGAGAGAGAGAAACATCAATGATGAGAGAGAATAATTAATTGGCTGCGTCTTGCATGATTGGGGATTGAGCCTGCAACCTGGGCATATGCTCTGATGAGGAATCTAACCTTGACTGCCTGGTTCATAGGTTGACTCTCAACCATTGAGCCACCGTAGCTGGACAGTTGTTTCAGTTTTTCAATGACTCTTATTTCTCCCTTTATCTCTGTGAGGATCCTGAAAATACATAAACACTTTTTGGATTATTCTATTATTCATTGCATTTGCAATGTTGCCTCACTTTTTTTTTTTAGTTATCTGTCTTTATTGAGAGATTCTAACTTTCTCTTTCCCTCTCTTTTCACTCATCCTTCTTTGATGGTGGTCTCTACCTCGATCCCCCAGGAGCCCTGTTTGGAACTAGGTATTACATGGGTGGTGGGAGAGGCCTATTCTGGGTGCTATGGAGTAGGTCACAGGCCTGGTCTCTGCATTCATTCCTGGACGGCCTTGCTCAGGTCCTCGTTCAGGTCAGCTTGACTTCAGACTGTGCCAGTGTCCTTCTCTCTCCCGAGATTTGCAGCCTCCCAGGAGGCTGAACCTCAGGCAGCAGCTGCAGTAGTCCCCTCTTGGGTAGGGTGGGCGGGGGACACTGGTCCAGCCCTGATTTCTCACAGTGAGCCTGGCTCAGGGCACCTGCCATGTGTGGAGCATCTCGAGTCACCATGAATCCCTAAGAGCTGAAATCAATTGGGTACAAGGAGGTCATTATTTGGCTTTAGAGCTCATCTTTAAATATCTCCTTTTCATATTTTGTCTATTACTTTATGTTTAGAGCAGTGGTTAGAGGGGTGTGGCCCAATCCTCTTTTATTAGGAACCAATCCCCCTATTCCTTTTGATTCCTTCATTGGTGACCATACCGCTCAGCCAATTTTTCACACTTCCAATCACTGTTGGATCCCCAGATGCACTCAGAGCAAGAAAGCGTGAATTGTTCTTGATGATTTTCCTCAGAGACAGATAGTGGTGTGAGCCTGATGACAGGAGTGGGTTGGATTTCAGTAGGCTGTGTCAAGTGAGGTTAGGACATGGCTGGCTTGAGTGTGAGTCCTGACATCACGTTCCCTCTACCTTTGCTCCTCCTATCGCTTCTGTCCTCGGCTAGTCTGGCGCAGACTGATGCCCCAGCACACAGCGGAGTGTGAGAATGTTGCCTTTGGTTTGGGCTGGTCCAGATGTGACGCCTGCTGTCATTTCTGACACTCTTCCTTGAGCCTAATTATTTCCAGCCTCTGGACTGTGGAAGGGGGCAGCTCTGTGTGGCTGTGAGTTGCGCACTGTTCCTGAGGACAGGAAGCAGTGGGGACAGAAATCATGCCAGTGTTCCACCCACGCTGTGCACCCACAGGGCTGTGTGAGGGCCCAGAGTGAGGCCCTTCTACACACAAAGATGTGAGTTAGACTGTGGTGGCCAGACAAGGATGCCTCTTTCTAGGTTTCTCATCACCTGTAAACCCCTCTTTTCTTTTTTTTAAAACATAAAACTTTTATTTTTTTAGTTCATTTTTGGAGAGAGAAGAGGGAGAGGGGAGAGAGAGAGAGAGAGAGAGAGAGAGGAGAGAGGAGAGAGAAACATCGATCGGTTGCCTCCTGCATGAACCCCAACCAGGGGTCGAACCCACAACCTGCTTATGAGCCTTGGCTGGAAATCGAACCCACCACCTTTTGGTGTACCAGATGATGCTCCAACCAAGTGAGCCACACCCGTCAGGGCTAGACCGCCTTTTAGTCACCCTTATAGGCAGAGTGCTGCTGAACTCCCTATTGGGAATGCTTTCCTACTGGGTTATGGTGAAGGGAGGGTCAGGGCCAGCTGCTAGGTGGATGTGCCACCTGACTAGCTGCTGGAAGAAGCTCTGGAGACTGGGCTTCTTCCTTCCCTATTTCAGTGTACAGTTGGCAGACAGGGTTCCAACTTACCCTTTTTCTGGCTTAGACCTCAAACATTTTCTGCAACTAGTGATACCCTCAAATTGCCAAGTAGCCAGAGCAGTTTTGGGTCTTTATTCCCTCCAGAGACCAACTTTTTGTGTATAGTGCCACTGACACCTTGGGCCTGGATTGATTCCTGCCCTCATCTCCTAGCGGTATAGCAATTTCTGGCCATAAAACCATTAAAAATTGGCCACAGGGAAGTAGTTGCTGGAAATACAGTCCTTACTACACAGGAAAGTCATGGTAAATATCACCTTTTAGTGCTGCCAAGATACTCAATATAAAGTAATAGCATAGCCTGACTTCTTCTCTAGGGACCCTTCTGTACTAGTGCCTAAGACAGCATAGAAACATGTGGTGTCCAGACCAAATGCATGCTTCCTTTGTTGTTGTTGTTTGACTGGTTTTCAGCAGCCTTGATACTTTTTATATACCCAGAACTTGCCAGGATTCCTTCAGGGAGGTTTAGGAGATGAACAGAAAGAAAGATAGGCTCATTGGTAATAGGAAAAGCAATACTTATAAAAAAGACAGAGGATGCTAGAGAAAGAAAATCAAGGAAAAGAGACTGGGAACAAATCCAATCTGAGGGTTTCACATTGTGGTTGGTAGAAAATTGTTGGAAGTCTCATTCTCAAGCATGTCATGTGCCAGCCACTATACCTGAACCCAATTAGTAGTGACAAGGAAATGAGACTCGGACAATGAGGAGTCTGTGTCACATACAGCCAGGTGTAGGAATGGGGGAGTCAGCCTAACCTAATATTTAGACAATGGAGGCTTTTTTTTTTATTGTCTAAAGTTTTACATATGTCTCCTTTTTCCTCATTGACAACCCACTCTTTGTATCTGGTATTGTGATCCCTCCAACTTTGTTCTTCTTAGGATATGGAGGTTTTTGATGAACTTCTCTTCTAGGAAGTATTTTACTAGGCTAGACAGAGTTTACCAGTGCAGGGGGTGGGAGGGCAGCATTGATGTTTGGAGCAGGAACTTTCTTCCTCATGTGGGAAGCTACTTTCAGTTAGGCAATGAACACATTTAGAAGTCTGGTATTGTGATCCCTCCAACTTTGTTCTTCTTAGGATATGGAGGTTTTTGATGAACTTCTCTTCTAGGAAGTATTTTACTAGGCTAGACAGAGTTTACCAGTGCAGGGGGTGGGAGGGCAGCATTGATGTTTGGAGCAGGAACTTTCTTCCTCATGTGGGAAGCTACTTTCAGTTAGGCAATGAACACATTTAGAAGTCTATATATGCCTTCCATGGTTACTGTAAAGAAAATGTCAACCATGGGCCCTGGAACACAATAGGGCAGTGGTAGATAAAATTCCTAGAGAATTGAATGGCCATGGAATTATCAAATTACCTGTAAAACAGTATGTCAGGTGGCTGTTAACATTCAGATCAAAGAAATCAAAAGTAGAATTTTGAATGTCATTGGTCCCATGGAGGAGATGTAGGTATCACCCATAAGAACTAGGGAGCAGCAAGTGTGTTCTTAATGATTGCAGCCTTCAGGGAGCAGGAAGGGAAGTTTGTAGGTGGATTATAGAGTCTGTAATGGGGATGGAACTTGAGACGCACCAGAAAAACAGGTTTCCTTGAATGTGGCCATTTGGGATGCTGAGAAGCCAGAGTCCAGGAGAACTTTCCCACATTGTGCTCATGGTTTATTCCACGTCTGTTTCACTTTTCTGTCTACTGCCGCATCTGTTCCTTCTCTTCTGCCCCCACCATTTAACACTTACAGTCATCCTTTTCAACCTTTTCACAATGCTCTATTATGAAAACAATAAGAGTTTCTGTAACATGCTAGGCTTTGTGTACTTCACATGCATCATCTCATTTCATGGTTCCCACAATTCCAGCAAGTAGTTATGAGGGAACTTTCAGGAAATCTCCAAATGGGGTTTAAGATCCCTGGGCCTGATTATGTAAAGGTGTTTTCATCTCATAGGAACAGAAAGTACTAGTGAATTGTGATCACTGCTTTTTTTTTTTTTTAAGATTTGTGTTTTTTTCTTTTCTTTATTGATTTTTAGAGAGAGAGGAAGAGAAAGGGAGAGAGAAACATGATGTGCGATCATGTCCATTGGCTGCCTCCTTCACCCCCACCTCCCTAACCAGGCGCAACCCAGGCATGTGCCCTGACCAGGAATTAAACCAGCAACATTTTAGTGCATGGGACGATGCCCAAGCAACTGAGCCACACCGGCCAGCATGTGACCACTATTTTTAAACCAGACTAACAAGGGTTGCTACAAGAAGATCCTGCAAAATCTTCTCTAATGAAGGGAAAATGAATAATACATGAATAATACATGCTTTGCTTAGGCTCTTTTTAATAATCAAACATGTCTGGGAGTCGGGTTTGAATTAGTGAGTGTCAATAGTTAGTCAGGAAATGTTGGTACCTTTCGGGGGCGGGGGGGAAAGGGAATGAAAAAACATACCTTTCCAAGGAGGAGTAGGGGTTGAAATTGTATTGTGGTAACCACTGAACATATGCTGGTTCAGGAGAGACATGGAAGGCTGAGAAATTGATTTCTCGGTGGTGGGCCTGAGCGGGCTAATTTGTAGCAAAATTGGTTATTCTCACTCTGTTCTTCAGTAAAGTAGTTGGACCTTTTGATCTGAGATGTTTTGCTCTACTCAGAGAGCTCATAGCTAAAGCTTAGCTGGGCACTGTGAACAGAGACAGTTTTTCTTTAACAGAAACCACCCTGATGAAGTTATGTCATCAGAATGTCTGACTGAGGGAAAAATGGGGTCAGTGAGGGAGCATAGAGATCCAGAGGCTTCTGTTAGAGTCTTTAGAAACTAACTAGTGGGATGTGGGAGTAGGAGATGGAGTGAACATTTGGTGCCCTTCACATGGGGCTGATGGGAGAAAGAAATTCTCCCTGCCACAATGATCAAGTCATAGATTCATAGAACTTGAGTGATGGGTATGGCTTAAGCAAACATGCCTCTCATTGTGCAAATAAGAGACTGGCCCCCAAGAGATTTATACAAGGCCACACATTAAGGAACTGCTAGAATGAGATTCCAATCCATGTCTTCAGACTTTAACTTTATTTACAACACACTACATGGCGTATAAATTATTTTTTAAGGTTTCTAATTTAGTCCTGTACTTGATATGGCCAAATAAGTCTCTTGCTTCCTTTTATGAAGACAGAGACTACAGATTTGCAATTATTTCCTTATTAACAACAATGCCAGAAGCTCATAAGAATTTTACATAGCAGATAATAAACTCCTACTCATAGTCTGAGAGAAAGATGGAAAAATTTTACATTAAAAACATCAAAATCCCAAACATTCATGGATCCAATTCTTACTAACATTCCTTTTCCCTTCTACTTCTTTTTATTTTTGTGATGGTTTGGGGCTACCTGGAGTGAATGATAATTTATCTTGCACAAAATAGAATTTGTTCTTGCATCCTGCTGGTGAAATGCTGAGCTAAATAAATGGAAATAGATATATAAGTCCCAGGAATAAATTGGCCTCCTTGCTTAGAAATCAAGCATATACTTCAGTTCTTTCTTTCTGGTAGGTAAGAAAAATCCACAGGGCTAAAAAATCCATCTCCTTCCCCATATTAGGACCTTACTCAAGCTCTGTTCATTTATAGCATGATGGGGTTTTCTTGCTTCCTTTCCTTCTCTTCATTATCACTCATTCTTGGGAGGAGTCTTTCGCAAGACAGAAAAAAAAGAGGGACTTTGTCAGCACAAGAGTATATTGAAGTTGTGCGATGAAAGGTGGTCAATATTAGCAAGGAAAAGTGTGTTAGAAGTGGTGTCTCTCCTAGACTCTGAAGGACTTAAAGTAATCAGACTCACAGGACACGGAGAAACTGATTCCCAGTCCCCTCCCCAGGGGTAGAGTCAGGACCTTGAGGGAAAGACAGGGATGGAAGAAATAACAAAGACATGGACGAAGAGATAAAAAGGGAGATCAGAGAGAAAAGGGCCTCACAAAGTTTGCCAAAAACAGGCTCTGTGAGGACTGAGGAGTTACTTGATGGAAAAAGTAAAGGGCCCCATGTATATCTGTGATCATCTAATCAGTGAGACCATTTATTTTGGTGATAGACTATATACCTAAGGAAAAATAGAATTTGCTGTCCAAACTGATACCTCTCTCTGTAAGTGAAAGGCGGCATTACTGAATATACTGATACAACAGATACAAACTGGTATCATCAGGCAAATCTGGACGTATGATCACAGACTAGCTATACCCCTTCTAGATCTCACAGACATAACTAAGAAGTTAGAGTTACATTCATTCAAAGCATAGTTATTAAGCACCGATGTACCTGGCATTGTGCTTGGTACTAAACATTCAAAGCTGAGCTCTTCTGTTCTGTACCAGATGAGTGTTCTTTCTATGGCTGAGGCTTTCATGGCATAAAAGAGTAAGGCAAAACCTTCACAGGCCAGTTCAAAAATTATGCTGCTTCTTAGCAGGGCTTGTGTATATGGCGGCTTCCACCTGGTCTACCTGCACAGTGGTGGCTGCATAGCCAAAAGCATGCTGAATCAGAGTGGTGTGATTTTGTTCTGCCTCTGACCTGCATATGCTGATTTTAACCAAATGAACACCTAATCCTGTAGTGAATCTTATTAAGCCCTTTGCCCATCCACATTCCATCTGTTACATGTCTCATTCTCTATCCTCCGAATAGAATAAGCTTTGCTTTTTTTCAGACTCTTTTTTTTTCTTTTTGTGTTTGATGTCTTTCAGAAATAGGCCTGGAGCCAAGAAATACAGTCCAGCTGGAGTGGGTGTCACTGAGAGTTCTCAGTGTCCTGAGTTACCTTCTCTAACACTCTACTTCTCTTATCAGCAAAGCCTCCACTTTTGATGGCGTTTAATGCAGTGTGCTGTGGGGCTCTGCAGTTGGTTTTACAGACTTTCCTGCTAGGACTGCAATTACTGGCTCCCTAGAGTGTAAAAGACCCTTGGGGCTCACAGTTATGGTGTCTTCTGCTAGAATCAGTAGGTCTGTGCCCCAGCCCCGCTGCAGAGCCCAAATACCTTCTGGTGGATGGATCATAATTTTGCTTCAGTGGGCCTTCCTCCTCCTTTTGATCCGTTTGCTTATTTTATTATCTTACGGACCAAATCATTCATACACATCAAAACCAACTCAACTTGAAAAGAGACCTCAGGGCCTCTATCCCGGAATAGCAAAAGGGTACAGACAAATCTTCCCAAGGAGTATATTTCTGTTTATTGGAGTTTCTCTCCTGGCAGGTATGATAGGCTTTACTCTGGAGGAATGGAAAAAATTTAAAAGGTGTTGATGGTATGGCAAGTTCCAAATTTGGTTCTCTTTCAGCAAGCACAACCCCAGACACCTGGGCTCTGCCCCTCTTTTTTGTATTATTTACTTCATGTCTGTGTCAGTTTCCTCCATTTTTAAGGTCCTGTGAGGGGAGGTTTCTTGTGTTTCTCATCTTTCAAACCCTCCCTTACCCTACCCTACTCCACCCTAGTGTTAAATCTATTGTTTTCCACAGAGAAGGTAATTGATACACGGTTTTCAAACTCAATAAATCTTTTTTTTTCATTTTTTAAAATTGTATTTATTGGGGTGAGACTGGTTAACAAAATTAAATAGGTTTTGGCCTAGAAATAAGTGATTTGCTTATTTGCTACTTCCTGTACACGGAAAGACTCACCGAAAGGTTCTTAGATGGAATGCAGGCATTAATGTCCTTTGAATAATAAGGCCACGCCAAAGATGTGGAAAACATGAAAGTCACTGTGTGTGCAGTCCTATGGGGAGGTTTTGCTACTTCAGATGCAGAATCTTCAAGTCCCTAGCAATGCAGATGAAATGTAGGGTTGATGCCACATTCGATCTTTTGATTCTTCTGCTTATTGCTGTTGCTGTCTGACATACCAACATATTTTGCCATAGATGGAAGAAAAGGTGTCTTTCACCTAAGAACACGCAACTAACCCAAGGCCCAGGGCCTGCCTTAAAAGGAACACCCAGAATCCTTGGTTCGCTCCCAAACCAAGTAGGCTAGTCTGTGCCCCACCTGAACTAGACAGGAATCAATCCAGCCTTAAAAAAATAACAGCAAAGGGAATAAGACATTGGACAAGTGACCACTTGATTCTCTACATCCTATTCCTATTTATTTAGTGTTTCAACTCAGCTGTAGCATACATGCACGCTCCCATATTTGACCCTTTCATGTTGCTTCTCTCTATTAATAGTCATTTGGCTTCTGGTTAGCCAGAGATGATTATGCTTCATTACCACCTCTGGTTAACACTCTAGTTGCCAGGAATTCTATTTGTGTTGTATTTGAGAACAATCCAAATTTCTGCCTCACTGAGTGCAACAGTGTGTGTGTGTGTGTGTGTGTGTGTGTGTGTGTGTGTGTGTATTGGCCCTATGAATAGATGATGGAAGGTCAAGGCATTAGGAAACTTCCCATGAATTTCCAAGTAGAAAATAAAAATGCAAAATATAGTAACTTTCTTTGCTTAGAAACTAGACCCCCTCAGGGCTGGGAAGTGAGAAACCTGAGATACTATCTCCTGTCCTCTCTATGCCCAGAGGGGGATGCTTTTCTGCAATTCTAGTAACACTACACCTTTTAGTCATCTACCTACCAAGAAGAAGGAAAACTATCACAAAGATCATGTCTTTGTCATCAAACAACATTCCTAATCCAGCGAAGACATAAAGGGTGTCCCAAAATTCACGCAAGAAGTAATTTTGATAGAAAGCACAGGTTTATAATTAAAAATTGTAAATTTTTTATTGATTCATAAAGTATACAGTATAGGGTTATGTATGGAATAGC
>NW_005370593.1:871059-898570 GCF_000412655.1 Myotis brandtii | reverse complement strand
TGCGTATGTGCCAGCAAAGCCGTGGAGGCCATTTAACAGCAAAGCTATTCCATACATAACCCTATACTGTATACTTTATGAATCAATAAAAAATTTACAATTTTTAATTATAAACCTGTGTTTTCTATCAAAATTACTTCTTGCGTGAATTTTGGGATACCCTTTAGAAGATAGTCTTTTGATTATAGATAGGCGTTCTTTGCCAAGCTCCATCGTTTTGCTGTGTGTGTGAACAGGCTATTAAATTCCTTAGGATGGCTCTTCCTTCTACCCCTTTCCTCAGTTCCAGTATTTTAAACTTAAAGATTCTACCCAGCACTGACTGATGCAACACTACACACAGTTACTGAATGCGGGGCTTTTGGCTCCTGGGAATCCTTGGGGATCAATACCAATTGGAATGCCTTAAGCAATAGCTGAGAAAGCCAGTAGAAACTTAAAGTTTTCTAATCTAGGCATAAATAGCCAGTTGGGGCTTCTTTGAAATCTATAAATTGGGAGAAAATATGTGGGCCCTGGATTGGTAGAGAAGGCAGTGAAATATTCTGGTAAAAGTGAACATAGGCAAAAGCCAGTTGTGTCAGGGACAGATAGTTTCTTAGTTTGGCTAGAACATAAGTTTCATGAAAGGAACTTGAATTTTTATACACAGAATTAAGAGAAGCAATGAAATTGCAAATTTAATAAACATGGATATGTCTTTTTAGGTGTCATTTCAACTGCTAAAGTGGTGCCCTTGGTGGGTACTCAATAAATATTCAATGAATTGGATTGAAAGGTCTGATTTGGGAGTTTTTTTGAGTCCCTTTTCTCTGTGCAGTTCTGTGATTCTAAGAAGGCCAGGAGGCAAGAGAGAAAGTAGCAGGCTTGAAAATCTGAAAAGGATTTCGTATGGCTGGACCATGAAATGCAAAGGAATTCTGATGAGAGATGAGGCTGGAGAATATGTGGAGGCCAAGTTACACAGGGACTCTTCAGTGGGTTAAGACATTTGGACTTAATCCTAAAAGCAGAGGAACTAGAGAAGGACTTTTAGCGAGGGTTATGACAAACTTAGATATACAAGTTAGAAAGATTATTGGGTGCAACATAAAGAATAGATTGGAAGAGCTCAAGTAGGGGCAGGAGAACCAGTTGGGAGACATCTCACAGTTGAGAAATGGTGATTTTTACCCGAACTAGGCTAATGGCAGTGAGAGTGGAGAAAAGTGAATGGATTATAGAGAAGGAATTTACAGTCCTTGACATTGATTGGATGTGAGGGAACTTGGTTGAAGTGGAGCAGAGTGGAGGATGACTCCCAGGTCTCTAATTTGGGCAATGATAAAAGGTGGTGCCATTGACAAAATAGAGAACAGAAAGAGATATGGGTTATGGCAGTGGTTCTCAACCTGTGGGTCGCGACCCCTTTGGGGGTCGAACGACCCTTTCATAGGGGTCTCCTAAGACCATCGGAAAACACATATATAATTACATATTGTTTTTGTGATTAATCACTATGTTTTAATTATGTTCAATTTGTAACAATGAAAATACATCCTTCATATCAGATATTTACATTATGATTCATAACAGTAGCAAAATTACAGTTATGAAGTAGCAACGAAAATAATTTTATGGTTGGGAGTCACCACAACATGAGGAACTGTATTAAAGGGTCGCGGCATTAGAAAGGTTGAGATCCACTGGGTTATGGGGAAGTGGTAGAGAGAGAAGATGATGAATTAAATTTTCTACATGTTGAGTTTGAGGAGCTTGTGTAGTTGGCAACTGGATTAGTGGGTCTGAAGTTCTGAAGAGAGATATCAGTTGAAGTACTGATTTGGGACTATATGATGTAGACATGGGAGTAGATGAGTTTTTGCAGGAAATACTAACATTTAAGGGCTTGGAAGAGGGAGAGGGGAGCATAATGAAACCTAACCATGAGTGGTCAGAAAGGTAGAAGGCAAACAGAGAGATGTGCATAAGGGAGGAGAGAATTTAAGGAACGAGGGAATGGTCCAACCTCCTCATATTTAAGTCATCCAATTTCTAGGTTTCCAAATATTTCAAATTACCTTTGGTTAATAAATCCTAGATTAGGAAAAAAAGGCATTTCCAAACGCTACTCTGTGAATGATATGGCCCAAGGTCATTGGTCTATTTTATTGAAACATATCTAGGTTCTGCTCCCTTTGAGGATTTTACCTAATGCTAAATAGAACGA
Organism: Myotis brandtii; assembly: GCF_000412655.1. Taxonomy (NCBI): domain Eukaryota; kingdom Metazoa; phylum Chordata; class Mammalia; order Chiroptera; family Vespertilionidae; genus Myotis; species Myotis brandtii. The sequence goes on along the minus strand of NW_005370593.1, from coordinate 896,361 downwards.
GAAGAAATCCTATTTATACATTGTACATCTACAGTTAAAGTAGCCAGCAGGGAAATTGACCTATAAATACTCTGAACACATTAAGGTAAGTACATTTTTAAAAAATGTATGTCTTTTGGCTGTGGTCTAATGTGATGATTGGTGGAAATGGAACTGAATAGTGACAGGAAATATTAATGGGAAGTAATACAATATTTGGCCTTAGAAAGAGCAATGCTTTCTATCTGTCCCCAGAGGGAAAATTTGATAAGTAATGATTTTGATATACATTTTAACATTCCGACAATGATGTAATAGTGCTGCTTTTATCTTTGGACAGCAGATTCTCCATTGCTGCGTATTGGTCTACTACTTCAGGTCTGTTTAGAGGGCCACCTAAGGGTACAATGGCACAACACCTGTATTTCTGTTCTAGGACATGGGTGCTGTAAGAGGCATGCTGTAAGAGGCCGTAGTGGGTGCTATAACACCAGGGCCTGCTTTCCCTGCCGAGGAAAAAGAGTAAACTCAAGGTCTCAAGAAGGCATACTTTCCCCAAACTTCCAACTCCCCAGGGTGTTGATTAAAGGCTGATGATTCACAATTAGATGCCCCTCTACTCCAGTCCCCTCCTAACAACAATAAAATCTGAGTCAAGCTTGAACCTTGCTAAGAAAACAGATTTGCTCTTTTTAGTCTTAGCAACACTGGAATCTAAAGACAGACTCTGTGGGAAGGCAGATCCCTAGTTACCTCCTCCCAAGCTGTTGCAGGAATTTGAGACCTCTGCTTGCCAAAGCACTTTTATGAAGCTCAGATTTTTTTTTTTTGTGGGGTGAGGGGATGCCTTCAGTGACTCACTTTCCTCTCCTCTTGGGGCATCAGTATTTTCCTCTTAACAGAGGGGTCTGGGTCAGGGGATCCTTAAAGTCCCCCAGGCCTAGCCTGTGTCACCACAAGCTGGCCTTTCCAGCAGAGAGCTTGTCCTCAGCCAGGCCCTTCCCTGGTGAGAGGACTGCTCTATATTTGGACAAGACAAGTCACGATATGTCAGTGCGCGGAGAGGGAGCTTGTTTGGAGTGGGAGCTCCACAGGAAGAAACTTCTAAGTTGAAAATGCTCATACCCCTCTGGAGGATGGGAGGAAGACAAAGAGCCCTGTTGCTCTAAGAGGTCTAGAAATCAGAAAGATTAGATTCTACCTGGCGCTGCCTGTGGTTCGCTGGTTCTTTGGCCTCCTCACTTTTTGTTCACTTGTGTAAAGAGAGAGACCCCTTGTTTAGAGAAAAGGTGTCAGAGCCAGACAAACCTGGCTCTGTTCCTCCTGCACCTCATTTTCTTTATCTGTTGAATGAGAATGCCTGTAGGCCTGTATGAGGATTAAATGAGATTACACGTATAAAACAGCAGTGCAGAGTTGGCATGGGGGTTTATCTTCCTCCATACCCAGTTTTTATCTTTACTTTTACCTTTGTTCACATAGTTCCCCTACCTAGACCATTCTCTCCACCTCTCTACATTCAGCTAACTTTCAGGGCTCAATGAGGTCCTCCTGCCTGTCCCAATGCAGGAGTCTTCCTGCTGCCCAAGCATGCATTACCTGGCTTCATAGTATAGTAACTTTTCTTTCTTCCCTCTCTCCCTTCTCAGATCCCTCCCTCCCTTTCTCTCTTTCTGTCTTTTTTTCAAATATATGTTTATTGATTTCAGAGAGGAAGGGAAAGGAAGAGAGAGATAGAGCCATGAATGATAAGAGAGAATCATTGATCGGCTGTCTCCTGCATGCCCCACATTGGGGATCAAGACTGCAACCGGGCATGTGCCCTGACTGGGAATCAAATCATGACCTCCTGGTTCATAAGTTGACGTTCAACCACTAAGCCATGCTGGCCAGGCTGCTTTTTTTTCTTAAATATTGTTTTGTTAATTTTGCTTATCTAGAGTGCTGCTCTCTAAGGGAAGGAATCCATCAAATACTGGTATTTTCCTACAATACCTAGGAAGATGTTAGGTTCATAGAGGGGACCTAAACAATATTTGAATGAATGAGTACAGAAAAAAACTAAGTTACAGGGAGAATTGGGAGCAGTGTGTGCAGTGGTTAAGGCCTGGATGATAGAACTATCTTTCCTGAGTTAGAATCCTGGTATTATCAAACGAGCTATGCTACTTTAAGAGTTGTTGAATCTCTGTCCCCCAGTTTTCTCATCTGCATGATGGCAGTGGTAAAAATAATGTCTCTCTTCTAGGGTTGTTGTGAAGATTAAATAAGTTAGTTTTGAAGAGTGTTTAGATTGGTGCCTGACACATGGTGCTGTATAAGAGCCCACCATTATTATTTTAAAGAATATGAGTTTAGGATAGACACATGTGAGTTAAAGCCTGCTCTACTGCTTATTAATTATGTGACTTTATACAGAAGTTATTTAACTTCTCTGTGCTCCAATTTTCTTATCTGTAAAATAGGGACTATATGACTGTACTAGAGGCGCAGTGCACGAATTTGTGCATGGGTGGGGTCCCAGCCTGTCCCCATAGGGGCCAGGCCAGTTGGGGGAGGGGCCGCAGGAGGTTGGGGGAGGCTGATTGGGGCCTGATCAGGCTGGTTGGCTGCTGCAGTGCGCATCAAGTTACAGGGAGAATTGGGAGCAGTGTGTGCAGTGGTTAAGGCCTGGATGATAGAACTATCTTTCCTGAGTTAGAATCCTGGTATTATCAAACGAGCTATGCTACTTTAAGAGTTGTTGAATCTCTGTCCCCCAGTTTTCTCATCTGCATGATGGCAGTGGTAAAAATAATGTCTCTCTTCTAGGGTTGTTGTGAAGATTAAATAAGTTAGTTTTGAAGAGTGTTTAGATTGGTGCCTGACACATGGTGCTGTATAAGAGCCCACCATTATTATTTTAAAGAATATGAGTTTAGGATAGACACACGTGAGTTAAAGCCTGCTCTACTGCTTATTAATTATGTGACTTTATACAGAAGTTATTTAACTTCTCTGTGCTCCAATTTTCTTATCTGTAAAATAGGGACTATATGACTGTACTAGAGGCCCAGTGCACAAATTTGTGCATGGGTGGGGTCCCAGCCTGTCTCCATAGGGGCCAGGCCAGCTGGGGGAGGGGCCACAGGAGGTTGGGGAGGCCGATTGGGGCCTGATCAGGCTGGTTGGCTGCTGCAGTGCGCATCATAGTGACCAGTCATTCCTGTCGTTCTGGTCGTTCCGTCGTTCTGGTCACTTGGCTTTTATATATATAGATTATAAATTGTCTTGAAGACCAATTTGAGATTAGAGCCTAGAACACAGTGTGTGCTTAATGAATGGTGGCTATTAGAACCCTGCTTCAGTATTCCAGAAGCAAAAATTTTAGGTGACTGCATGAAGAACCACTGTGGTGACCCTAGTCCTGTTTAGGAAACTGAAAACCCAGGACTTGCTCTGACTAGGAAGGGTTGAGAAAAGAGTCAAAACAGAGCTTCTGGGTACATTGCAGGAAGGGATAGGGAATTTACTTTGTGCTGGTTGCTAAGCTGTATCACCAAAATCCTGACCAAATTAGGTCATTAAAAATATATTTGGAAGGAGTTAGAAACTTTTGCCTGTGTGAAATTCCAACACAGGTCCATGCATGTCACCTTACTGCATATCTTTGATTATGTAAGGTGTTTCATGGTGATGCTGCAGGTGTGGGTTAGTGGAGATGTGCCATCTTCTGCTGGCCAAGCGGGTCTATGATTCTTGTGTTTTCTGAAAAATTGACATTTGCTAGTTCAGAGCGTGTGTATATGAGGGGTGCTACTTGGCCTCTTCTTAAGCCAAGTTGGGGCTCAGCTAGTTCTAATTTCTATTGTTCAGTCTATTGATTCTTACTCCCAAGGTCTGATTTGGTGCTCAGTGATGGGGGTCCGTGTCCCTTTAACCTCTGTCAGCATGAGGGGCTGACTACTCTCTACTGTTCAGGGCAGAGGGGATCTGAATGGCAAGGAGATGTGAGAGGGGGTGGAAAGCAAAGGAGAGGCATGCACTGATTTCTTCTTCCCCAGGTGACTTTGTTATGTTCGTACCACAGGACCAGGGATTTGGATCTCTCTTTCACTATCAACTGGATCTGAGTTTAGAGTTTTCACGATGTAAGCTTCTCACATTCCTTTCTTTTCTCTGTCCTTCTACTGCATCTTTATTTGAATTTAATGCTAAATTCTGTAATACAGTAAATTCTTTGGCGAAAGATATAAAACATAGAAATCTATAGATTATAGATTTGCTACATATTTGCTATCTCATCTCACCATCTCATCAACATCTTGTGGCTTCACTGTTAGCAGTGCCAACAATTGGTTTCAAATATCAAGATAAAAGTACCCACTTCCCACTTTCCCCTCATTATCTCAAAGATTTTTTTTTTATGAATATAGTCTTATTTTCACTATATTCAGCTGGGAGGTCTCTTGATTAACTTTATTTTGCAGCATGGAATTCAGATATGGGGAAGTTCAAAGAAGGCAGTTAGTTATGTTCAGAGGGTGGGCATGGAAACACGTCAGTGGTACTCAGCCTGGCTGTATACCTGAGGAGTTCCACAAGTATGATGCCTGGATCCCACCCAATTCAATTAAAAAATGACAGTCCATTGGGGTGGTGTCAAGGCAAGGATACTTTAATCTTTTCAGGTGAATATACTGGGTAAACATGGTTGATATCACTGCTGAATTTACTAAGGAGGCAAGACTTCATTTTCACTGTTTGGATTAGGAAATCACAGGAATGACTGTAAAAATATTTTAAAAATGTAGCTAATAATGTTAAATCAAAGCTTGTTACTGCTATTACTTTTTAACCAGTTGCTATTGCATTTTACATGTGAAGGTTTTTGGATAGTAACAGGTCCAAGGCTTTGTCTTTGTGTTTTTCATTTTCAAGACTGAAACTTCAGGGTGTTAGGACTAGAAAGGCTCACTCACTATCAATACCTTAAATCATGAAATATTGGTGTTACCTACCTGTGTATTGTCTTTGGCATAATACCATGTAACCTTAGTGATTTCCAATGAGGTTGAGCAGAGTGCCCCGGGAGGCGGGTTTTTTTTTTTTTCAGAGTTGCATTTTCAAACTACACCCCACATCACATCCTCCAATGTCCTCTTTCTGATGAGCTCCCTTGGGGCCTCAATTAAGTAATACTACTGTAGTCAGTCAGCCTTGGTAACTGATGGGAGTGTATCTTTTAGGAATGTGAGGGCAGAAATTAGGTTAACAACCACTTTCAAAAAGTTTACCCAGCACTCTATTAAGTATGGTATATGTGGAAATGTCAAGCTAGTTGTTGCAACAAACCTGGAAATTCCTTGCATTTTATCTGAAAGTTTGATGTACTATAATTGAGATTCTGTCCCTTTTATTCATGGGAGTTAGAGCAAAATGGAAACCATTCTGTGTAAAATGTTCCCTCACATGGCACCTCCGGCTGGCTGAGTCCCTCTTGAACCATTTGGAATTCTTCAAGTTTCTAGCTTGGCTGGGTGGCTTTTGAAGCCAAAGAGAATTCTAATCATTAGCATTAGTGAGTTGTTGCTCATTAGCATTTGTGTGGAGTACCCAAATCACACCAACAAAGGGTATGAAACCCTAGCTTGTGGTGGGGAGGAGGGCCAGCGGTATTGTTTCTACTTGGATTAATACCAGCGTTATTTCCCTTGGTGCAGATCCATTCTTCTATGTGTGGGAATGTTAAATGTTCATACTGTTAAGTGAGAGTTTCATTCAGAGAACTTTTTAAAAAATACACATTTTTCTCAATTTATCTTTAAAAAGCCCACAGACCCAACAAAATCCTTTCTTTGTCATGACTTGTTTAGAAATTTGAAAAGGCCTTCTGCTGCATGAGAGCTTTTCCTGCAGTTCAGGTCCACCAGTCATTCAAGGAAAGAGTTAACAGAGGCCTGGGAGGCCTCTCTGGCAGCCTGCAAGCTTTGTGCAGTCCAGGCTGGAGGCTGAGAGAGGCTGATATTCATTTGTTTGTGTATGAAGCTTTCATTCCCAAAGTCTTAGACATCACATACCAGGAAAGATGATTATGAAAAGCAGGGTCTAACTCAAGTGTTTCCCGGCTGTTCTGGTTGCTTTTGATACATCTAGTTTTGCCCAACAGTGTTTGCCACTTGGTTGTCTAAACAGAATTTTTCTTTTCCGGTGGTGAGTGGAGATTAATTATCATGTCCAGCAGTCGTCATAAGTACTATTATGTAAGCCTGTGTACCCAAAAGAGTCTTACAATAGGAGTTCATCAGCCCTCCCTTTTTATTGCATCATGTGTAAGCTTCACCTTGGAATTGTGCAGCTCAATGAGGTGTGATGGTCTTTGATTCTGAGAAACTGTGCAGAGGCCAGCGAGAAAAGTCTTCCAGGGCCCTGAAAGCTATCACTTCCCTTTTCTCCATGTCACTAAACTCCTTGGGTCTCGATATAACAACAGCACCCCCTAGTGTGTAACAAGGTGCAGATGGGCTCCTCGTGGTCTCAGTACGGAGAGGTGTTCTGTCTTCCCAGAATGAGGTGTGGGAAATGCCCAGGTTGGCATTTATTGAACAGTGCAGCTGAATGTAAATGCACAACAGCAGCCTGTCTTCTAGGTTTTGACACCTGAGAAAGGAAAATAGAGATAGCAGGAAGATAGGGTTTTAGATTATTTTGCAAAGATGTGAAAGCTGAGGAGAGCCACAGGAAGGAGTCAGGAGGTCACTGGGGAATGGGGTTGTTCCTATGAACAATTTGCCATTCTTCCAAATAATTTAAAGCTTGGGCATACACTTGGAGAGGAAGATGGGCAGGGCTTGGCCACAAGGGCCTTCCATTGTTGACTGAGACTGGGCCAGCAAAGCTTTTTCTTAAAGAGATAAAAGAGAAATTTCAAACACTCCACGCAGTGGCTTACAGGCTACTAAAATATAAATGATGGATAGATATTACCTAAAAACAGACTATTGATTAAAGGAACTTGACTTTGCTACAGCAGGGAGCAAAAAGAGGGTAGAGATGGACTATAAAGAGAAGGGAAGAGGGATACTTCCTTCCTTCATCTTTTTCATCTAACAAATATTTATTGTTGAACTGTGATCAGTGCCAGCTTCAAAAAGCTGGGATATAGATGTGAATAAAACAGAGACCCTGCTCTCATGGGGCTTACGTTCTTTATAGTTGCCAAGGGCAGGTCACCACAGCTCAGTCCTCCAGGTTTATGTTTTCAAAGAGTAGTTTATTTATAGGCAGAATGTGATTTGAGGACATGGAAAGTACCCACTGCTCAAAATCGTGTCTGCTCCAACCAGTCTTTTCTGAAATTTCTAAACCCAAACCCCTTGTTCATTAAAGATCCATTTTCTGAGAGAAGTAATAATGAAGTCAGATACTTTGGCCCCACACTTATTGTCTGGTGAAAATGAACAGTCTGACAAGACCTAGAGCAGCGGTTCTCAACCTGTGGGTCGCGACCCCTTTGGCGGTCGAACGACCCTTTCACAGGGGTCGCCTAAGACCATCCTGCTTATCAGATATTTACATTACGATTCATAACAGTAGCAACATTGCAGTTATGAAGTAGCAACGAAAATAATTTTATGGTTGGGTCACAACATGAGGAACTGTATTTAAAGGGCCAGAAGGTTGAGAACCACTGGGCTAGAGGGATGAGGATACTAGAGGGATGAGGGTACTAATGGCACTGTCAGGTTGTGGCCACGGAGAGTTTATTTTTCAGAACCCAGGTTTCCTCATTGGTAGAAGAAGCTGTATTAAATCCTCTGTCAGGCCCTTTCTTGCTCTCACATTCTATGTTGCATGGCAGATAGCATCCAGGAAAGCACAGAACATGAGGCACCCTGGGAAGCACTGGATAATTGTTTGGGGGTCGGGTCAGGACCAGATTAACAATGAAAAAAAAAAGAGGGGAGCATGGAGAAAGAGCATGATTTGACAATAAAATTTGGGTTACTGAAAAAATGTTTCTAGGACATTTATTCCTGGATCCCATTTATGAGTGGAAATTGCCTAGAAGGGAGGGTGTTAGTGTGGATATGGTTGTTGCAGATTTCTTGGGAAGCCCAATTACTTATACTTTTGCAGGTCAAACGAGTCTTGAAAATTGTCTGTAAAATTCATGATCATAGATTTGACCTGTGAGCTGCAGCTGCAGCTGCTGCTGAAAAGGGCTTTGTGGTGTGGATTTTGTTGTTGTGTGGAGTGTTTTCCCTTTAACTTTCCTGTTCAAGATAAAAATGGAGCACCACATGCCAATATTCTTTGAATCCTAGAAAGCACATGACCTACTTACTTACTTACTATTGTGCCTGAAATATTCAATTAGAGTATGTTTTGGAAAATACTTTTTCAGCTTGAAACATGATTTTTCTTTTGTGAAAACACACTCCAGTAGAGAGACACCTGATTGGTTTTCTTGGTTGTTCTTCTGATCCACTCTGTAACGTTGGGTATTATATGACTTCTCTCCTTGGAAAGAGGCAAGTAAAATCCACGAGCTTCCTTAGAAAAGGCAATCCATGATTATACCTTTCTATGTGCATGTGATGAAGATTAATGAAAGCTTTGATTTGGTTTAGAAATCGAAAAAAAAAATGCATGAGTTATTTGCTAGGGTCTCTAACGGCTAGAAGATGTTGATTCTGTTCTTTGCAGTTTATTGTTCAGGATTTCTTTACTTTGTGGTCCTCTTTGCAAAGAATTTCATCCTCTCCATGAAGACCAAAGTACTGTGTAAACAGGACTCGAGGATGGAATGTGGGTGGCGATTTTTATTTGCAAAATTTATTTTTACACATGGCTGACTTTTAAAGAAATAACACAAAGGACCAAAAGAGAAGCAGAAACCTTGGGTGACTTTGGAGTTTTCAATGTGTGTGTTCTGCCATCTGCTGGAAAAGGATCACCAAGCTTGGAAAGCTGACCAGCTAAGTGGAGGCGTGTGTGTACTCCTGGCCCCACTGCCCCTCTTGCCAAGCTGGGCAGAGTACCGCAAAGCTCATAAAATGTCACGATGCACTTGGTTTTCTGTCGGATCACCTTAATTTACTACTAGAGTTATCCCACAGGAATTTACCCAATTTACTCAGTCTGCTGAGCTCAGGGCTAGCCACCTCAAGCCCAGGTTGCTTTGAGAGCCTGCATCACATCCTCTGGTCTCATTCCTAAACCCAGTATGTTGACTGGAATTGCCTTGAAGTACTTTTCACTGGTTTAAAGTGGAACAAACAAAAACACATTAAATCCAAAGTAGGAGGCAGGGTGGCTGCCTTTGTTGTGATGTCAGTATAAGAGGGCCAACTGACCAATTCAGGAAAGGAATGCCCTTCTTTTCTGAGGTTATAATCTTCCTACTTTTTGTCATTAAACTGCCCTTTTACAAAATGATGTTAATAGATGAGAGTTATCACTTTAAGCATATATTCACTTAGCAAAAGGAAAAATTCACAACCGTCAGTTTCCTAATTCTTTAAAAATATTTTCTTGTCTGTGAAATTCCAAAATCTGGGCAGAAGTGGTTTGCTACTCTCTGTGGTCCCACCTTTCTCTTCATATGACAACATGAGTGGAAAAGTGGGGCCAACATCCTCAATTGTAACTTCCACATTTTCCCTGGCAAATTCTCTGTGGATATTTCTTGCTGTGACCCACATAGAAACACAAAGATAATAGCGTGGTAGAATAAGGATAATAACTCTTCACTAACTGGGTCGCTGCTTTATAGATGAATTTTGGTTTGTAGTAAATGCTTGGCCTGGTTTCACACCCCTGTGGATCATTTTCTTCCTGTGGAGTCTGATGGAATGTGACCTTCCTTGGCTGCATGTGTATGTGGCCCTCCCATGGGGAAGCCTTAGATTTTTGGCAGTCAGAGCCTCAAGGCAACTGGGACAGGATATGGAGGTCTAGCCTCCCTGTTTCTTCTTTAAATTTTCTCAGAGGCATACAGTACTTCTGAAAGATTTTAAAATGGGAATATAACATTATTTCTAGTAACTGAAATAATGGCACTGACTTCCTTATTTAGGATTATAATTACTGAAGGGTATGATCCCGCCCATGTTTAAAAGACTAATTCAAATAAAATTATAAAGATTAAAGAAAAATAAAAGTGGAGCTACTCTGATTGAGGCAGGTTTGACACCTGGGTCTATGGGACGTGAGTTGAAAATTGCTAATGTAGAAAAACTAAATTAAAATTGATTTTGGGAAGATGTTTTGTTAAGAGGGCAGATAGTTGAGATATGAGTAGGTGGAGGCTGGGAAAATAAGTTTGTAACTGAAGCCAGAACACATGGTCTCTTCATTGGAAATAGATGTTCCCAGAGAATAAACATTTTTTTTGTATATTTATCTGTTGGTAACAACTGCTTCTGAACTGAACAAGGACATTCAGGATTGCAGGGTATGAGTTTCATATGGACACACACAGAGGCTTGTGACCTAAAGGTCATGTGAAGAAAGTGGAAAAATCCTCCCCAGTTACATTTTCATCGGCTAGATTATTAGAAATATATCCAATAAGTGATTTCATAAAACTTTTGAAATTTGGCTGGAAACCCTGGCAGATCTGAATCATCTGGTAAATATTTAGGAGTTTGTGTATATTATTTTCAAGGAAAGGCAAAACTATAGAAAAAAATTTTCAACAAAAACAAAACATTGCAGGATTGTTAGCTTTTGAATCAGAATTTTGGTAAAAGAATGATCCACCCCTGGGGGGGGGGGGTGGTGGCGGTGGAAAGAACTATTATTTCACATAGAATTAGGTCAATTTAAATTATCTTTCATTGCAGGTGACTGGATCAAAGTTTGCTATGATTTGCTAATTAACTCAGCAAAGTCTGGACATATGGTAGCAGCTTCATTTTTCATCACCTGGTAGTTTTTAAAAAAATTTTCTTGCTTGAAAGAGTTTATGAGATTTCACTCTTACCTGCATCTTGAAACTTTAGTGTGTAACTCAATGGCAATTGAAATGTGAATTCTCCTATGTCTTAGGAGAATTGTAAAGCAGAAAGGTAGAGTTCGGAAATAATACTCCCAAGAGTGAGCCATCAAAAGTCAAGGCCATGTCATGGTTTCCTCAGGTCATAGCCTTCTATTAATGACGGTCTTATATTTCTTTCCCAATTAGCTTCACATCTGTCATCTCATTTGTCTTTCAAATATCCATTAAGGTAAATGGGTATAGTAATTATGCACCTATTATACAACTTGGGAAACAGTCACAGGTGAGGAATTACTTTCCTATCTCTCTTTACTCAATTCATTGTTCTATTCTATCTAATATAGAGGGAATATGCTAATTGACTGTCCCACCCTCAAAGATGGCGGCGCCCACAGCCACAAGATGGCCAGCAGGGGAGGGCAGTTGTGGGCGATCAGGCCAGCAGGGGAGGGCAGTTAGGGGCGACCAGGCCTGCAGGGGAGGGTAGTTGGGTGGGATCTGGCCTGCAGGGGAGGGCAGTTAGGGGCTGAGCTGGCAGCCTGCAGGGGAGGGCAGTTAGGGGCAACTGAGCTGGCAGGGGAGGGCAGTTGTGGGTGACCGGGCTGGCAGGGGAGGGCAGTTGGGGGTGATCGGGCTGGCAGGGGCGCAGTTAGGCGTTGATCAGGCTGGCAGGGGAGTGATTAGAGGGTGATCAGGCTGGCAGGCAGGCAGGCGAGCGGTTGGGAGCCAGCAGTCCCAGATTGTGAGAGGGATGTCCCAGTGCCGGTTTAGACCTGATCCCTGTGGGCAGTCAGACATCCCCCGAAGGAGATTGGAGAGGGTGCAGGCTGAGCTGAGGGACACCCCCCTCCAGTGCACGAATTTCATGCACTGGGCCTCTAGTTGGTCATAAAGATAACACAGATGTCAACTAGTACTTCTATATGCCAAGCACTTTACATGCATTATCTCATTTTTTTGTGTGTGTATGTGAGTAGGTATATTCCCACTTTTTTTCAGATTAGGAAACAGTGGCTTACAGAGATTTAAAAAACTTGCCAGAATTTATACAGCTAGTAAGTGGTAGAACTGGGAACTGACCCAACTGTGATTTCATGACCCATGTTTGAAACCATTACACCGTACTGCCTCTCCAGTAATATGCTACAGAGAAAGTGACTTCCACAGGACAGTTGAACCCAGCTGTCTATTACTGGGCTCCCAGCCCAGTTACCCTCCTCCATGTCCAGCATCCTGAGAAGCAGAGAGTTGATTTAGACCTCCCGGGAAAGGGTTCTGGAGAGACAACAGGGTCCTGCTCTTTAGCTTAGCGTCAAATGTCACATGTAAGACTCCCTCGAAGATGTTTTAAACAGCATGACAGAGACACAGCAAGTAAATATACACTCTACAAAAGGCTCAGTAAACAGTAGCTCAGTAATTTCTCAAGGCTTAAGCAGCCAAGCAGGAAACCTCAAACTGGGCATGCTCACTCAGAGTGTAGGCAGGAAACATATTACAGGTTTTATTCCATCCCAGCCTCTTCCCTTTTCTGTTGACTTGGGCAGAGTCCCAACTTTTCCTTACAAAAGATCAAAAGTAAGACTTCTTGGCTGCTCACATCATATCATCACAGAGGTTTGGCCGTCTCTCAGCAAAGATAGGCTGGGTTGCACTAAACTTTCCTCCATTGGCATTCCAGGAAACTCAGACTCCACAGAAAGACCTTAAAACCAAGTATCTCCTTCATGCCCTACTATAGTTTTGACCGAAAAACGGAATGTACCTAATATCAAGTAAATAGCAACTCTGGGGATACTGTCTGGACTCCCCAGTCTTTAATCTATTTAGCTTTAGAAACCCAACCCTTCTCTTTCAGACCCTAGGCCTGTACAAATGAAATTCTATTTGGGTATAAAGTTTATTCTAAAGAGAGGATGCTTATTGGACTGCCACTACATTTGAATCCTAATAGCTGTCTTTGTTACTTTGTTGATTATGCATTTTCTAGAGGGAATAATTTTGTAGAACTCATATTCTGGACCATGTTTTGTATAAATTTCACTTTAAGGGAAGGTGCCTTAAATGCCTAATTTCGAACCTGTCATTCATTACAGCAAAAATGCATTATGTTAAATTTCTGGTCTCAGGTATTCCTTATAGTATGGTTTCCTCTTCTGCTTTCAAAGAGGGAAGTAGTGTCACATCTGGCAAATGGGAAAGTGTTAAATAGATAAACTGTGACTCATCAACCAACTCAGCCCTGGCCCCAGGCAGCAGGTGGTTCTTCTGATCTCTTACTAAACTGGGACTTTTACTAGAAATAGCCCTTGAGGAAGGTAGTTTTAAGTAATTTGGCAGTTTTGTAAGCAGCATACACATGAACCAGAGGATAATCCTTTCGTGCCTTAATCATTTTATAAAATAGTGGTGGAAGCAGATGTACAGGGGGCTCCAAACCTGCCTAGGGCTGGGCTGGTGGTAGGGGGCTGCACCAGGATGGGTAATAACTTCTAATGGGAATAGGGCTTATTTTTTTGGTGACTAAAGTGTCCTAAAACTGTGGTGATAGTTGTACATATTTGAATATGCTAAAAACCATTGATTTGTATATTTTAGATGGGTTAATTATAGGTATGTGAATTGTATCTCAGTAAAGCTTTTAAAAAAAGAATTAAAAATAATTTTTAAAACACATTTACTTTCCAATGACTGTTTGAAATGTTTATTTCCTCCTGAAATGTTTATTTATGAGCAATGTTCTTGTATCTTCTTGATGTAAATTTTTTCCCTTTACCTCTGAAGTCAGGCTCATTCCTCTGATTAATAATTGCATCTTGTTCTGGTAGACTATGTTCTGCTTCCTTTAAGTTCCAAAATAAATCCAGATTGTGCTTCTTCTTTATGAGGGATAAGGCCAAGCCTTTACCATTTTTGAAACAGTAAACATTGTAAGTTTAGGGGGCATAAATTTTATAGTACTTGGTTAAATTTATGATTTTGAGCTACGTATTTCAAATATATGCAAAATTATACGTTTAATGAAGCCCCGTTTACCTATTACCTAGCTTTAATAATTACCAGCTCATGTGCTATCTTGTTTCATCTAGACTCTACCTACTTTCTTTCCTGTCCCCCAACAGTTTTATGAAGCAAATCTTAGATATTCCTTTCATCTGTAAAGATTTCCATATTAAAAGATAAGCTTTATATTTTGTAAACATAACCACAACACCATGATCATACCTAAAAATTAATGTTACAATAATTAAACAATAAAACTGACAGTAGTATTAAATATTATCTAATATCTAAATTTCATGCATTTTGGGTCCAGCCAGGTGGCTCAGTTGGTTGGAGCATTGTTCTGTACACCAAAAAGTTTAGTGGTTCAATTCTTGGTCAGAGCACTTACCTAGGTGTGGGTTTGCTGGACTCCCCAGTCTTTAATCTATTTAGCTTTAGAAACCCAACCCTTCTCTTTCAGACCCTAGGCCTGTACAAATGAAATTCTATTTGGGTATAAAGTTTATTCTAAAGAGAGGATGCTTATTGGACTGCCACTACATTTGAATCCTAATAGCTGTCTTTGTTACTTTGTTGATTATGCATTTTCTAGAGGGAATAATTTTGTAGAACTCATATTCTGGACCATGTTTTGTATAAATTTCACTTTAAGGGAAGGTGCCTTAAATGCCTAATTTCGAACCTGTCATTCATTACAGCAAAAATGCATTATGTTAAATTTCTGGTCTCAGGTATTCCTTATAGTATGGTTTCCTCTTCTGCTTTCAAAGAGGGAAGTAGTGTCACATCTGGCAAATGGGAAAGTGTTAAATAGATAAACTGTGACTCATCAACCAACTCAGCCCTGGCCCCAGGCAGCAGGTGGTTCTTCTGATCTCTTACTAAACTGGGACTTTTACTAGAAATAGCCCTTGAGGAAGGTAGTTTTAAGTAATTTGGCAGTTTTGTAAGCAGCATACACATGAACCAGAGGATAATCCTTTCGTGCCTTAATCATTTTATAAAATAGTGGTGGAAGCAGATGTACAGGGGGCTCCAAACCTGCCTAGGGCTGGGCTGGTGGTAGGGGGCTGCACCAGGATGGGTAATAACTTCTAATGGGAATAGGGCTTATTTTTTTGGTGACTAAAGTGTCCTAAAACTGTGGTGATAGTTGTACATATTTGAATATGCTAAAAACCATTGATTTGTATATTTTAGATGGGTTAATTATAGGTATGTGAATTATATCTCAGTAAAGCTTTTAAAAAAAGAAATAAAAATAATTTTTAAAACACATTTACTTTCCAATGACTGTTTGAAATGTTTATTTCCTCCTGAAATGTTTATTTATGAGCAATGTTCTTGTATCTTCTTGATGTAAATTTTTTCCCTTTACCTCTGAAGTCAGGCTCATTCCTCTGATTAATAATTGCATCTTGTTCTGGTAGACTATGTTCTGCTTCCTTTAAGTTCCAAAATAAATCCAGATTGTGCTTCTTCTTTATGAGGGATAAGGCCAAGCCTTTACCATTTTTGAAACAGTAAACATTGTAAGTTTAGGGGCATAAATTTTATAGTGCTTGGTTAAATTTATGATTTTGAGCTACGTATTTCAAATATATGCAAAATTATACGTTTAATGAAGCCCCGTTTACCTATTACCTAGCTTTAATAATTACCAGCTCATGTGCTATCTTGTTTCATCTAGACTCTACCTACTTTCTTTCCTGTCCCCCAACAGTTTTATGAAGCAAATCTTAGATATTCCTTTCATCTGTAAAGATTTCCATATTAAAAGATAAGCTTTATATTTTGTAAACATAACCACAACACCATGATCATACCTAAAAATTAATGTTACAATAATTAAACAATAAAACTGACAGTAGTATTAAATATTATCTAATATCTAAATTTCATGCATTTTGGGTCCAGCCAGGTGGCTCAGTTGGTTGGAGCATTGTTCTGTACACCAAAAAGTTTAGTGGTTCAATTCTTGGTCAGAGCACTTACCTAGGGTGTGGGTTTGATCACTGATTAGGGTGTCTACAGGAGGCAGCCTATCAATGTTTCTCACATCGATGTTTCTCTTTCTCTCTCTCTCACAAATAAACATACCCTTAGGGGAGTATTAAAAAAAATAAATAAATACATTTTGCCCATTTCCTTGAATGATTGACTATAATAGCACTTTGTTAGGGTGCAAGTAAGGTTTAATCATTGAGACTGCATTTCTTATCTTTTAATCTGTGGTTTCACTTCCTTTTCTTTTCTCCCCCTTTAAATCTATTTTTTGCTCTTGAAATAATTGGGAGGTTTCCACACAGTCTGTAGTTTGCTGATTGCCTCTTCATGGTGTTGATGAAAATGCTTCTCTGCACCCTGTTTTTCCTATAAATTAGTGGTTAAATTTAGTGGCTGATCAGATTAAATACTTCATAGGTTGTTGTGTTGAGTGCTCTACCCGGGGGTACATAAATGTCCGGTATTCTCCTTTTTGGGGATGTTAGCAACCACTGATGACTATTTTCTAGATCCATTAATTCATAAGGCATTCCAAAGTGTGGCATTCTGTTTTTAATTTTTCTTTATTAGCTGGAATACTTTCATCTTACAGAAAGTCTTCCCCTCAACAACCATTAAGGTTCTCTGAGGTCCAGTTCATAAAGGAAAGGCAAGAAAGGTGCCTGCTTCTTTCTCTTCATTGGTCAGCTTTAAAAACATGAAGTGATTTAAACACATGAGACATATTCTAATAGATTGCAGGTATTATCCTTATTGGTGCCTGAATTTTTCCATATTTGGCCAGCAGGAACATTCAAGTTGGTTCCTGGGTCCCCTAGATTCAACTCTAGTAGTGTTTGATGACTTCTTTACTTTAATGTAACCAGTTGTTATGGGCTCATCTTTTTTTTTATACTCACCCAAAAATATGTTTTTATCGATTTTTTTGAGAGGGAGGGAGAGAGGGAGGGAGGGAGAGAGAGAGAGAGAGAGAGAGAGAGAGAGGGAGAGATCATTGTGAAAGAGAAACATCGCTTTTCTGGGTCAGCTACGGAGTCTGAAGCCGCCACAGGATCCCCTCCTTTTCCACTTCCCGTTGCAACCAATAAAGGCCAAGGCCGTTGGTACCGTTTTTGTGTGTTTTTTTTTTTAAAAAAAAGAAAGAGAAACATCGATTGGTTGCCTCCTATAAGTGCCCTGACCAGAATCAAACACGCAACCCTTTCTGGTGTATGGGACGACGCTCCAACCAATTGAGCCACCCAGTCAGGGTAGGGATCGTCTTTTACATTTCCTGCTCCACACCTGAATTTGCCATCATTCCAAGAAGCCCTGAGATTTTGTTTGTTTGTTTGTTTTCTGAGACTACTATGTGGATACTATGGCTGCTTATTGTTTCTGGTTTGGTCATTATTTCTAGGTTTTTTCAGGGGACAGGTATAGGAAATATTTTTTTAAGTTAAATTATGAATTCATACTGATAATTCATACTTTTAATTCAAAAACAGGACTTTAACTTAATTTCATTGATCTTACATCCATGCCTCCTTTCTTCTATATCAAAATCTCTGTTCTCAACATCAGTATAACTCATTTTCCTTATCCCACACTACACATAGGAGTCCAAGAGGAGCATTACTAATGCTGCTCTCAATAATATAATTAGTTGAAAAGTTTAAAATTGTTTGCATTGCTTTTTATAATGAGGGTATATACCCAATAGAATGGCCAGACTCATTATTATGCTTTGAAGTTTCTGGTGGGTTATACTGCCAATTGGACATATATTTAGTTTCTTAGATTAAAAAAAATCCTTTAAAAAATTAAGGTATAATTTACATACTGTAAAAGTCATCCTTTTAAATGTATAGTTCTTTGGGTTTTGACAAAAGCATAAAATCATATACTCTGCACTAAAACCAAGATCTGGAACAGTTCCATCCCCCGAAAATTGCCCGAGCCCCTTTGTAGTCAACTCCCACTCTAGTTCCTAGCAGTCACAGTCTGTTTTCTGTCATTGTAGTTTTGCTTTTATCCAGAATGTCACATAAATGGAATCATTCAGTATATAGGTTTTTTTAGTATGGACTCAGCATAAAAGGATTGCTTTTTAAAATTTAATTTTGTTAAATAATGATATAAAATATTTATGATTCCACAGTCAAATCAACAAAGGTTTATGCAAAAAATGTAGCTTGTATTCTTGTCTTTTCCACTTTATTCCCTTCCTCCCTCTGTAGATAGCCATTTTCTATATTTTGATATCTATCTTTATATATCTGTCTGACTACCTATTGCATATCTCCCTCTCCCTTCTTAAACAGTTAACATACACACTTTTCTCGGGTGGTACATTTTACTTTAAATTACTTTCAAGGACTCAGAATTAAAAGGGCTTAAGGATATTAACATATTTGACTAATCTCTAGTATTAAATAGAAATTTTGGGTTTGATAAAAAGAATAAATACATCACCATCTTTCCTTTATTATTCCCAAATGTTGTTGAGTCAGTGCTGGACATAAGTCCACTGCTGTGGATGTGGGTGTTGGTGGTGCTTGTGCTGCAGTTTAGAATTGGCTAGGATTTCCTGAGTCCTCAGTGTCAAAGTGTACCTAGTGCAAGCTAATGCTACAAAGAATAGCAGTTATTGAGTATCTACTTGTGCCAGACACATGCAAGATCAGGGGGATAAGGCTGGGAACAAGTCAGATACTTTCTCTGATCTCACAACTGTACAGTTCCCTCAGAAAAGGGTGAGGAATGTTTGCCATATGTAAAAGATGGGAGAAGCTGAGATTTCCTATTTTCTGGTGTGGTAGCCAGACCCTGTCATAGGAGTAGCCATATTAGGTAGCACTTCTCTTAAGGCCCCCCTTGACCTTAGAACAGTGATGGCGAACCTTTTGAGCTCGGCATGTCAGCATTTTGAAAAACCCTAACTTAACTCTGGTGCCATGTCACATATAGAAATTTTTTGATATTTGCAACCATAGTAAAACAAAGATTTATCTTTTTGATATTTATTTTGTATATTTAAATGCCATTTAACAAAGAAAAATCAATCAAAAAAATGAGTTCGCGTGTCATAGGTTCGCCATCACTGCCTTAGAATATCTCCCTCCTAAGTCTGATTTGGGGACTGGAGTTTCCATTTCTGCCAAAGTAATTCTTTGGTCTATCATCTTCATAAACACTTGTTTAAATGTACCCGGAAGTAGCAACTCATTAATATATTAGATCTTGTTCCATTTTTATCCAAGGCATTTAATAGGTTTCTAGAAGATGGAAGGACCCAGAGGAATATTAATAAGGAAGGTATGGGGAGGACAGCAGGGTCAGATTGTAGCTATAATGAAACTCAGGTAGCTGTCGTACAGAATGACAGATAATTCAAATGATCTCCATAGGTTGGGAAGATGGGCCTAGTTTCAACAGGATAAAATACTACATGGATAAAGATAACATTTAGAATTCTTCATCAAAGAGCTAACCACACACACCTGGCCCAGGAGTTGGAGATGCTGAAAGAAGATCCAGGTGAAAGTACAACAGGTTGCAGGCCCAGCTGCTGCCTCATGACAATGAGATGAGCCAGCAGAGACAAGTAGCAACCTGTGTGAGTTACAAATTGTTGCTTCATCATTTCTGCTTATCAAACCTCCCACAGGAATCTTCCTTATAGCCAGCCCTCATCTGAAATATACAAGATAGGGAATTCTGGGAAATACAGTTTAACTTAGACACATTAAAAAGCAACCACAGGTGTGTATTCTTTTAAAATTATTTATTGTTGAAAGTATTACATATGTCCCCTTTTTCCCCATTGTCCTCTCCTAGCCTTCCCCCATACCCCAGCCTAGGCCTTCACCCCACTATTGTCTGTGTCCATTGGTTATGCTTATATGCACACACGTTCTTTGGTTGATCTCTTACCTGCTTATATGCACACATGTTCTTTGGTTGATCCTCCCCTGCCTTCCCTCAGAGGTTTGACAGTCTATTCTATGTCTTTGGATCTATTTTAGTTCATCAGTGTATGTTCAATATATTCCACAAACGAGTGAGATCATGTGATATTTATCTTTCTCTGACTGGCTTATTTCACTTAGCATAATGCTCTCCAGATCCATCCATACTGCTGCAAATGGTAAGAGTTCTTTCTCTTTTATAGCAGTGTAGTTTTCCATTGTGTAGATGTACTACTGTTTTTTAATCCACTCATCTGCTGATGGGCACTCAGGCTGTTTCCAAATCTTTTTTATTTTTAAATAAATCTTTATTGTTCAGATTATTACAGTTGTTCCCCTTTTTTCCTCCCATAGCTCCCCTCTACCCAGTTCCCACCCCACCCTCTGCCCTTACCCCCCCACTGTCCTCATCCATAGGTGTATGATTTTTGTCGCTGGGTTAAAGGTCATACACATGGAAACTGTAGCTATTTCCATCCGAAACGTGTCCCTGTGCTCGGAAAGGTCTCTCATGACTTGTTCATGCTCTACTCAGAAAGGGTGCGGACCACGTTACGGTTTTTTAAAATAATGAGTCCTCTTATGTTTAAAATGAGGATTTCACTACCAAAACTGAGGAGAAAGCTACAGCTGCTCTCGCCCTTTGGGTGATAGTTGTGCATGGGGCTACGAGCTGGTTCGCGGGCCGTCAACGAAGCTGTCTGGGTGGCTCGTGCGGTTCTGCCGGCTTCCCAGGGGCTGTCGCCACCTCGCAGGGGCCGTTGCAGCCTCACAGGGGTGTCGCAGCCGCTCTTGCCCCTCTTGCCCTTCGGGTGATAGTTGTGCGTGGGGCTGCACGGTGGTTCGCGGACCGTCGACGAAGCCGTCTGGGTGGCTCACGCGGTTCTGCCGGCTTCCCAGGGGCCGTTGCAGCCTCGCAGGGACTGTCACAGCCTCGCAGGGGCTGTCACAGCCTTGCAGGGGCCGTCGCAGCCTCACGCAGCCTCACAGGGAGCGTCGGAGCCTCACAGGGGGCGTCGGAGCCTCGCAGGGTCCATCACAGCCTCTCAGGGACCGTCGCATCCTCACAGGGGCCGTCGCCGCCTCGCATGGGCCTTCGCAGCCTCATGCAGCCTCACAGGGGGCGTTGCAGCCTCGCAGGGGCCGTTGCAGCCTCACGCAGCCTCACAGGGGTTGTCGCAGCCTCGCAAGGGCCGTTGTAGTCTCATGCAGCCTCACAGGGGGCCTCGGAGCCTCGCAGGGGCCGTTGCAGCCTCTCAGGGACTGTCGCAGCCTCGCAGGGGCCGTCGCTGCCTCGTAGGTGCCGTCACAGCCTCACGCAGCCTCACAGGGGGTGCTGCATCCCACGTTGAGGGTGAAGGTGTGAGACAGAAACTCCTCTCGCTGTCTCTCCTGCTGCTCCCTTGCGTATTGCCAATGCTGGAAGTTTCTGAGAGCAGTCTGCAGGTGCTGGACATCATACTTTAACTGGTCAACATGAAGTTTGGCATTCTGTCTTTTGTTGGGAGGTTCCTTGCTGGACAAAATCTCCAGGAGTTCTAGCTGGCTGAATATCTGGTATGCTTGCTTGGATTTTGTTTTCTACTAAGTGCACAGACTGCTTGCCTGCTGTCTCCCGGCGTCCCATGTGAGACTGGATCTGGTGGATCTGCTTGTGCATTTGCTGGTACAGCGGTTCCATGTCGCCGGCCCAGCTGAGTCCGGCTCCAGCTTTCTCCGAACCTGAGTCTGCTTCTTGAGTGTGTCCCTTATGGATGTGAGGAGTTGAAATCAGCAGTTTGTTGGGTTAGGCTGCAAAAGCGCAGGTGGTTCCTTTTGTGTCACTGGCCCAGGTTGGGTGGGGATTTAAATTGAGTAGGGTGGGGTCTCAGAGAATCACCAGGGTGGAGCAAACAGCAATGGTTGTCATCAGCGTCTCCGCGACTCCTCGCCTCTCTGCGACTCCGCGTCTCTGTGTCCCCGAGTGCCGCACCCCCGCAGCAACAATGATCCCTGCGAGCAGCTCCACAAGAAAGCCACCCTCGCCCTTCGACCCGCTGCAAGACAGTCCAGCCTCTCCCCGTAGTAGTCTGGGACCTCAGAATCCCACTCCAAACAGACTCAGTGGGTTCGAGAGCTTGTATCCCCTTCCGATTGAAAAAAACCAGGCATCCAGTTGCAGCCCGCCTGGCGCGTGCCTCCGTACCTCTGTTCTTGGTGCCTCTGCACCTCCTACTCAGTCTCAATATGCTTCTTTCTTTCCTTCCAGTTGTAGAACTTCCACCGGGCCATCTTTCCCGTGGTTCTGGATGACATCTGCTTTGTCTTATAGTTGGTAGTTTCAATGTTGTTGTGGGAGGCAGAACGCACAGGTCTATACCTTATGCCGCCATCTTGGTTCCCCCAAATCTTAGTTATTGTAAATTGTGCTGCTATGAAAATAGGGGTGCATATATTCTTTCTAATTGGTGTTTCTGATTTGTTGGGATATATTCCTAGAAGTGGGATCACTGCGTCAAATGGGAGTTCCATTTTTAATTTTTTTGAGGAAACTCCATATGGTTTTCCACAGTGGTTGCACCAGTCTGCATTCCCACCAGCAGTGCAAGAGAGTTCCTTTTTTTCCCCATTCTTACAGCACTTACCTTTGTTGATTTGTTGATGATAGCCAGTCTGACAGGTGTGAGATGGTACCTCATTGTTTTGATTTGCATCTTTCAGATGATTAGTGACTTTGAGCATGTTTTCATGTCTCTTGGCTTTCTGTATGTCCTCTTTTAAAAAGTGTCTATGTAGGACCTTTGCCCATCTTTTGATTGGATTGTTTATCTTCCTTTTGTTAAATTGTATGAGTTCACTGTAAATTTTGGAGATTAAACCCTTATCAAAAATAACATTGGCAAATATGTTCTCCCATGCAGTGGGCTTTCTTGTTATTTTGTTGATGGTTTCTTTTGCTGTGCAGAAGCTTTTTATTTTGATGTAGTCCCATTTGTTTATTTTCTCCTTAGTTTCCTTTGTCCTAGGAGACATATAGTAAACATATTGCTACGAGATATATCTGATATTTTGCTGCCTATGGATTCTTCTAAGATTTTTATGGTTTCCCATCTTATGTTTAAGTCTTTTATCCATTTTGAGTTTATTTTTATGTATGGTGTAAATTGGTGGTCTAGTTTCATTTTTTTTTTGCATGTATCTGTCCGTTTTTCCAAACACTATTTGTTGAAGAGACTGTCTTGACTTCATGATATGCTCTTGCCTCCTTGTCAAATATTAATTGAGCGTAGGGCTTGGGTCAATTTCTGGGTTCTCTGTTCTGTTCCATTGGTCTATATGTCTGTTCTTTGCCAGTACCCAGGCTGTTTTGAGAACAGTGGCTTTGTCATATAGCTTGATATCTGGTATTGGTACCCCCCCCCCCCAACTTCGTTCTTCTTTCTCAGGATTGCTGTGGCTATTATTTGGGTTCTTTTTTTATTTCATATTATATTTAGAGAGTTTGTTCTAGGTCTGTGAAATATGCCATTGGTATTTTAATGGGGATTGCGTTGAATCTATAGATTGCCTTGGGTAGTATGGACATTTTAATGATGTTGATTCTACCAATCCATGAACACGATATATTCTTTCACTTGTTTATATCTTCCTCTATCTCTTTTTTCAACGTCCTGTAGTTCTCCAAGAACAGGTCTTTTATCTCCTTAGTTTATTCCTAGGTATCTTAATTTTTTTGTTCCAATGGTAAATGGGATTTTTTTTTAGTTTCTGTTTCTGTGAGTTCATTATCTATCTATATAAAAGGCCAATATGCAAAGTGTCCCCTTGGGAGTTTGACCAGCAGACCGGGAATTCAATCGCTTGCTATGATGTGCGCTGACCACCAGGGGGCGGTGTGGAATGAAGGAAGGCCTCGGTCGGCAGTCTGAAGGCCCCAATTGGCCCTGATCACTGGCCAGGCCTAGGGACCTTACTCGTGCACCAATTTCATGCACCGGGCCTCTAGTTGGTGTATAAAAATGCCATAGATTTCTGGGTGTTGATTTTGTATCCTGCTACACTGCCGAATTCATTTATTAAATCTATTAGTTTTTTGATGGAGTCTTTAGGGTTTTCTATGTGCAATATCATGTCATCTACAAATAATGAGTTTTACTTCTTCTTTTCCAATTTGGATGCCTTTTATTTCTTCTTCTTGTCTGATCACTATGGCTAACACTTCCAGTACTATGTTGAACAGGAGTGGTGAAAGTGGGCATCACTGTCTTGTTCCCATTCTTAGGGGAAATGGTTTTAGTATTTGCCCATTGAGTATTGTTGTGGCTGTAGGTTCGTAATATATGGCTTTTATTATGTTGAGGTATGATCCTTCTGTTCCTACTTTGCTGAGAGTTTTTATCAAAAAATGGTGCTGGATTTTGTTGAATGCTTTTTCTACATCTAGTGATATGATCATGTGGTTTTTATCTTTTAATTTGTTTATGTGATGTATTACATTTTTTTATTTGTGAAAATTGTACCAGCCTTATGTCTCCGGAATAAATACCACTTGGCCATGGTGTTTTATCTTTTTAATATATTGCTTGATCCGATTTGCTAATATTTTATTGAGGATTTTAGCATCTGTGTTCATCAGGGATATTAGCCTGTAATTCTCTTTCTTTGTAGTGTCTTTATCTGGTTTTGGGGTTACGGTAATGCTGGCTTCATATAAGGAACTTGGAAGTGTTCCTTCCTCTTGAATTTCTTTGAGTAGTCTGAGGAGGGTAGGTTTTAGTTCTTCTTTAAATGTTTGGTAACAATCCCTTGTGAAGCCGTCCGGACCAGGGCTTTTGTTTGCTGGAAGTTTTTTTGATAACTACTTCAGTTTCATCAGTAGTTATTGGCCTATTCAGGTTTTCTGATTCTTCCTGATTGAGTTTTAGAAGATTGTATTTTTCTAGGAATATGTTCATTTCGTCTAGGTTGTCCAGTTTGTTGGAATATAGTTGTTCATAGTATTTTTTTTTTTTATAATCCTTCGTATTTCTGTGGGGTCGGTTGTTACTTCACTTCATTTCTGATTTTGTTTACTTGGGTCCTCTCTCTTTGCTTCTTGGTGAGCCTGGTTAGAGGTTCATCAATCTTGTTTATCCTTTCAAAGAACCAGCTCTTGGTTTTGTTGATCTTTTGTATTGTTTTTTTTTTATTTATTTATCTCTATGTCATTTATTTCCACTCTGATCTTTATTATTTTCTTCCTTCTACTTACTCTGGGCTTTTCTTGTTGCCCTCTTTCTAGTTTGTTAAGTTGTATGGTTAGATAACTTATTACCAGTTTTTCTTTTTTTTTATTATTATTCTTTTTAAAAAAAATATTATAATAAGTATTACAAAGGGTATTACATATGTGTCCTT
>NW_005370593.1:853507-865280 GCF_000412655.1 Myotis brandtii | reverse complement strand
CAGCTCTGTTTTCCAGGCTCCCCAAAAACAATCTTCCCCTACAAGCTCCGCTAGCGACCCCAACTGGGCAATCACATGCACTGGGATCAACAATCAAACTCACAGATTTAAGAGGAAGTGTGTAAACAAGAGCCTGGGAGGCTGTGGGAACTCGCAGGGCTCCACCTTCCAGAACTCCGCGGAGTCTCAGAGCTGGTTTTTTAATCGTTACCCTGCTCTCTATTACCAGTTTTTCTTGTTTTTTTGAGGTAGGCCTGTAGTGATATGAACTTCCCTCTTAAGACTGCTTTCACTGTGTCCTATAGATTCTGGATTGTTGTGTTTTCATTGTCATTTGTTTCCAGGATATTTCTGATTTCTTCTTTGATCTCTTTTGTAACCCAGTCATTGTTTAATAGCATGCTATTTAGCCTCCAAGTGTTTGTTTTGATTGTAGTTGATTTCTAATTTTATGCCACTGTGATCTGAGAAGATACTTAATATGATTTCAATCTTGAATTTGTAGAGAATTAGTTTGTGTCCTAATATGTGGTCTACCTTCAAAAATGTCTCATGTGCACTTGAGAAAAATGTATATTCCATGGCTTTGGGGTGAAATGTTCTGAAGATGTCAATTGGTTCCATCTGATCTAGTGAGTCATTTAGGATTGTTGTTTCTATGTTGATTTTTTTGTCTAGAAGATTTGTCCAGTGATGTAAATGGGCTATTAAAGTCCCCTACTATGATAGTATTGCTGTCAATCTCTCCCTTGATATCTCCCAGAAGTTTTTTTTTAATGTATTTGGGTGCTCCTTTATTGGGTGTATATATTTTTACCAGCATTATAGCCTCTTATTGTATTGATCCCTTTAGTATTATGAAGTGACCTTCCTTATCTCTTGTTATAGCCTTCATTTTGAGGTCTATTTTGTCAGATATAACTATTGTTACCCTAGCTTTTTTTTTCCATTTCCATTTGCCTGAAAAATTTTTCCCATCCCTTTACTTTCAGTCTTTGTGAGTCCTTTGTTCTGAGGTGGGTCTCTTGTACACAGCATATATATCGGTCATGTTTTCTTACCCATTGAGCCACCCTATGTCTTTTGATTGGAGCATTTAATCCATTTATGTTTAAGGTTATTATTGATAGGTACTTGTTTGTTGCCATTTTTATCCTTTATATATGTGTTTCTTCTTCTCTTTATATTTCTATTTCTTACACCAGTCCCTTTAGGATTTCTTGCATTGCTGGTTTGGTGGTAATAAATGCCCTTAGCCTATTTTTGTCTGTGAAGCTCCTGATTTCACCTTCAATTTTGAATGATAGCCTTGCTGGATAGAGTATTCTTGGATTCAGTCCCTTGCTTTTCATTACTTTGTATATTTAATTCCATTCCCTTCTGGCCTGATGTGATTCTGTTGAGAAATCATTTTATAGTCTAATGGGAGATCCCTTGTAGGTAACTTTTTGTTACCTACAGCTCTTGTAGCTTTTAAGATTCTTTCTTTTTTGTTAATGTTTGCCATTGTATTTATGATGTTTCTTGGTGTGGTCTTTTTGGGTTCATTTTGTTTGGGACTCTCTGTGCTTGTGTGACCCCCCAAGTCAGGGAAGTCTTCTGTCATTTCTTCAAATAGGTTTTCCATTTCTTGCTCAGCTTCCACTCCTTCTAGCACCTCTATAATGCAGATGTTACTTTGTTTCTTGTTGACCCAAAGCTCCCTTAAACTCTCCTACTGTCTTTTTAAAATTTTTTTCCAATTGCTATTCATATTGGGTGTTTTTTCTACCCTGTCTTCTAACTCACTGATTTGGTCCTCAGCTTGTTTTAGTCTACTGTTAAAACCTTCCATTGTGTTCTGTATTGCAGCAATGCCATTCTTCATTTCCTCTTGATTCTTACACATGTTGGTGAATTTCTCATCAGATGTTTGAGCATCCTTATCACCAATACTCTGAATTCTTACTCTGACAAATTGCTTGCCTCCATTTCATATAGTTCCCTTTCTGATGATGCCTCCTTTTCTTTCCTTTAGGGATTATTTCTTTGTCTCCCCATTTTTGCTGTCCCTTTGTATTTGTTTCTATGTAATGTGAGTTGCTGTCACTTTTTGGCCCTGGACAACCTGCTTGAGGTCCAATAAGTTGAAGCCCCTATTGGTCCAATGGTCTGGGACTCCTTAGCCCAGAGGCTGGGTATGTCTTTGAGTCTCACGCCTTTATTGTCTCTGCTCTGAGTTGTAGTTCCTTCCTCCATGCATCTGGTCCCTCAATTGCCTGTTGCAGGTGCTGGGGTTGATGGGGGCACATGCACACTTCCTCTGGGGTGCAACTCCCTGTGAGGTCCCAGAGCCCTCTGGCATGCAATTCACTGTGCGGCCCTAGCACCCATAACAGGGTGGTGCCCTAGGACCCTCTGGCTTGCCCCATCAACCTGGTCCTGGGGCCTGGGGGGGTGCCGGGCTTGTTGTTCCTGGCTCACAGTTGGTGTGGTCCTGGGGTCTGGGCAGTGAGGGGTGTAGGGTCCCTCTGGCTTGCACTCACAGCCAGGGTCTGGGAGTGCAGGGTCTGGGAAACCGGGTGGGGAGGTGCAGAGCGGGAGGTCTCTCTGGCCTGCGGTCACTGTGGACATCTTGGAGCTGGTGGCAAGGTGGGCTGCCACTCACTGCAGGGACACGGCGGTGGTGCCTTGAGAGTTATGGCTGGCGAGTAGCTCACTGCTTGGGTTCTAGGTGGTGTCTGAAGGCAGTCTGGGTGTTGGTGTGGCTGTGCTCCTGGTCTCCACTGCTACCCTTTCAAGATGGTGTGGGCTCCGCGCAGGATGCCTGCCCAGCCTGGGAGTGCCTGTGGCTTTAGGACCAAGACCTCCATTATCAGGGAAGCAGACAGTTAAGGAGAGTTCACTTAGTGAGTTTCTAGATTTTATTCATCAGCCAAATGTTCTAAAATTTGTTAGAAAACTGTGACACCACAGGAGATGCCTATACTTCCCTGTGGTTCTGAGTAGTGCATTGTGTCCTTGTTTTCCCACTTCCTGATCTTTTCCCTTTTCCTCCTTCCAGTGCTCAGAGCTCTGATGCCCCAGTCCCTCTAGGTCACAGCCGTGGGCAAACTACGGCCCGCGGGCCGGATCCGGCCTGTTTGAAATGAATAAAACTAAAAAAAAAAAAAAGACCATACCCTTTTATGTAATGATGTTACTTTGAATTTTATATTAGTTCACACAAACACTCCATCCATGCTTTTGTTCCGGCCCTCCGGTCCAGACCCTTTTATGTAATGATGTTTACTTTGAATTTATATTAGTTCACACAAACACTCCATCCATGCTTTTGTTCCGGCCCTCCGGTCCAGTTTAAGAACCCATTGTGGCCCTCGAGTCAAAAAGTTTGCCCACCCCTGCTCTAGGACTAAGAAAGCTATTAATGTAAGACCTTATTATCTTCACTCTGAACTAGAACTGTCTTTTTAAAAGAGAGAGGAAAGGGCAATGTAGTATTTAATCTAAGGGAATTAAAGGTAATGCCTAGACCAAAAACAGCAACAAAACCCAACCAACCAACTAACCAAATCTCAAAAGCCTTTGTGGTAAGTAACTATTTGTTTAGGTTCTAAGTCAGATAAATTCTGGATTTTGGAGAAACCAAAAGGTCAAAGTAAGCATGAAGACTGAGCCAGCCAAGAAATAAGCATTGTCATTGGGGTAGCCCAGATGGTAGTCTTGAAAAGGGTCCTAACATTTGGGCAAATACAAAGATACTATTCAACATCATCACCACCAAATACTCTTTGTTAAGCAATCCTTTGTTTTGTCTTTACTGAAGGATTGCTTGGAATGATGAATAGATAGAAACAATGTTACCACTGGTGAAACCACCTGAGGAATAACAAAATAAATTCTGTTGTTCTCTGTAAATTATGAAAAGACCTAGGGAGAGAAGCAGCAATTGTATTGCCTGGATACTATACTTGTTGGTGATAATTGGGCTATTAGTGTTGCCAGGCCTGCTTCTAAAGTCCAGAAATGCCTATCAAAGCATCACCATAATAGATAAGCTCTGAAGTAGATGAATTAGCAGTCTGTGACCTGTGCCTCTAAGCCCATCTCATTCAATCATTGAACAAATAATTAGTGAATGCCTACTATATGATAGGCACTGTGCTACTCTCTAAACTCTTATTTAAAAAAATAAATCAATAAAGCCTTAGATTTAGAAGAGAATTGATACCCTCTCTTTCTAGGAATGTCTTCCAGGGACATCAAGTGCTTTACGTTCAAAGGCAGCACCCTCCAACAATGGTCATCCTCTGAGTGATCAAAAGCTCTTCCACATGTTGTGATGAAACTTGATTCCTTTGTTTCTACCATGGATTCTAATCTGTCCCATTTAAACACATCTCATTCCGACTTACACACAACAGCCTCATGAGGTTTGCTGGTGTTACCACCCTTCAAGTCCCCTCCAGGGTGAACATCCTCTTGGCTGTTCCTGAAGTATCACATGAGCAGTCCAGCTGCAAGTGTACCTCTTCAACATGATGTCCAGAACTGGACACAGCAATCGATAAGTGCAGACTTTAGTGGGAGTGTTACACTGGGAAGACAATGTGGTCTACATTTGCTTTAATTTGAACATACTGAGTTTGGGTAAACTAGGACTCCAGGGTGGAGCAAGATCTCTCCTACCCTCCTCTCCTACCATTGATTTCTTGAATTCAGTATATCAGCATTATTGTCAAAAAGGGCTACGTTATTTTCTTATTGCTGCTGAAACAAATTAGTACAAATTTTGTGACTTAAAACAACACACATTTATTACCTTACAGTTCTAGAGGTCAGGTGTCCCACATGAATCTCCCTTGACTAAAATCAAGATGTCAGCAGGGTTGTATTCACTTCTGGAGGCTCTAGGGAGAATCCATTTCCCTGGATTACTAGCAGCTATCGGCTGCCCGCATTTCTTGGCTTGTGCCCCCATTCCTCCCTCTTCAAAGCCAGCAACATTGCATCTCTCTGTGCCCTTTCTTCCGTAACTACATCGCCCTCTGATGCACCTCTTCTGCCTCATTCTTTCATTTTTAAGGACTCTACATTGGGCCCATCTGGATAAACCAGGGTAATCTCTCTAAGATCAGCTGATTAGCAACCTTAACTCCTCTGCAACCTTAATTCCCCTGCACCATGTAACCTAACATCTGTACAGGTTCTGAGGGTCAGTATGTGGACATCTTTGGGGGCCATTATTCTGCCTATCATAGGGCCACCGCAGCTCCAGATACCATCTCATCATACAACAACTTCTAAAGGCTGGGAAGGGGACCACATCTGCTTCATGCCCCCTTTTTAGAAGGAGGCAGAAAAATTTCTTAAGGCCTCCTTGCTCCCAACAGATTTCCCTGATCATCTTACTGGCTAAAATCATGCCATATGCCCATTCCCAACCCAATCACTGGCGAGGAAAATAAATGACCATGATTGGCTTAGTCTAACCCAGGGGTGGGCAAACTTTTTGACTCAAGGGCCACAATGGGTTCTTAAACTGGACCGGAGGGCCGGAACAAAAGCATGGATGGAGTGTTTGTGTGAACTAATATAAATTCAAAGTAAACATCATTACATAAAAGGGTACGGTCTTTTTTTTTTTTAGTTTTATTCATTTCAAACGGGCCGGATCCGGCCCGCGGGCCGTAGTTTGCCCACGGCTGGTAACCAAAATGTATTTTCTAAGGATGAGGAAGGCACAGCCTTCCAGGAGGCAAGTAGGCCTCTGACACCTGGATTAAATTGAGTTTCTGGTAGCAAGAAAGACATGGAAAACTGCTTTTGGGAATACTTTATTCCATAATGTCACCATGAAAATGGCTTCTAGTTATGACCTAATAACTTGAAGGAGAGAGGTATTTTAAAATTACTTTTGCCTTTTCCCTTTCTGTGTTGAAGAGAGCAAAGAGATTTGGTATACCTAGAGAAAAGAAAGAAAAATATCAATACATTTTTGTTGTTGTTAATCTTCACCTGAAGATATTTTTTCCATTGATTTTTAGATACAGTGGAAGGGAGGGGGAGAGACAGAGAAACATTGATATGAGAGAGACACACCACACATGCGATCAGGGACAGGCATTGAGCCTGCAACCGAGGTACATGCCCTTGACCGGAATCAAACCCAGGACCCTCCAGTCCACAGGCCGACTCTCTGTCCACTGAGCCAAACCTGCCAGGGCTCAATACATTTTAAGTATATGGGTGTTGTATCAGTCAGGGCTCAATTAGAGAAATATATGTATATATATATATATATATATACCCAGATCCTACAATTATATAAGGTCACATCCCTGTAACAGATCCCTTCGTGTGTGTGTGTGTGTGTGTGTGTGCATTTACATACACATATACAATATATATTAAGAGATTTGTTTCAGGGATGTGACCTTACGTAATTGTGGGAGCTGGTCCAGCCATCTCTGGAAGGCTGCCTTCACATCTGATGCTGGAGCTGTGGACACAGCAGGCAGGGAAGGGAAGAAGGCTATGAAGTGCAAAGTACAGGAGAGCAAGAATCAGCTGGCACCACAGCACAAGCAAGATCCCACAGGATGGGCTGAACATGTGGGAATTTTTGTTGCCTCTGGTCTTTCTTTAAAGTTGATTGAGTCTTACTTGGGTTCCAGTATTTAATCTACTCAGGATGTATTGCTATTCCTGGCTTTTCTTCCCTGCATTAGAACTTTTTTTCCATTTAGGAACCCTGGCAAATTTAAATATTAGAATTGACAATGTGCATTGGCCTGTAACTTAAGGGCTTCATTTTCTGGCAGCAGAATAGGGAAAAGGGTTAGTTTAACAATTTATATCAGGTGTTATGTTAGGTGGTCCCTTTATTCACCTTTATTTTCCTGTGCTATCTAAGGTTTATGAGTGAAACTAGACCACCACCTTACATCACACAAGAATAAACTCAAAATGGATGAAAGACTCAAATGTAAGTTGTGAAACTATAAAAATTCTAGAAGAAACCATAGACAGCAAAATCTCAGACATCTCTTGTGGCAATATATTTACAGATACATCTCCTAGGGCAGTGGTCGGCAAACTGCGGCTCGTGAGCCACATGCGGCTCTTTGGCCCCTTGAGTGTGGCCACGAAGTTTCAATAGCACTGTACGTGTGTGCCTGCACGTGGTATTTTGTGGAAGAGCCACACTTAAGGGGCGCAGTTTGCCGACCACTGTCCTAGGGCAAGGGAAACAAAGAAAATAAACAAATGGGACTACATCAAAATAAAATACTTCTGCACAGCAAAAGAAACCATCAACAAAATGAAAAGGGAACCCACTTTATGGGAGAACATATTTGCCAATGATACATCTGATAAGGGGTTAATATTAAAAATATATAAAGAACTCATACACCTTAAAAGGAAGACAAACAATCTAATTAAAAATGGGCAAAGGACCTAAATAGACACTTCTCCAAAGTGGACATACAGATGGCCAAGAGACATATGAAAAAATGTTCAAAGTCACTGGTCATTAGAGAGATGCAAATAAAAACTACAATGAGGTATCACCTCATACTTGTCAGAATGGCTACCATCAACAGATCAACAAAGGACAAGTGCTGGCAAGGTTGTGACGAAAAGGGACCCTAGTGCACTGCTGATGGGAATGCAGACTGGTGCAGCCATTATGAAAAAAGTATGGAGTTTCCTCAATTAAAAATGGAACTCCCATTTGGCCCAGTGATCCTGCTTCTAGAAATATATCCTGGGGTTAATATTAAAAATATATAAAGAACTCATACACCTTAAAAGGAAGACAAACAATCTAATTAAAAATGGGCAAAGGACCTAAATAGACACTTCTCCAAAGTGGACATACAGATGGCCAAGAGACATATGAAAAAATGTTCAAAGTCACTGGTCATTAGAGAGATGCAAATAAAAACTACAATGAGGTATCACCTCATACTTGTCAGAATGGCTACCATCAACAGATCAACAAAGGACAAGTGCTGGCAAGGTTGTGATGAAAAGGGACCCTAGTGCACTGCTGATGGGAATGCAGACTGGTGCAGCCATTATGAAAAACAGTATGGAGTTTCCTCAATTAAAAATGGAACTCCCATTTGGCCCAGTGATCCCGCTTCTAGAAATATATCCTAAGAAATCCAAAACACCAATCAGAAAGAATATATGCACCCCTATGTTCATAGCAGCACAATTTACAATAGCTAAGGTCTAGAAATAGCCCAAGTGTCCATCAGTATATGAGTGGATAAAAAGAGCTGTGGTACATTTATGTCATGGAATACTATGCAGCAGTGAAAAAGGAGGATCTCGTACCCTTTGCGACTGCATGGAGGGACCTGGAGAGCATTGTGCTAAGCGAATTAACCAGTCATAGAAAGTTAAGTATCACATGATCTCACTCATATGTGGAATATAAAGAACAAAATAAACTGATGAATAACATAGATCCAGAGACATGGAACAGATGTTGAATTTCAGAGGGAAGGTGGGGATGGGTGGGTGGGTAGGAAGAGATTAACCAAAGAATTTATATGCATATATACTAACCCATGGACACACACTTGTCTATTAGGGAGAGGGATTATCTAATCTATCTCCATGTTAAAAATAATAACTCTACATAAAAAAGGCATGGTAGTAAAACTGTTTTATCCTTTTTTTAAAAAAGGGAATTATTTATAAGGTGTATGCTTATATATATAAACTATAGTATTATATGCTAATATTGATATCTCTTGGTGGCATTCAACATACCCTTTTCTTTATTAATCTCCATATTAAACTTGACTATGGCAACAAACCATGATTATCAGCATCCCCATATAATTCATTTTTAAATTTTTGTATTTTATCTTTTTTATTATTGAAAGTAATACAGATGTACCCTTTCCCCCCTGATTGACACCTTCTAGCCCACCCCTGCCCCTCTCATATAATTCTATATCAACTCCAAGAAGTTACTTAACTCTTTGCATCATATTTCTAACTTGAAAATGAACAAAGGAACTGACTACCAAATCATTTTATTCCAAACCAAACTATCCATTTTTTGAAGTTTCCTTTACCTCTCCTTCTCTTTGGCTTTTTGTACTATTATTTTCAATTTACACTGAGCTTTAATACAATCAGTAGCCATTACTGTTGAACCACGCTTTACAAATTTTAACTTGTGAATAGAAGTAAATATTTAAGGCCACATGAATTCATATTGCTATTTCCCAAATGTGTCCATAAGACATATTACCTTATAATGCTTCCCTCTTATTCAAACACCAGCTAGCCCTTTTTATGGTCCATGAAGACTGAAACAGCTTGGATGAGAATGGACAAGCCCATTTCTTCTTTCATGTTACACTTGGCTCCAGTGATGTCAAAAGCTGCCATGCCAATCTCTACTAGTCACACACGCTAATTTGGGATTGGATCCAGGCTACGGTGTACTGGGGAGTAGAGCTCAACAGTCACTTAGGAAAGTAAGGATACAGACCTGCCCCATTGCTTATGGAGTGAGGAAAGGTGGGTAGGCAAAAAGTGCTGAGTTTTGTGGAAGGTGCAGAATTGTGGCCCAAGAAGCGACAGTTTGAGGCTAGCTTTCTTGGTTTATCCTCTTCATATGTCATTTGCAAGGACGGAGGCCCTGTGGACACCCGCCCAGGGCCAGTGCCTAGGGCAGGGGCACCTAGCATCTGCATCAGAGACGTGTTTGTCAGGCTGGGGACCCTCCTCCTTCCTACCCCTTCGTGTCACATGGACTGGGCACTGGATATTAGCTTCTTTCCTTATAGATCCTGTTCCATTTCTAGCTTCCAAGCGACCCAGGACTGAATTTCCTATAGAAACGTGGAGAGGCAGAATTTTTACCTTAAAAGAAGTTAACATCTTGCAATTGTGAATAATTTCCAGGATCATAAATTGAATGTAATTGTGCAAATAATTTGTTTATTCATGGCTTTATCTATTTTGGATGGATTCTTTGCTTCTTATGGTCATGCCAACTATTTCTATAGCCACATGCCTAGATTTTCTAAGCAGGGACTTCTCTGGTGGGCCAAATAATTCAAATAACTTGCCCTAAATTTGTTTTGGAAGCATATTTATAATGAACAAGACATATAAAAGGATTAAAATTGGAAATGTCTATTAAAATAGAATCTTTTTATATTCTCTTTGTATACATTCTAATCTAAACAAATATCCTTATATCTAGGAATCCCTATGTCAGGAATTTATTCTACTAAAAACTCTGAAGAGTATGCAGTGATACTAGTCTGTAAAAGACTGGTTAAATAAAAACTTAAATGGAACACTATCCAGCTGTTAAAGTGAATGAGATAGATCTATAAGTAATTACAATAACTGGAAAAAGCAAGTAGCAAAAGAGTATATTATGATCAAATTTTTGTCTTAAATATCTGCATATATGTAAATAACACACTCAGGCATCTTTGTATGCCTATAAAACAAGCTCAACAAAAACACTGAATTATTATCTCTGGGAAGGTAGGTCTATGAGACACATTTTCTATTATGTGTTTCACTTTTTAATAATTACCATGTGTCCCTTTTCAAATAAGAAACATACTTTAAAAGTACCCTATTTCTTTCTTCTTTGCTCCTTCAAAACAAGTCAGGAGGCCCAATCAGGGGAAGTATTGTGTCTGAGACCCTGAGGGATCTGATGAATTAAGCCTTGGACATCCCTGTTCAGTATATTTTATCTAAAACGTCTTACCCTGACCAAACCATCTGGCCAAATTAAAAATGGAAAATTCATAGAAGGAGAGGCCTCCCTGCACACCCCATGGGAGCCATTCTTCCCTGGCTCCCTCTGGATTCTTCCAGCTCATTAGCTAAGAAGCAGTTAGAGGAAATGTCTCCGGCCACAGCTGCTGCCTTCTCAAGTATAGCTCTGATCTGGTCAGCAAAGCCCCTGATGGAAAGCAGCAGGCTCTGAGCGGCCTGCCAGCCCAGCCCGCTGTCTGCCTCCAAAGCAGGTCTGCTGGCTGGGCCCACCCTCCCTCAATCTTCCCCCTCCTCCCTCTCCAAGCCAAGTGCTATGAAAACATGGGGATTGAGGGGCTTTATTCTTCAGGGCAGGATATTCCAGGAGTGAGGCATATCTCAGCCCTGAGGGTTTAGAAATGACCAGAGCCAATGGCCTTTCGGTGAGAAACATCATGTCCCCCCGACAGTTGTACTCTATGCTCCAGTGGTGTTTAGGTTTATGAAAGAGAACTGCTCTTTGCCGCTCTTCCCTGTGACTCTGAGGTTCCCTTTGTGAGGATGCTCTGCCCTGCCATGACCCATGAGAAGCACACAGAGGGACACAAGACTGAGAACAAGGATCTTATCAGTTTGCCCATGGCAGGGCAGGATGAGTTGCACAGCAATTAATCACATAAGGAATACCTGGATGGGGTGTGGTATGGTGGAGGAGAAATTGGGAGAGTCCAGTAAGAAGATAGGAAGATAGGAAGTTCTGCTCAAAAGGGCCCTTTTCTGCTCCTTAACTCCAGAACTGTGCTCCCATAACCATGTTTCATCACAGTGAAAAAAAAATCACAGTTTACTTTGGTCATTTCCTGATCACTACACTAGAGTTTCTATAGCCCTTTCTCCCCCCCACTCATTCTGCCGATCCTATATAATAAAAGGCTAATATGCAAATTGTCCCCATGGGCGGGGGTTCGACCGACTGGGAGTTAGATGTGCGCTGACCACCAGGGGGTGGCGTGGAACATGGCGGGCATTGGCAATG
>NW_005370593.1:851529-853487 GCF_000412655.1 Myotis brandtii | reverse complement strand
TTTTCCTATCCCCCTTCCCCCCCCCCCCCCCCCATTCTGCTGATCCTATATAATAAAAGGCTAATATGCAAATTGTCCCCACGGGCGGGGGTTCGACCGACTGGGAGTTAGATGTGCGCTGACCATCAGGGGGTGGCGTGGAACATGGCGGGCATTGGCAATGCGGTGCTGTCAGTGGGCTGCAGTGGAGGTGCTGCCAGCCCTGATGGGCCCCGAAGAGAGTGGGACCGTGGCAGGATTGTGGAGCGGGTAAGCGGGTGGCGCCAGGCCAAGGTGGGTGTGAAGGGAGGCCCCGGCTGGCAGTGGCAGCAGGCAGCCGGGGGAAGGGAGGCCCAGGCAGGCAGCCAGCAACCACTAGGGACCCTACCTGTGCACGAATTTCGTGCACTTGGCCTCTAGTATGATTATATTGACATCAAAACAGATGGCACAGGTAAAACCAAACTAGTTCTGTGAAGATAGCCCCTTTCTCCATTCAAGGCCTAATCATCCAACTTTACTTATATCCTAGTAAATTTTTTGCTTTCATTATTTAATAAGAAATAAATCTTGCATATCTTGATTACTTAGATAATTTTAGTGCTTTTATTGTGTCATTGTAAGCTGAAGTAATCTTTATTTTTTTGTTAATCCTCACCTGAGGATTTTTTCCCCATTAGCTTTTAGAGAGAATGGAAGGGAGGGGGGAAGAGAGAGAAACATCTATGTGACAGAGACACATCGATTGGTTGCCTCCTGCACACAGGGATCCAACCTGCAACACAGGTACTTGACTGGAATAGAACCCACAACCCTTCGGTGCTCAGGCAGATGCTCTAACCACTTAGCACTGGTCAGGGCAAAATGGAGTATTTTTCAAAACATCTGTGTATAGATA
This sequence comes from Myotis brandtii, assembly GCF_000412655.1. Taxonomy (NCBI): domain Eukaryota; kingdom Metazoa; phylum Chordata; class Mammalia; order Chiroptera; family Vespertilionidae; genus Myotis; species Myotis brandtii. The sequence continues at coordinate 852,610 of NW_005370593.1, read as the reverse complement.
ATTCAAGTAGGGCAGCCTCTATATTTAGGTAGATGTAAAATATACTAAATAACAAAAATCTGAGATTATAGAGATACATTACACTGAAGAAATTAATCTCAGGTGTTTTTTTTCTTCTTTCTTTCAAATCAAGGAATTTTCTGCTTGTAATACAGCCCACTTGAACTCACTAATACCTGCATTTTTTTCGTTCTGAGAACAAACCTAGACCTCATTTTTTAGCCTCTCTTGCTGCTCTGTGTGGCCTTGCCTGAGTTTTGTCAATGGAGTATGAGTGAATGTGACGTGCTCCTCTGCTGGGCCTGACTCATAACAATCTCCTGTGGGAAAATCCCACTCTATTTCTCGGTTGAATGGAGAGATTCAAAGACTTGAAAGAGATCAGAGTTATAAGGAGGAGGAACCTGAGTGCTGAATAACTTTGTGGAGCAGAGCTATCTAATGATCCTTATTGGACTGTGATCTGAACAAGAAGTAAACTTTTAATGTTCTAAGCTACTGAGATTTGGGGTTCTTAGCTACAGCAGTGAGTCCTAATTTAAAAGAGTGATTTTAAATTGGAGTTCAGAGGTGCTTTCTTTCTATTTTAACTAATTTCATTGATAGGAAATACTGTAAAAATATTGATATACTATACTGTTAGATCTTTATTCAGAGAAGGAGCTAGTTCATGACATCAATAACTCTTTAAGGCAAGTTTGTGTTTTTCTTTTTTAAAAAAAATATAATTTTATTGATTTCATAGAAGAAGGGAGAGTGAGAGAGAGATAGAAACATCAATGATGACAGAGAATCATTGTTTGGCTGCCTCCTGCGTGCCTCCTAATGGGGATTGAGCCTGCAACCTGGGCACATGCCCTGACCTGGAATTAAACCGTGATTTCCTTGGTTCATAGGTCGAAACTCAGCTACATTGGCCGGGTTTGTGTTTTTCTTTAATAGAAATATCCTGTGGAATACTTAGGGGCAAGCCGTCAGAGGTTATTTTTTTTATATTAAATCTTTATTGTTCAGATTATTACAGTTGTTCCTCTTTTTTCCACCCATAGCTCCCCTCCACCCGGTTCCCATCCCACCCTCT
>NW_005370593.1:832488-849339 GCF_000412655.1 Myotis brandtii | reverse complement strand
GCCAGCCTTCCTGTGGTTCTGGATGATGTCTGTTTTGTCTTTTAGTTGTATTTTTGAAGTGGTTGTGCGAGGCAGCAATTTCCGGTGTTTACCTATGCTGCCATCTTGGTTTCTCCCGTCAGAGGTTATTTACACTAGAGTGTTGTTATTATCAAGGACAAAAAAATTTAACTTTCTATGTAGTAAGACTAAACACAAAATATCCAGTTTCTTTAATTGCAACGTAATGGTCAGGAGTAAAGGAGCGTTATCATTAGAACATTTCTAAGATGCCTTCCAGATACAATGTTCTGATCCTCTAAGTATGCTTATAACAGAAACTGACTGACTAAATTTTATTTAGAGAGAGAGAGAGAGAGAGAGAGAGAGAGAAGAAATTGAATAGATTTGTGCAAGCTCACACAGTAACAGAAAATAAGATCTCACATGTGTAGAAGCCATGGATCTCAGTTAGAGGAGCTCATGGAAAGTCTCTTTAGTTGCCATCAGAATGACTCAGCTCCACTTATGTTCCATCTGTTCCTTGATTTCTCAACATTTCATTTCTTAGGGGAGAGGGTCAGACGTAGATTGTTTACATGCCTACCTTTTGGCCATGATAGGGTGTCCAGGCTGAGAGACCCAGGAATACTACAAGGAGGGTAAAAGAAGAACTCCCCAAAAGAAAGGCAGAATTCTCAAACAAGAAACACAAAAGGTGGTAGCAGAAAAAACAGAAGCAAAATTAGATGGCTGTCACCTTCTTTTCTTCATGTGTCTTAGCTCCACTTATGTTCCATCTGTTCCTTGATTTCTCAACATTTCATTTCTTAGGGGAGAGGGTCAGATGTAGATTGTTTACATGCCTACCTTTTGGCCATGATAGGGTGTCCAGGCTGAGAGACCCGGGAGTACTACAAGGAGGGTGAAAGAAGAACTCCTCAAAAGAAAGGCGGAACTCTCAAACAAGAAACACAAAAGGGGGTAGCAGAAAAAACAGAAGCAAAATTACATGGCTGTCACCTTCTTTTCTTCATGTGTCTTATGATGTGTCCTTTTTCTTGTCTAATAAATATCTGAAAAGATGATGCCAGGTCAATACATAGAACTTTTATAACTAAAGGCATCATTTATAACTAAGTGATTGAATGACCAATCATTAGACTAGTAGTAAGCATTCTCACCAAAAGCTTAAAATATTTTACTATGTTTAGTTTCTTATAATATGAATGAGATTCCTGGGTAAGTATTCCAAAGAGGTGAGGTACAATCATTATAAACATGTGGTATTGTAGGTAATTGCAGTTTTTAATACTGTGCTTAAATTAGCAACATTAACAGGTTTAGCTGGGAAAAATCTTCAGATTGATAACAATTTTTAAAGTAATTACTTTATTTTAGTAAGAAGCAATGTTTGGGCTTATTAGCATCTGAGGTCAAAAGGACAGTGTGCAAATCATTTGAAGCCTGTTTATTGATCCTTGAGTCACTGGGTTCTTAATCCACAGTATCACCAGCTCCTTGTCTGGGTTGCATGTGCCCTGTGAAATACAGTTACATTCACTTTTTAAAACTCTATTTTTTAAATATATTTTTATTGATTTCAGAGAGGAAGGGAGAGGGAGAGAGAGATAGAAACATCAACGATGAAAGTCACTGATCGGCTGCCTCCTGCACGTCCCCTACTGGGGATCGAGCCTGCAACCCAGGCATGTACCTTTGACTAGAATTGAACCCGGGACCTTTCAGTCCACAGGCCAATGCCGTATCCACTGAGCCAAACAGGCTAGGGCTATTTTGAAATAACTTTAGACTTATAGAACTATGAGTTGCATAGATAGTACAGAGAGATCCCATATACTCCTATACCTAGCTTCCTCTAATGTTAACATCTTATGTATACATAGTTACAGCCATTTTTTAGTGGTTGAGCATGAACAGTCTTTAGACTTGAGAGAGACAGATTGATGCATTGGAAAACATGGGGTTTTGGATTCTGACAAATTTGGATTAGGTAACATATCATACTACCTATTAAAAAAGTCAAATTACTTCTTGGCAGAAATGGTGTACTATCTCTCTTCCAGGGTCCTTGTGGGCATTATACATTCCATAAAAATGGAATCATCTGGTAAAGTTTTGACACACAATAAATGGTAAATAAATATTCTTTTTTTCCTTCCCCCTCCTTCTCTCTTAGTGTCTCCTCTATCCCTTCCTCTCCTTTCTCTCTTCATGTTATTAGATAATGCCACTTTGATTCTGAATTTTGGTTTCTGCTTTTGTGTCGGTCCCCAGCCAGATTGCCCTTCAGTTCTGGCATTTTCTGATGCTGGAGGAAGAGATGACCTTTTTGACCTTAGTAATGTTCAGCCTCTTGCTGAATTAGCCTTAATATTTACCAACCTGAATTTGAAGCGCAGAATGTTCCCACATCAATAGCAAGAACTTGGAAAAATTCTGAGGAAGAAAATGAAACCAACTGTAGACTGTAGAATGAGTGGTGTGTGCGTGTGTGTAGGGCAGTCACCAGACAAGGATATAAACCCTGAAAAACAGCTCAAGCCCCTCTGTACTTTAACACTGGGAGGGATTCCTAGTACATGAAGTTCAAGACCCCAGATCCAAATAATCCATTTTGGCCAAGTGGGACTCAAATCCTTGATGGGCTAATCTACTCTCGTCATTTACTCTGATAAATGTCCACAGGGAAGGGAAACAATACAATACTGGCACTGTTTCACCTCTCAGCAAAAATCTGCTTAAAACCAGATGCCTGGAAGCCATATGACAGACGCTCCACCCTGAGGAGGGGTCCCCTCAGGGACCCAGGAGAGGCACTGGTGATTATGCTGCGTGCTTGCTTCTGAGCCTAATGGGCAAGCTGGGAGGGGGAGATGGAGCCCTGAACATCTTGGACGTGACACCCTCTGGGCCGTAAGTGCTCCAGATAGAATCTTGCCTCAGCTCAGCAGCTGTCCCGTGGCAGCAGCCCTTTTTGCCATATGGGGGAGCCATATTTGTCACTGAATTGGGATCTGCAGACTAGTAGAAACCCCGTCATCCATGTGAGAGTGTGGGTCAGAGGCCTAATTTGAGAGTGAGGGAGTGAGAGTGAAGAGGCACTGTCAATCTCTAATTGCCTCTCTAAAAACATTTAATGCAAGGACTCTTATTCTGGTCTCCAAGCTACCGTAGGAGAGGGGAGGGAGTGTTAGTTTGTCACCATGAGGAAGTATAATAAGGGAAAAACAGTAATCAGGGTTGGGCTGGCAAGGAGTTTCACCAAGAGGAAATGCTTGCCCGTGGTGGGGCTGGGTTTGTTAGGAAGTGCAGCAAGGGTCATTGGGAGGGTCACAAAGTGAAAACATGCCCACTGGGAAAGAAAGTGTAAGCCACCTGTGAGGAAAACAGCATTTCCGTAACAGCTACACACCCAGGTTTGTAGCAAGGCAGGAAGCATGGGGCTGATGCCTGGCCGTGTTCTTGCCTGTGGTGGCTGTGGCTGGCTCCCAGGACCAGAGGGCGCCTTCTTTTCCTGAGCGATACGGGAAGGGTGGGCAAAGGGATGGTCAGGGACCTGATTTATTATGGTTAAAGATGGAGTCATTAGCATGAACATATATTAGATATCTGAGGTTTGCAGAGGTGGCAGAAATAGAATCAGTGTTAGGAATATTCAAGTTTGTGAAAGTAAGATATGTAGTCTTTTATTTTAGAATAGAAACACTAATGTTGCATATCAGTACAACTACAGGGTATCCCCCCAAAATGTATACAAGCTTTAATAACTGGTAGTTCAATTTTGAAAATGAAATGTATTTTAATAAACACTGATTTTATAATTATTTGAAGTGTGTGTATACATTTTTTTGGGACACTCTATATATGGCCCTGCAGAAAAATGGTTGAGAAACAAAAAAACCTGATTTATAGTCTAAATTCTTTGGCTGATTTGCCTCAGTTAAATTTGTATGTATTTTTTTCTTTCTTTAGGATATATTCCTAATAGAGGAATTGCTGGGTCAACAGGGTGACTTTTTTGAAAAACCTGATTTATAGTCTAAATTCTTTGGCTGATTTGCCTCAGTTAAATTTTTATGTATTTCTTTCTTTAGGATATATTCCTAACAGAGGAATTGCTGGGTCAACAGGGTGAGTTTTTTGGTTTTGTTTTGTTAATCCTCATCTGAGGATATTTTTCCATTGATATTTAGAGAGAATGGAAGGAAGGGAGAGAAACAGAGAAAGAGAAACATCATGTGAGAGAGACACATCAACTGGCTGCCTCTTGCACGTGCCCTGACGGGGGCCAGGGGTCAAGCCTGCAACCAAGGTACAGGTCCTTGACTGGAATTGAACCTGAGACCCTTCAGTCTGCGGGCCAACACTCTATCTACTGAGCCAAACCGGCTAGGGTGCCTCAGTTTCTTTATAAAATAAGGGGAATGATAATAATAGCTGACACCTCATTATGATTAGCCATGGGCCAGGTACTTTCTTTGTATAGGTAATATTATCATTCTCTTCATTTTATAATGAAGGAGCTGAGTTGCTGAATGTTTTACAGCTGGTACATGAACATTTGACTCCGGGTCCCGGGTCACCTGACTCCAGAACATATATATTCAACTCCCACCACACTATCAACCATATTTACCTCAAAGGGTGTGGCAAAGATAAAATTAGGTAACAGAAAGAGACTAGTTTTGAAATGGCTGCTAGAATAAAAACCTACCTTTTGAAGCCTAATAAAGGTGGATTTGAATCCTACAGTGATAACCTTGTAACTAAGCTATAAATTATTTTATCTTAAAATTTTTGGTTTTGTCATTTTAAATGGGAATTGTAATGCCTATTTTTCTGGTTTTTGGAAGATTAGAAATTGTTTTATATGCTCCTGTTTATTAATCTGCTCAGGCTGCCATAGCAAAATACCATAGACTAGGTGGCTTAACCGACAGAAATTTATTTTCTCACAGTCCTGGAGTCTAGAAGTCTAAGATCAATGTTCTGGTGAGAACTCTCTTCCTGGTTTGCAGTTTTCTTCTTGCTGTGTCAGGGTCGGGGTTGGGGGGTGGGGGGAGAGCTCCGATGTCTTTTGTCTTTTATAAGGACACTAGTACCATCAGATTAGGACCCACTCTATGGCCTCACTTAACCTTTGTTACCTCTTTATGGGCCCAAACAGTGTCTTATTGGGGATTAGGGCTTTAACATGTGAATTTTGGCAGACACCATTCAGTCTCCAGCATCCTTTGAGCATAGGGGTGTGATTGGGTGCTAGAGATTTGTGATGAAGAACCAAAGGGAAGAGCCATAGCCACTTAATCTTGGGCTGCAGGGCAGTGTGAAAAGAGTCAAAACTTGCCCTCTGCCTTCAGGGGCTGTGCTGCTTGTCTATATAATCCTGCCTCATTTCAGCCCCCGAGGTTCCCCTTTCTTGGTTTTGAGTAGCTGTGATACTGACAAGGTGAGGCAAGAAAGGGAGACAGCTGAAATCTGTTATTGCATCAATAACTCGGAGCTTCAAGCCCAGGGATTCCCCCATCTATCTCCTGTTGGGCATTTTGCCTTCCTGCCAATAGGAAACAGATGCAGGGAGGACAGGTTGTAAGCTGGAGCCCTGAATCAGAAGGGCCAAGGGAGCTCTCCCAGGACCTTCACTGCTGGCAGGATGACTGCGGAGACCTGCCAGAGAAACCCCAGCAGTCCTTGCAGAGAGGCTTAAGTTAGGGAGACCCACTGCTCCTGTGTCCCAGCCTGCTGCAGCCCAGAAGAGAGTCAGGACAGGGCAACCAAGCCACGTGTCCATTAGGATTCTCTAGATTGCAAGGACCAGAAAACCCAACGTAAAGTACCTTAAGTAAGATTGGAATGTACTGGTTCACATGAAGTCCCCAGGCATGCTGAGCTTCCAGTGTGGATTGGTCTAATGCTCACATATTATCACGGGGATCTGTCTCTAAGCTGGCTTCCTCTAGGTTTCAGCTTTACTGGCCTGCTTTGTGTCTTCATATCATCGCACTGCCAATTCCAGAGAAAGACTAAATATGTTTCCTTGGCTCTGGCTGGTTTATGTGCCATTCTGAAACTAATCAGTGTCGCCACAAGGATGGGATATGTTATCTTAAGGCAAACAGGGTTTCCCCTGTAGCTAGGGTTGGAGTCAATTCCATGGAAACCACGTGACTAGAGAATAGTGGAAGGTGGTTTCCCAAAGGAAATTTTGGACCTTCTTTTCCAAAGTAAACTTTGGATCTCTCTAAAAGTCTTGGAAGTAGCTATTGGACAGAAGCAATATGTATTTATAATAGAGCATTTCTGACATGGTCCCCAAAACAAATCTCCAGTCAATGTTACTGGAATGACCCTGAAAATTGTAACAAGGAGTCACTTTCTTTTTGTACTCTGTTGTAGCAACTTTATGTTTTTCTATGCTGAAGTATAAGACTATAGTGGCCTCATACTATCTCTCATTTATAGCTGAGATTTCCCCCACGATCTTATAATTTGTGCCCATCCATTAAAAAAATACTTATTGAGCATCTACTACATGCCAAGGGATGCTAGATGCTGGGGATGTTGTAGTCTCATCTCCTCATCAAGCTGCCATTCTTGTGCTTGTCCATGATGCCGCATGACTCAGAATCCTCTGATCTCCTTCAGGCTATGGCTGCCTCCATTACCGCCCTGGCCTTGCCCTGGTTTTTTATTATGCTGTGCCACACAGGGAGTAAGATCTCCCTTTAATGCTGCCCAGCATGGCAGAGGCTGTATGTGCTCTATATATGCAGGATAGTACTCGTCACAATTTTCATGAATTATCTATATATTTATTGGTTTAATATCTTTCTCTTTAGACTATTCATATAGGTTGCGACTATACCTATCTTATTTGTTATTGTTTTCCCTTGCATAGCACAGTGTCTGGAGCATATTGGGCATTAAAATTGTTTTTACATGATATCTCAATGTGTATATTATGGTATGTGTTCTTTTTTGACAGGTATACTTATGCATATTCTAGATTTAATTTCATTTTGTGTGTATAATCCTTTTCAAAAGACTTCCAGGAAGCAATAATATTTTGTATTATGGTGGAATGTTTTTGTAATAAGTACATTGATAGAATGTTTACTCCAGCAGTAAATTAGTAGATTTAAAAGTAAAATGATGTCACTGAGAGGGAAAGATTGGTGTTATGTGCAAAAATTCATTCTCACCCATGTTTTTAAGTTTATGTGTGTGTGTACATATACACATATATTTATGTATGATGGGTGGTTTGAGAGTTTTTGGTTGTATGTCTTTAGCTGGCCAAGGAGAATGGGAGGAAGAATTAAGTCTCTGAGATTGATAAACTCAGGTAAAGAAACATTTACTAGGCGATGTGCGGAACAGTGTTTGCTACACAACCTATCCTGCTTTGGAAGACTAGTCTTTTCCCTGAGGAAGCTTGAAGCCCTGGTCAGGTAGCTCAGTTTGTTAGAGCATTATCCTGATATGCCAAGGTTGTAGCTTAGATCTCTGAACAGGGCACATATAAGAAACAACCAATGAGTACATAAATAAGTGGAAGAACAAATCAATATTTCTCTCTCCCTCCCCCTTCCTCTCTCTCAAGTCAATAAATTTAAAAAAGCTTGAAGATATTTTCATAACAGACATGCATTCAGTTAATCTATACAAATAAAAGGATAATATGCTAATTAGACTGGACATCTTCCGGACATCCTTCCAGACGTCCTTCTGGACAAAGCCACGGTGGTGGGGAGGCAGTTAGGGGTGATCAGGCCAGCAGGGGAGAGCAGTTAGGGCAGTTAGGGGGATCAGGCTGTCAGGCAGAGGCAGGGGTGATCAGGCAGGCAGGGTTCTCGGATTGGAGAGAGTGCAGGCCACCCCCACTGTGCATGAATTTCGTGCACCAGGCCTCTAGTGGAGTATAAAGCAGGCCAATGTAAAGACTCAGGTAGAGTTAAAATAAAACATGCTTATAACAGATTGCAGGATTTCAGCTCTCTCATTTGTTTCATGGCATCCTAGCAAATAAAGATTACTTCACTAATGGTATGTAACTCTGTGCTTTATATAGAACTGACCTTTAAGAATGTACTTATTAAATTGGATTAATTACTAAAATATCTTTGTACCCATAAACAAATCTTTTATTATAGCTGCTTTGACTTTGTTATAGTAAACTTTTTAATGTATTATTTACTGAAGGAATTTTACATAAGAAAATAAGATATAATTTGTTTATAAATGAGGGTTAGTTATTTTATTAATAATATTTCTCTAATAAGGGGAGGGGTCTAATTTAAATGACGGTGTGAATTGAAAATGCTATTAGTTATAAGACTCAGTTGTAAATAATTTAAAAACAGACATCCTGACCACTACTCCCTCTATCTCCGATGACACATAGAAGGTATTTGCTTACTTACTTGCTTTATCATTTTTGGTCAAAGGGAGGTATAAATATTTACACATATAAGCCTTAGTTAAATCTTATAACATTTCAAACTCTGGGGTGATAAGAAGAAAGCTGCTAGGAAATTTGTCTTTGACTGGAATGGAACCAATGTTACTTAAAAAGAAAGAATTTAAGAGGGGTTTATTAAAGAATTACTTATGCCTAGGAGTGTGCTAAAGATTAGAGGGAAATCAAAAGTAGCACAAGACATAGTTAGTACCCTAAAGCATTATCTACTTGAGTAGAAAAGATCAAGACCTATGAAAAAGAAATACTAAAACAGTATGCTCAATTAATATTTGACAAAGGAGGCAAGAGCATACAATGGAGTCAAGACAGTCTCTTCAATAAATGGTGTTGGGAAAATTGGTCAGATACATGCAAAACAATGAAACTAGATCACCAACTTACACCATACATAAAAATAAACTCAAAATGGATAAAAGACTTAAACGTAAGATGGGAAACCATAAAAATCTTAGAAGAATCCATAGGTAGCAAAATATTAGACATATATCGTAGCAATATCTTTACTGATACAACTCCTAGGGCAATGGAAACCAAGGAGAAAAAAAACAAATGGGACTACATAAAAATAAAAAGCTTCTGCACAACAAAAGAAACCATCAACAAAACAACAAGAAAGCCCACTGCATGGGAGAACATATTTGCCAATGTTATTTTTGAAATGGTTTAATCTCCAAAATTTACAGAGAACTCATACAAATTAACAAAAGGAAGATAATGATCCAATCAAAAAATGAGCAAAGGACCTAAGTAGACACTTTTTGAAAGAGGACATACAGAAGGCTGAAAGACATATGAAAACATGCTCAAACTCACTAATCATCTGAGAGGTGCAAATCAAAACAACAATGATGTACCATCTCACACCTGTCAGAATGGCTATTATCAACAAGTCAATAAAGGACAAGTTCTGGCAAGAATGTGGAGAACAAGGAACCCTCGGCACTGCTGGTGGGAATGCAGACTGGTGCAGCCACTGTTGAAGACAGTATGGAGTTTCCTCAAAAGGTTAAAAATGGAACTCCCACTTGACCCAGTGATTCCACTTCTAGGACTATATCCCAAGAAACCAGAAACACCAATCAGAAAGGATATATGCACCCCTATGTTCATAGCAGCACAGTTTACAATAGCTAAGATTTGGAAACAACCTAAGTGCCCATCACCAGATGAGTAGATTAAAAAACTATGGTATATCTATGCAATGGAATAAAAAAAGGAACTTTTACCATTTGCAACAGCATGGATGGGCCTGGAGAGCATTATGCTAAGCAAAATAAACCAGTTGGAGAAAGATAAATATCACATGATCTCACTCATTTGTGGAATATAATGAACAACATAAGCTGATGAACAAAAATAGACTCAGAGACACAGAAACACCAAACAGACTGTCAAACCTCAAAGGGAAGGCAGGGGAGGGGGGTGGGTAAGAGATCAACCAAAGGACTTGTATGCATGCATATTAGCATAACCAATGGACACAGACACTGGGGTGGCGGGGGCTTGTCCTGGGGGGTGGGAGTGGCTGGATAGAGGTTGATGGGGGAAAAAGGATACATATGTAATACTTTAAACAAACAAACAAACAGACAAACAAAAATACCTGGAAGAATAAATAAGTGAAAATTCACACACACACACACACACACACACTATACTAAAACAGGAAAGCCACAGAAATACTAGTGTGGAGCTTAAACAGCTCATAACCCCTGCTTCCTATGTCGGTCCTGAGTGTTTTCCTCTCCTATATAAGGCAGCACAACTGTGCTTCCACCAACATGTTGAAGTCACTTGGGTGCGTGTCAAATGTTTGTGTTTGGAGTTAAATCTAAGTGAAGCAGCAAAAAGAAATTAATTCTATGAAATCAGTCAAGAGGAAAACCTCAAATTCAGGATGGCAGGGAAATTGCTGAACTGGTTGGGGCCAGTTTCTGTGGAAAAATCACCCTAACGTCTGTTTCAGGCTCCAAATCTAGATTGTCTCTCAAGATATAATCCACCCTCCCTGGGCTTTTTGAGGCTCTTGGTCTTTGCTGATGTGAATTTTGTCTGTGAAAGGACAAAGGATTAGGTCTCAGGCTGATTAGGGTATAAGGTCATTGTCATAAGTCCAGGAATGTCCAGGAGAAATGATGGATAATGCCTTGCCTCTTCTTTGTGAGGAGGGTTTGCTAGTTCTGGCTTTTTGAGGGATCTCATTGCTGAGGCTCATGAACTTCCAGAACCCAAGCTTTCCTTTTCCCTTCCAAGGAAGTTGCATACTATTGGTGACAACTTACACATTACCCAATTTCTCTGATGGGTTTGTGGATCACTTAGGTCTCTGTTTGCTGTGATGGAAATTCCAAAACACACGGGCTTAAAAAAAAAGGGACTTTTTGGCTCTTATAACCTTTAGAACCAGAGTAGGGCTGATTTTTGGCTCAAGCAGTGTCACCAGAACTCAGTTTCTTGTCTCTCAACACAGCTCTGCTTTCCTCCTTATTGGTTTTATTCTTAGATAGGTTCTTCACTCAAGAATGCAAAATGGTATGAACAACTATATGCCAACAAACTGGACAACCTTGGCAAAATGGAAAAATTCCTGGGAAAGGGGTGTGGGGGGTACGGGAAGAGACTGGACAAAAATCGTCCACCTATGGATGAGGACAGTGGTGGTGGGGGGTAAGGGCAGAGTGTGGGGTGGGAACCGAGTGGAGGGGAGCTATGGGGGAAAAAAGAGGAACAACTGTAATAATATGAACAATAAAGGTTTAAAAAAGAATTCCTAGAAACATACAATCTTCCAAAACTCAATCAGGAAGAATCAGAAAACCTGAGTAGGCCAGTAACAACTGATGAAATTGAAGCAGTAATTAAAAAACTTCCAGCAAACAAAAGTCCTGGATCGGATGGATGAATAGGTGAATTTCACCAAACATTCAAAGGAGAAATAATACCTATCCTCCTCAAACTATTCCAAAAAATTCAAGAGGAAGGAACACTTCCAGGTTCTTTTTATGAAGCCAGTATTATCCTAATTCCAAAACTAGATAAAGACATTAAAAAGAAAGAGAATTACAGGCCAATATCCCTGATGAACACAGATGCCAAAATCCTCAATAAAATATTAGCAAATCGGATCCAGCAATTTATTAAAAAGGACCATACACTATGACCAAGTGGGATTTATTTGGGGGATGCAAGGCTGGTACAATATTCACAAATCAATAAATGTGACACATCACATAAATTAAAAGATAAAAACCATATGATCATATCACTAGATGCAGAAAAAGCACTTGAAAAAAAATCCAGCACACTTTTTTGATAAAAACTCTCAATAAAGTGGGAATAGAGGGATCATACCTCAACATAATAAAGGCCATATATGACAAACCTATAGCCAATATCATACTCAATGGGCAAAAACTAAAAGTGTTTTTTTTTTTAAGAACAGGAACAAGAAAAGGATGTCCAATTTAACTACTCTTATTCAACATAGTACTGGAAGTCCTAGCTACAGCAATCAGACAAGAAGAAGAGATAAAGGGTATTACAATTGGAAAGGAGGAAGTAAAACTGTCATTCTCAGATGACATGACATTGTACATAGAAAACCCTAAAAACTTCACCAGGAAACTACTAGACTTAATAAATGAATTTGGCAAGGTAGCAGGATACTAAAATCAACATCCAGAAATCAATGGCATTTTTATATACCAACTAGAGGCCCAGTGCATGACATTCATGTGGGTGGGAGGGTGTCCCTCAACCCAGCCTGCACCCTCTTGCAATCTGGGACCCCTTGGAGGATGTCCACCTGCTGGCAGTCAGACATCCCTCTCACAGTTCAGGGCTCTTGCAGTCCGGGACTCCTTGCTCCTTACCACCTACCTGCAGCCGAGGTGGGAGAGGCACCTGCTACCGCTGCTGCGCTCACTAGCCATGAGCCCGGCTTCTGGCTGAGCGGCAGTCTCCCTGTGGGAGCACACTGACCATCAGGGGGCAGCTCCTACATTGAGTGTCTGCCCCTTGGTGATCAGTGTGTGTCATACCACCATTTGGTCGATTTGCATATCAGGATTTTATTATATAGGATAATGAGCTCTCAGAAAGAGATACTAAAAAAGCAATCCTATTTACCATTACAACAGTAACAACAACAAAAGATACCTAGAAATAAACTTAACCAAGGAGGTAAAAGACCTATACTTAGAAATCTATTGGACATTGAATAAAGAAATAGAGGAATACACAAACAAATAGAAGTGTATACCATGTTCATGGATTGGAAGAATTAACATCATTAAAATGTCTATACTACCAAAAGCAATCTATAGATTCAACACAATCCCTATTAAAATGCCAATGGGATACTTCACAGAGCTAGAACATATAATCCAAAAATTTATATGGAACCATAAAAGACCCTGAATAGCTACAGCAATCTCGAGAAAGAAGAACAAAATAGGAGAGATCATAATTTATACTACAAAGCCATTATAACCAAAACAGCCTGGTACTGGCACAAGAACAGGCATATAGACCAATGGATCAGAACAGAGAGCCCAGAAATTGACCCACACCATTATGGTCAATTAATATTTGACAAAGGAGGCAAGAACATACAAGGGAGTAAAGACAGTCTCTTCAACAAATTGTGCTGAGATAATTGGACAGATACATGCAAAATGATGAAACTAGACCACCAATTTATACCATACACAAGAATAAACTCAAGATGGATAAAAGACTTAAATGTAAGGCATGAAACCATAAAAATCTTACAGGAGAACATAGGCAGTAAAATCTCAGACATCTCACGTAGCAATATGTTTACAGATAGATCTCCTAGGGCAAAGGAAACTAAGGAGAAAATAAACAAATGGGACTACATCAAAATAAAATACTTCTGCCCAGCCAAAGAAACCACCATCAAAAAGAAAAGGGAACCTACTGTATTGGAGAACATATTTGCCAATGATACATTTGATAGGGGGTTAATATCCAAAATATATAAAGTACTCTTACAATTCAAAAAAGGAAGACAAATGATCCAATTAAAAAATGAGCAGAAGACCTGAATAGGCATTTCTCCAAAGAGGACATACAAATGGCCAAGAGACACATGAAAAAAATGCTCAAAGTCACTAAGCATCATAGAAATGCAAATTAAAACCACAATGAGATATCACCTCACACCTGTCAGAATGATTATTAAAATTAAAAAATCAACAAACTACAAGTGCTGGCAAGGATGTGGAGAAAAGGGAACACTAGTTGACTGCTGGTGGGAATGCAGACTGGTGCAGCTATTATGGAAAACAGTATGGAGTTTCCTCAAAAAATTAAAAATGGAACTTCCATTTGACCCAGTGATCCCACTTCTGGAAATATATCCTAAAACCCCCAAAATACCAATCAGAAAGAATATGTGCACCCCTATGTTCATAGTAGCATTATTTTCAATAGCTAAGATTTGGAAATAGCCCAAGAGCCCATCAGTAGACGAGTGGATATAAAACCTGTGAGACATTTACACTATGAATACTATGCACCTAAAAAATGAGGAATCTCTTATCCTTTGGGACAGCCTGGAGGAACCTGGAAAATATAATGCTAAGTGAAATAAGCCAATCTGAGAAAGACAAATATCACATGATCTCACTTATTTGTGGAATCTAACAAACAAAATGAATTGACCAACAAAATAAAACCTGAAGCATGGAGGCATGGAACAGACTGACATACCTCGATGTGGGGATGAGAAGAGATAAACCAAAAAACTTATACACTTACTAGAGGCCCAGTGCACGAATTTGTGCACAGGCGGGGTCCCTTGGCCTGGCCGGTGATTGGGGCTGATGGGCAGGGGGGCAGCCGGCCGAGGGGAGGGCCCGCGGGAGGTTGTCTGGCAGGGGGGTGGGGTGGGGGCAGGACCGCAGGAGTTTGGCTGGCCAGGGGGAGGGACCATGGGAGGTTGGCTGTGGGAGCGCACTGACCATCAGGAGGCAGCTCCTGTGTTGAGCATCTGCCCCCTGGTGGTCAGTGCACATCATAGCAACCAGTCGACTGGTCATTCAGTCATTTGGTTGCTTAGACTTTTATATATATAGCTATGCATAGTCCATGGATATGGGCAATAGGGTAGTGAAGACCTGGGGGGTGGGTGGGTAGGTAGATGCTGAGAGGAAGGGGGGGAAAGGAGGAAAATGGGAGATATCTGTAATACTATAAAAAAAAGAATGCAAAATGGGTGAGCAGGTTCAGATTTGACATTCTTTTACATTTGAAATCAGGAGGCAACACTGATTTCCATTAAATGTCTCATTGCATCTTATTGGCTTTAGTGGGACCCCATACCCATTTCTGAACTAATTTCTGTAGGTCAGAGGAATGTAACAAGCTGATTGGCTTAAAACTGAGCCATATGTTTTATTCCTTTAGTTGGAGTCTCACCCAAAGCATATATGTTAGACTGTAGAAGGCTAATAACAACTGATGAAATTGTCTGAGAGAGAATAATAAATCCAAACATCAGGTAACACCAATAATAATTGAGGCTATATATCATTATTATGGCTGCAATTTCTATTCTGGTCACCAATGATTAATAATTTTTAGGCAATAATTTCTACTTTGCATGGTTAGCTAAAGAAAGTGTAAGGGATGCTGAGCATTCAACAACAATAAGAGCCACAAATGTCCACTTTAGTTTGGTGTCCAAATAGTTTTGGCTTCTAAATATTCTCAGAAAGTATATAAAGTGTACCAATTTAAGCAGCATTCACAGTATGTGGTCATATAGGCATGTGGTTGAAATGTTTGAATACTTTGTAAACAAAGGTCCATTTTGAAGCCAGAATTGGGCATTGTTGGTAGAGGATTAACTAAAGCCTTTCTCCTTCTGCATGAGAGTCTGTCCTTTGGTTAACTTTGTAGATCTGTTCCCCTGGAAACCTGAAAATTATAAAATGTCAACAATGCAAGGCAACATTGCATAGCGTAAAACTTACCCTTGGCTAATAAAAATGGCTACCTGGAAGTCAAGGAATTTTTCTGGTCTGGCCTTGACTCAGCTCTCCAAGAGGAGCTGTTTGCCCATTCTGCCCATGGGCCTGGCTCTAGGGAACCCCATAAAGATCTATCCATTTTATTCTCTGGGCACATCTGAAGTGGATGATGAGGGGTAAGCCTTGTTGTTCTGGATTGAGATAACTATAAATCTTAAGAAGAAGCCGTAATTTGGGCTTCTCTGAGTGCAGTCACTATTGTAACTGGGCATATCTTTTGTGGGGACTCTGGAAGCTATGCCTATGAAATTGTTACAAGATATTGGCTCCTGTATGGAACAATGCTTTTAAGACTGTGCTCTTGAACTTGCTTAATGTGTTCTCATTGCTCTTGAGCTGTCACGTAGGGGGCAGATAGAGTAGCTTCTGGACACTGTGGATTGCTGCAGGACTGCTGCACAAGGCAGAGCTTGCTGTTGCCCTGCTGGCAGACGCTCTGAGCAGACCAGTGCCAAATGTTGGCTGTGACAGTCTAGTGTGTCTGAATGTTCAGTTGAGCTTAAGAGGGCCCACTGGTGGCATTGCAGACACATATGTAAAATGCAGCCTGAAACAAGACTCAGATTCCTGATCTCATGAAGTGGCAGAGACTGGATAATTGTGCATTACACCTGTTGTTTTTTATTTTCTTCCTCGGAACAAAGCTAGACTTCATTTCCCAGCCCCTTGAAATATTGGTGGCCATTTGACTGAGTTCTAACTGTGGAAAGTGGGTGGAAGTAGAGTACTTCTTGATCTGGCCCATAAAAACCTTCCCTTTGCCTTCTCTAATTGTTCAATGAATGCCAACGACTCTAGGGCTCTAGAGCAGCGGTTCTCAACCTGTGGGTCGCGACCCCTTTGGCGGTCGAACGACCCTTTCACAGGGGCCACCTAAGACCATCCTGCATATCAGATATTTACATTACGATTCATAACAGTAGCAACATTACAGTTATGAAGTAGCAATGAAAATAATTTTATGGTTGGGTCACAACATGAGGAACTGTATTTAAAGGGCCAGAGGTTGAGAACCACTGCTCTAGAGGAAGATGAAACCTCAAGATAGAGTCCCTGAATGACCACATATAAGGTCACTTGCACTTGGGAGCATCATTTAGACTTCAAGTGGACAGAAATACACAATTATAGTATTTAGTCAGGATAATTTGGAGGCTTACCTGTGAAATCAGCTAGTATTCCAACAGTTGTTAACTAACAACAAACATTCCTCAGATTTAGACATTTTCACATGGTATACTAAGGGATGCAAGCCTGCCATATTTCCAGGAATAGCTTTCAGATTTTAAACTCCTAAAATATAAATGC
>NW_005370593.1:813004-832469 GCF_000412655.1 Myotis brandtii | reverse complement strand
ATATATATATATATACCACAAGCTGTTGATTTGGAAACAAAACTCATTTGCTGCTGAAATGTTAAGGATTTGGGTCACAACTCCTAATTGTAATTGGGGAAACATAATAACATCACCAAATTTCTGCTTTGCCAGTTCAGGATGCAGAGAAAGATTGGAGGCAGACTGGGTTGTACTGGCAATGAGAGTACACTTTTTCCTCTCTTCTAGCCTCCAGGCTGCATCAGGAGCTGGGGGGAGGGGGAGAGGAGGGAGTGGTTCTAATACATTATTGTTTACAGTCATGTTTCCCATACTGTTAGTCTACAGCCAATGGAACATTAGTCCATGAAAGAAAGGATTTTATGATTAAAGAAATTAGGAAAGTACTATATACTATATTTTACCCATGGGAGAGTCTCAATACATATCAACATATCAGTCACTGAAAAAGTCTGTAATAAGGGAACCTATTTGTAACATCGTCAGTTTATAACAAATAGTAATCCTATCTAATAAGGAGGGAATATGCTAATTGACTGCCATGCCCTCAAAGATGGCGGCACCCACAGCCAATAAGGAGGGAATATGCTAATTGACTGTCCTTAGCAACACCTCCATCACTTCACATAATTATCCTATATAATAAAAGACTAATATGCAAATTGACCGAATGGCCAAATGACCGGTCACTGTGACACGCACTGACCACCAGGGGGCAGATGCTCAATGCAGGAGCTGCCCTCTGGTGGTCAGGGCGCTCCCACAGGGGGAGCACTGCTCAACCAGAAGCTGGGCTCAAGGCTGGCAAGTGCAGCAGCAATGGCGGGAGCCTCTCCAACCTCCGTGGCAGTGCTAAGGATGTCTGCTGGCTTAGGCCTGCTCCCCGCTGTCAGTCGGACATTCCCTGAGGGCTTAAGGGTTAAGGGACCCCCCCCCCCCCAGTACATGAATTTTGTGCGCCAGGCCTCTAGTAAATAATGTTATAAATTTATTGTATTATTATATTTTATTAAATATATTTTATAAATTATTACTATAATTTATAAATAGATAATTATCTGTAATAAACTACCCCAACATCTCAGCAGCTTAATACAGTACAGGTTTATTTTTCACTCATTGCAGTGTTCTGTGGTTCAGTGAGTAGTTGGGAGAGAATAGCTGTGCCTCATGTGGTCATTTAGGAACCCAGGCTCCATTCACAGCATGGGGCCATTATCTTCCAGGGCTTGAGTTCTTCACTAGATATTTTTTTAAAATTAATTCTCACCCGAGGATATGTTTTTTAAAATTGACTTTTAAAGAGAGAGGAAGTAAAGAGAGAGGAAGGGAGAAAGGAGGAGAGAAAGAGAGAGAGAGAGAGAGAGAGAGATGAAAGACATTGATCAATTGCCTCCCATATGTGCCCTGACCAGGGATCAAACCCTTTTGGTGTATGGGATGATGCTCCAACCAACTGAACCACCCAGCCAGGGCTCCATTAGATTTTTTTCATTCAACCAGCAGGGGAGGAAATATGGAGAAGGCACACGTGTTCCTAACCACTTTTGGGGGTGTCACTATCCACTTTCACTCACATTCTATTGGTGTGAACTAGTCCCAAGGTCCACTTAGACAGCGGTTCTCAACCTGTGGGTTGTTACCCCTTTAGGGGCTGAACGGCCCTTTCACAGGGGTCGCCTAAGACCATCGGAAAACACATATATAATTACATATTGTTTTTGTGATTAATCACTATGCTTTAATTATGTTCAATTTGTAACAATGAAATTGGGGGTCACCACAACATGAGGAACTGTATTAAAGGGTCGCGGCATTAGGAAGGTTGAGAACCACTGCACTTAGAGATAAGGACACGGGGAATGTGCCTAGGAGAAAAAGGAGAACATGGATATTGGTGAGCAATCCCAGTAGCTGTCATAAGTTTCCTGCTGTCCCCCAAAGATCTTTTTGCTCCCTTTCCCCTTACAACATACATATTCATATGCCAAGGGAACTTCTCAAAGTCCCATGTCAACTCCACATTCAGCTGAAAGGCCAGGATTTGTTGGTGATGCAGATTGGTCTCCATCAGAGGCCAAATGGGAGATGCATGGGCTCTGAACCCCAGCGATTTTCTGAAGTCCTACTACAGGCATTTCCTGTTGGTTCAGTTCCAGACCGCTGCCATAAAATGATTTTTTACATCAATTTGTAAAACACGTAACATCTGTGAAGCGCAATAAAACAAGGTATACCTGAAGTCATTGAGGTCTGAATCTTTCTGCCTCAGTTCATTCATCTGCACATGATCCAGGAGAAACTTATTTGTTTATTGTTGAAAACAAGGTATACCTGAAGTCATTGAGGTCTGAATCTCTCTGCCTCAGTTCATTCATCTGCACGTGATTCTGCACATGATCCAGGAGAAACTTACTTGTTCATTGTTGCCCATGGCCCTGGCCCTGGCCCTGTGCTCCGAGAAGATCGAGAAGATCCCCTGTTCATTCCCCGAACTTATCTGAAGTGAGTGGCGAGGAGTAAGGCCTCCTTGGTAGCTGTGCAGACTTTGCAAGCCACTTCCTAACCATCTTATTTCAGAGTCCAGAATCTGGCTGGAGCTACAGGTGAGAGCTAAAGAACCTCCACTGATTGGGGTGAGTGGGTTACTAAGAACAATATTACGAGGTTTGACATTTCTATGATGTACTGGTTTTCAAATGCTTTTATATACATTATTGTATGCTCAAAACAACCTCATGAGGTAGGGATGTGAGGACAGGGAGGACAGTGAGAAAGGCCACTGCAAAGTCCGCAGTGCATTACTATAGGCCCATTCACAAGGCAAGACAACACTTCATGCATGACTTGCTTCTACTTTATGGGTCTCCTTTTTCACCCAATCCGGGCCATTCAGGCAGTTCAGGTTGTTAGAAGTCTGACCGGCCTCACATTTGTTGAGTCATCCATCTCTTCCTACCAAATGACTTGCTTCGGCAAAGGAGTCTGAGAAGATTCCTCTCATTCGGAGAAGCCAAATCAAGTCTGGAACACCTGATCCCACCCTGCTCTCTCCTCTCTACAGAGCCATGGAAATTCAGCTCTGAAAAGGCTGATGATATTGTTCTGGACCCATGACTTTCACTCCATCGTCTCTAGAGGCTGAGTGTTCGTCAGAGGTGCCTTCAGGGTGGATAAGGTAGGGGTTGGGGTTGAGAAGGATTCATTATTCTTCGCTCATGGGTTCTTCTCCCCCCTCAATCAGGGCAGAACAAAAAGCCATTGAAAACCATGGTTAATAACTAAATCCATCATCTCTGCAGATGAAAAGCTGGAGGCCCAGAGAGGTTAATTGATTGGCTGGGTGTCACACAGGTGCTCACCCGAGGAACTGGCATTAACACGTGGGTTTTCTGAATCCCAAACAAATGCTTTTTGCACTGGAGTGGCTCTTTGTTACTTCCCTGGGTGTGGCATGTGGTCTAAGATAGAGGGCAGGAGTCAGGCTCTGACCATGACTGAGAGCATGGGTGACTGGGCAGGAAGCTTCACTTCTTGCTCTTGGTCCCCCAATTCCTCCTTAAGTGAAGCAGGAACAATCCTGGCTTGTCATCCAGGGCAGAGCTGCTCTGTGCGTGGCTGATGGTGCACCCTGCTAGGATCTTGGCACCTCTCATGCATTTTATCAGCCCCTATTTGACAGAGGCACTGCCCGAGTTCCTTCTGCCATTCCATTCCCCACCTCCCATGCAGTTGGCGAACAGTGCCATTTAAAATCTCCAGTAGGAGGGAACAGCATAATCATCTCATTAGACTTTTGGCTTTTAGAATGTCATCCTTACCCAGATGTGAAGATGGAGTGGATGGAGGTCAGCTTGATTCTGTCTCTGTCCATGTTATGAGAGTGTTAAATATGCAAAAGATGGTTGATCTGTCCATGTCTCCTTTCCCCCTAGTTCTCACCACTTAATATTTGTTTTTGCTCAGAACTGAAAAGGAGTGATTGCTTTAGATTTTCTTTTCTTTTACCAACTGGAGAAATATCTCACTGTGTCCTGTTTAAATGTGGCTTTTCACACAGTTCCAGCTTTTGTGGGGGAAGGGGCATGAGTAATTTCCTCCTGGGTGTCTTATTGCCCCAAAGAGAGGAAAACAGAGCCCCAATGTTTGGAATGCCAGTGATATAGGTCTGCCACTTGTTCTAACCATGAGGTTTGGTCCCAGAAAAGACACATCTATTTAGGCTGTAGTGGGAAGAGTTCTGCTGGCCAAGGAAAGGGGCCTTACAAGTTAAGGGTGGTGTGCTATATACCCCTGGATTCTAAACTCCTTCCACATGCCTATTTGATGCTAAGGGAGTGCTGGGGCTATTCTGCACGAGAAGGTCCTGTGGATTGGTGTCTAATTTACTTTACAATTAGAATCACTTTCTCAGCTGTTTATATTCTATTTTTAATTCTTTTTCTTTTTTTGCTCCCTGCTGTGTGTGTGTGTATGGTTGTCTTTGGCAAATGAGCAAAAATTCTTTTGATAACTTCTAAAAAGGTATTGTAATGTTGTCCAGAGAAGAAAAAGTAATCAAATTGCCTAACAGAGAAACACTGTCCATCTGAGTTTATATTTGCTCAGTACTAAATCTGTATTTCCCCTTATCTTTTCTAAATGTATTACAACAAAGTAGGAGGTAATTTTTATTTTTTCCAAAGTGCCTTCAGGGAAATCCATTTTAAATCTATGGATTTTAGTCCAATGAGGGATCCTCTTCCTTTGGTCTAAATTTTGCATATCGTCTGTTTCTTACAGGGCTTCCGTATTGTCTCAGGCGCCACTGGAAATGCAGCAAGGATTCCTGGCACATCCCAGTTGCCATAGCAACAGCAGCCTTTCCCATAATGAGCTGCATCATCTGAACTGATGTCACAGCATCATGCAGCAGGTCAAACAAGGCATCTCCTAGTATTGCAACCTACAGATGTGCTGTAAACATCAAAAGAAGACGGTGGGAGCAGGAGATGGTGAGCATTAAGTGTGTGGGCATTAATTGCATGGCTGTTTTGTTGGTTAGTCTGTGTCTGCTAAGGCGGAGATGGGGGAGATGTTGTCTGCTTAAAATGGACTAGGGAAAGAAGAGCTGTTTTGCCTAAATCTGTTTTTCAGGCTGCTGGGTTAATAAGACAAAGGCTGTAAGACTCCTAAAGGAATTAAAATACATAAAATTATTCTTGCTTCATCCCTGCCTGTTATTTTTAGTGTTCTGATGGAATTTTTAATAAATATAAGATAATTTGGGGCAAAACCCCAAATAGTCTCTAAAATGAGCAGCTCATGGTCTTTCAATATTGTAAAGGTATATATTTCTTTTTTATGGGGCAGAGCTAATTGGTCCCCTATTTGCTCTTGTGATTTATGAAATATTTAGTGATTTGCAGTATGAAATTCAGTATTTACCTCGGTTTGGTTTCAGTTTCTTCATGGCAAGGAATGACTGCTGAATAAGCATTTGACATAACCCTGCTGTGAAAGGGGATCTCTCGCATGTTCAAGAGAGAATTTATTAAAAACATGAGGACCCCAAACAAATAAAATTACTAGAGCCTTTTGATTTATTGCTAATCCTTCAGCTCATGTCCTTCATAGTTAGTGGAAGGACTGCCACGATGTTTTTCCATCAGTAGCTGGTCTCTAAAATAGCTGGAATTGTTTGCAGGCTGACTTGTAATAAGTCTCCTCTCTGCGGCAGTTGCAATGAAGGGTAACCCTGAGGAGAGCCCCTGGAAGTGGCCGTGTTGCTACTCTTGTTTAACTTTATCCAGAATCTGGTAAGATGCAAAAACAGCAGGCTCCTCAGCGGTTGTGGTGAATACAGATCTCTGGCTCCGTTATAACCTCAACTCAATTCTGAAACTCCAGATAAACATGCCTCTTCTTCATTTCAACTCCTCGCTCTCTCTCTTTGGGCATCTTCATTGTATTCTTTCCCCCCTAAAAAACGTGGTCTGACAGTGTCAGATAAGGAGCAGTCTGTTGCCTTTTGTTTTGGGAAATGAAATTGATTTCCCTGGTGCAGCTGATTGCTACTAAGGGAGAGAAAGAAGGAGGCACATGTCAGTTCAATTGATCAATATGTCCACTTGGAATCAGGGAGTGGTCTTTTGGCTCAGTGCTGTGAGTTGATAGTTTTTATTTGAAAAGTCTCACAGGAAAGAATAGCAACCCTGAGTTCCTCCCCTTTAGGCTGCTTGCTGAGCCTAAAAGATGTATCATAAGTCTCACAGGAAAGAATAGCAACCCTGAGTTCCTCCTCTTTTAGGCTGCTCGCTGAGCCTAAAAGAGATGTATCATAGGAAGCAGGAAGGGCAATAACTCTAGCCAGCTTGGAGTGATAAAAAAAAATATATATGTATTATTTATTTATTTATTTTGCCTAGAGTCAAGTGTATTGGTCCCATTAGGCACTAGCTGGAATGAAAGAGCTCAGATTTTAATTAGTTTGTTTATACCCATCACACACATGCTACTCTCGGTCCTTTAAGCTTATGTGGCTGACATGCAGCTGCTGGGATGGGAGAGGTCAGCTCAGCCTGGCTTTATGGCAAGCACTTAGGAGCATGGATTGTTCACTGCCTGCTTTTTTTGTCATGTAATGTGAACAGAAAGCTCTGCTGGGACTGCTGGGTGTGAACACAGCTAAGGCAGAAGCTCTAAGGTGACAGGGAGGAGTGCTAGATGGTGATGGGGGAAGGGAAAGTGTGTTTGGGTGACTGGATTATGAGTCTGGAGAGAATCACTCAGTGCCCATTAAAATTAGTTAAAAGTATTACTTCCAAGGAAAAGCAATGAAGAAAGACTTGTTTGGTAACATGGATTGCTAGGAGTAAACATGACCAAAAGCAGCATTTTAATGAGGTTTTTATTTGCTTAATTTTTATTTCTTTTGTCTAACAGTGCTCTCAGCTGCTTCATCATGGGTGATTTGTACAATTACTGGAAGTCTCAAAGCCAGATTCCTTCAGGGCAGTGTTAGAAAAAGTGGAGTCATGCTTTGAGAGTAGAGAAGGCGCTGGTGGGTGTGGGCTGCCGCAGTTATCTGTGGAATATGCTTCTAACTCAGAGGCGCCTGCAATCTCCCCCTGCCCCTGCAAATGTTGAAAAGGCAGTTACAGTTCCCCAACTTTATGCTTTTTGTGTTCGTTTTGCTCCCGGAGAACAAAGCCCTGGTAATCGGAGCTGTCATCTTGGTGTTCAGTTTCTTCGCAGAGGGCCACAGCCTTGCTGCTCTTTGATTAGCTGTGTGTCTTAATTACTGGCTTAGGCTATTTCAGTTGCCTTAGTTTTATTTTTAATATATCCCCAAGGGGTGGATGGGACAAGTGAGTATGGGGGAAGGGAGAGATTGCTGTATGGCTGCATTGAGTGGCGTTTCACCGGAACTTCCTAGAATTTAAAGAATTTTGTTTCACACTGATGAGTGAAAGGTCAGCATGACCATATTGACTGTGTGGCCGCAATTAAGATGATGGAAGCCTCACAAGCAGCTAACCTCCTCCTTGCCTTTGGTCATGACTTTTTAGTTTTACTTTTTTTTTTTTTACTGAATTATACAGTTACAGAGAAGTTACTTCTTTATAGTTAACTAGGCCATGGTGGGAGTCTAAAAATAATAATTGTAAGAACCACAGCTATCCTTTATTCAGTTCTTATTATGTATCAGACACTGGACTAAGCATTGCATGTATCTTATCTAATTCTTAAATGGCATCATGAGGTAGAGAGTTAACCATGTTACTTTATAGGATTAGGTGCTATTATTCACATTTCTTAGCCAGGTTAACAGAGTTGGCTAAGGGCACATAGTTAAACATTTATTGGTCCAGGATTTCAAACCAATGTGATTTGACTAGGGCATCCTCATGCTTACCCAGTCACCTTGGTTTTATAACATCTTAACTGTGTACACTATGCAGATCAGTCATCTTTACTCTACCACACTCACCCCACTCCTTCTCAGTCTAATTGGAAAATCAGATTTCACATGTAGAATGAAATCCCATTTACAACACTAAGATCAGTTTTACTGCAGGGATGAGCTTGACTCTTGGTCATATCCTAATTTGATCCCAGAGATTTAAATAATGCAGAATTGATGCTCAGATTTTTTGCCACTACCCTTGCTTGACATATTTTTTTAGCAGAACTTGCATATGAAAAAAGCTACACAAATGAGCATGGGCATAATAGAGTTGCACTAAAAGCAGGTCTTACCTGAATCAGTAATGATTCAAATTTGTTTCACCTGTCTACCTGTTTTATCAACTTCAGGCGTCATGACATTTGCATTCCTTGGCAACACTAGGCAAGGACAGAAGAGAAAACTTATCTCACAGCCAGGAAGGTGTACTCTGAATCCACCTCTTGGGTCAAGAAGATAAGAGAGTTATTTTGCTGAGTGTATCAGTGGCTAAATCCAGACGCTGCCTATCTCTGACAAAATACAAGAATGACAGTCTTGTGTAACATCCTGGAAGCCTTGTGTTTAAGCAGAGCTGATACAGTCATCTGTGCATCATCTTGCCCATCCCCAGCTACCCACGCCCAGCATCATTATTGGGCTCTAAGGGGTGTTCTTTGTTTGTGGGGCTAATGCACGCACTGATGGCATATTGATATTGATTCCAGTGTGGTGAATACTTAGAAATATTATTCTACAGAGCTCATTCGCCTTTTCTAGGTTCTGGGAAGAAGTTAACCTTTGTCCTAGCCTGCTCCAAGGAGGCCCCAGCTCTTATCTGCATGAGCTACAGGAATGAGAAGCTGATCAGAAAGCAACAGAGTGATGAAGTGCAGTGACTATGGGAATTAGGTTCCAATTAGGGAGTAAAAAAGCAAGTGGATGTTAAGGAAGTTAGTTGTCCTGCTACATGTCTCATTTCCTTCTCTTTCCGACCCTAGAATTAGTGAATAATAACTTGCTTTGATCCTATAGATTCAATTCAATTCAACAAGTATTTATTACTATGTTCCAGGAGTAACAGTGAATAAGGCTGATGTAAATCTCTTCCCCCACCACATTCTAGAGGGGGAGACAAAAATAAAGTTATAATTGTAGTGGAATAATTTATTCTCTCTGATACTGTAATATTATTTCTATTTACTTCTATGTGCTAATAAATAAACCCATTATCTCTGCACATATCTCTGCAGATGCATATATGGCCCATATATGCTGGTAAAATCACAGCATTAACTAATAGCTTTTTGAAAAAAAATGTTTTTATTGATTTTTTTTAAAGTGAGAGGAAGGGAGAGGATAGAAAGATAGAAACATCCATGAGAGAGAAACATCATCGATCAGCTGCCTCTTGCACGCCCCCTACTGGGCATTGAGCCTGCAAACCAAGCATGCAACCTAACTAGGAGTTGAACTGTGACCTCCTGGTTCCTGGATGGATGCTCAACTGCTGAGCCACACCAGCTGGGCCAGCTTTGTGTTTTTTCCCTGCTTGTGTTTGGATTAGAATATTGCTGGGTGTGGACAAAGCCAATATGGCATTAGCATTTTGTTGGCAAAAGTTATCCTAAACACTATAACTGTAATCAACTGTAAAAAAGTACTTGTCTATTTCAGTTGACATAAGTAAATATGAAAGTTTGTGACAGATTAGTTAAAGAGATATTTTTTATTTCAATAAAAGATATTTCTCAGCTTTAAAAACTGTTTGTCCAGGTGGTTGTTACAGAATAGTCATAGAGGTATAACGTACAGCATAGGGAATATAGTCAATAATATTGTAATAACTATGCATGGTATTGAATGGGTGCAGGATTTATTTGGGTGATCACTATAATCACTGGAGTATATACCTGGAACCAATATAATGATATATGTCAACTGTAATTGAAAATAAAAATGATTGAAACAAAACAAAACAACAAAACAAAAAAACTATTTGTCCAGACAGCCCTATAAATCTAAAGTTCTAGCCAGCATGCCAGTGAGGGTATGTGCCACATTGGGGTAAGTGTACAGTCACCTCCCGCCATGAGCAGCCTGTCCATTCACCCTGGTGTGCCTTACAAATATCACTTTAAATGGGAAGCATTTCTCTAAATTATCATTTTAATGAATGTATTGAAAACTATCATTGTATTTTCATGAAACTTTTCAGGTGCTCATTCACTCATGTACAGGGTATGTTTGACTTGTGACAGTCACTTGCAGATTGACTATTCCTCTTTTATGGCAATTGCACACCCCCAACTCTATAAATGGGATGTGGGTGGGAAGGCTTTTCAGGGGAATATAACTTTTCATAGGACGTTGGCAATAGCTACAGACTTTTTAGGTATTTTGAATTAATAAGGCAGATTTCTTCCCCCGGTTGGTTTTAAGACTTGCAGTGGACAAATGAGAGACTTCATTTCCTTTGTGAGCCACCCGCCATGTTTTATTCTGTTCTCCCGAACTCGTGCTCCAAACTCCTCCCGTCATCTTGCAGCTGCTTTGAGTCACAGGGGAAATGAGGAGGGAATGTGGAACCTCTAGAACAGGCTCATGAGCTGAACCTGGCCTGCAGCTTGTTTTGTGTGGCTCCTGGACAGGCTTCATAGGGCCCTGTGCTTAGCAGGATGCACACTGGTTTAATGCATCTTGAAATTCTTAATAATTTTTGAGCCCGGAATTCTGCATTTCTATTTTACACTGGACCCATGTAGCTAGTCCCATATGATACTTTTGAAATAAAAATAAATGACACAAACACATCTGAGTTTTAGGCTTATCATTAAGATTAGATGATGTGGCTCACTTGGCAAGACTTGACTGCCTTAAATGGAGCAGTATTCTCCCAATCTTAGTGGTCTCCCCAACCTCATCCATTTATCCCACTGCTGCTGCTTGGGTCCTGGAACAATTCTAATAGAAATTGTAGCGCTTAAAAAACTAAAGGACCATTGTCAAAACAATCCAGAGCGAAGGCTCCATGCATGGTAATTTAGAGGCACCCATGGCAATCAGTGCCACGCACAGTAATTCAATGGCACTTCTTTTATAGGCAGTGGGGGACGTACTACATTACACTTGAAGATATTTGGAAGTCAGGCTTATTTGTCACCACCATTGCTTTCAGGGGAGAAATTAAATCTTCTTTGCAAAGCAAGCTAATTAACCATCCTGATGGTTCATTGTTTATATTATTTCTCCTGCCCTTTGTTTTACTACTTGATTACTTTTATCACCTTCTTTGTTTAACTCTCATTTAAATTACACAACATTTTTATGCAGTCTGGCTGGGTATTTTTGCCTTTTTAGTATTATCCTTTTATTTTATTCCCTTTCCTGGAGGCTGGGGGCCTATAATTGGAGGTTATATTATTACAGGAGGAGTTCACATTTTTTTTTAATTAAAAAGGGAATTACAGTCAATATTTATAATGAACCCTCTCCAGTAGGGCAGTTCTAGCCATGCTGATGTTGGTAAGTCCAGATCTGCCGTCACTGCTTGTACTAATGAGAAGCTGGGGACAGGCTCCTGGACCTTATAGTAGTGAAGCATTCTCACCCATCATGTCACAATGAGAAGTGGCTATATTAGTCTACAGTGCAGAAAATTGTTAGAGAATTAATATGAATGACCACACTTGCCAGACAGGAAAAAGGACATTTTTAAAAATATATATTTTTATTGATTTCAGAGATGGAAGGGAGAGGGAGAGAGAGATAGAAACATCAGTGATGAAAGAGAATCATCGACCAGCCACCTCCTGCATGCCCCCCACTGGGGACCGGGCTCACAACCCAGGCATGTGTTCTTGACCGGAATTGAACCCAGGATGCTTCAGTCCACAGGGCGATGCTCTATCCACCGAGCCAAACCAGCCAGGGCAAAAGGACATTTTTTTGGAGGGGGCTGAGTGTAAACAAGGACCTGCAGGGCGATGTTCTATCCACTGAGCCAAACCAGCTAGGACAAAAGGACATTTTTTTTTGAGGGGGGCGGGGAGGGGTTGAGTGTAAACAAGGACCTAAAAAAACTAAAAGGGTCTCTTGTTATCTCTTAGAAGACAGGTGGAATAGAACTCACAGGGTACTCTGTACCCTGAAATAATCCTAATGGCCACCATATTCACCATTGTATAAGCTGTAGAACCAGCTGTTTCAGATAACTACACCAATAGTCAACAATCAACAAATGTGTAAAATGTCTACCATGTCCAAGATCATGTGCTGAAGGAACATACACTTTCAAATTAGGATGACCAAAGAAAGGAATGCACAGGTATGTTACCTGGACAAGCTTATCATAGATTTAACACCAGGTTGCTTGGGATCCACTGTGGAAGGACCTGATTAGCTTTCCCCTTGTTCTGCAGGCATCGAGGTGGAGCTGCAGGCACATTCGGGGCTACCCTCTCGTCTTCTGTTTTTTTTTTCTTTCATTCAGTTGCTTGATTTAAATGTTTTTTTTCTTTAATAACTCATTACTTTTTCTGGCCCACTCAAAATTATTGCCCTCTCCCACCTCAGCTTTTTCAATTCATATGTCATTGTTTCTACCCCACCGGTCTCCTTCACTGTCACCTGGGATAGCTCTGAACCCAGCATCACCCTTCCCATCAGCAGTCCCCCAGGCCTCCGTCTCTCTTGCCACTGTTAATGCCCATTACCTCAGCATAAACATAGCCCATCCAAAACCAAATAACTGCAGCTTGTAAGTAATCTGCTCACATTTAGCTTTTAATAGTTAATTCAAATTTTGTACTGTATTTAAACTGTTTTTTGTTTTTGTGTGAATTAAAAGGGAATGACTCTTTAAAACTCAAATTAGCCACTCTTGTAAGTAGTCTGTGTGGGACATAAACTAGAAATAACTAAAACAGCAGCCTTATTGCTAGGAGACTATATGTAGACATGAAAATAGGTGTGCAAATGTAGTTTTACAATAATTTGTCCTTTAGTGTTATTATTACATTGCATTTTCAATTAAAAATAAATAAAAATGAGGGGAGGGGGTGTTGGGAAGGTGGGCAGCATGCAAGGTACCTGAAAGATGCACATTTCTTCAGCTTTGGCTAGGAGTGGCATGCAGCTTCTAGAACACTATCAGGAAATACCTGTCTCAGAAAAGCAGCTGCGTGAAGAGAAAGAACAGTTCTGGAAATAAAGGTAAAAATAAAAACAACCACAAAACCAGGCATGATTGCTTAGAGAACTAATAATCAAAGTGGTGAATTAAGGTATTATTGTTTTCACTAATTTAGTAATAAATAATTGGTAACATGATTTTCAAACACTTGAATTTTGACTAACCAAACTGAAAAGGTGTTTAGGTTTAGGGCATCAGGAGAGGGAGTAAGAAGGGAAACATGGCCATTGCTCTCCCGGGACCACCTCTCTCACCATTAATCTCCCGCATGGAGAATATCAGTCAATAAACATATATATGTGTAAATTGCTGGATTTTCAGATTCAAAAATCTAAAATAGAAACTTCTGATTTGGGGCAAGCTATAGTAAAAAACAAAACAAAACAACAAACAAAAAACAAAAAACAAAACAACAACAACACTTCAGGTTTGGTAATGTGACCTTTCCATCGCCAAAAAACTAAAAGGGTCTCTTGTTATCTCTTAGAAGACAGGTGGAATAGAACTCACAGGGTACTCTGTACCCTGAAATAATCCTAATGGCCACCATATTCACCATTGTATAAGCTCTAGAAACAGCTGTTTCAGATAACTACACCAGTAGTCAACAATCAACAAATGTGTGAAATGTCTACCACGTCCAAGATCATGTGCTGAAGGAACATACACTTTCAAATTAGGATGACCAAAGAAAGGCATGCACAGGTATGTTACCTGGACAGCTTGCCATAGATTTCACACCAGGTTGCTTGGGATCCGCTGTGGAAGGACCTGATTAGCTTTCCCCTTGTTCTGCAGGCATCGAGGTGGAGCTGCAGGCACATTCGGGGCTACCCTCTCGTCTTCTGTTTTTTTTTTCTTTCATTCAGTTGCTTGATTTAAATGTTTTTTTTCTTTAATAACTCATTACTTTTTCTGGCCCACTCAAAATTATTGCCCTCTCCCACCTCAGCTTTTTCAATTCATATGTCATTGTTTCTACCCCACCGGTCTCCTTCACTGTCACCTGGGATAGCTCTGAACCCAGCATCACCCTTCCCATCAGCAGTCCCCCAGGCCTCCGTCTCTCTTGCCACTGTTAATGCCCATTACCTCAGCATAAACATAGCCCATCCAAAACCAAATAACTGCAGCTTGTAAGTAATCTGCTCACATTTAGCTTTTAATAGTTAATTCAAATTTTGTACTGTATTTAAACTGTTTTTTGTTTTTGTGTGAATTAAAAGGGAATGACTCTTTAAAACTCAAATTAGCCACTCTTGTAAGTAGTCTGTGTGGGACATAAACTAGAAATAACTAAAACAGCAGCCTTATTGCTAGGAGACTATATGTAGACATGAAAATAGGTGTGCAAATGTAGTTTTACAATAATTTGTCCTTTAGTGTTATTATTACATTGCATTTTCAATTAAAAATAAATAAAAATGAGGGGAAGGGGTGTTGGGAAGGTGGGCAGCACGCAAGGTACCTGAGAGATGCACATTTCTTCAGCTTTGGCTAGGAGTGGCATACAGCTTCTAGAACACTATCAGGAAATACCTGTCTCAGAAAAGCAGCTGCCTGAAGAGAAAGAACAGTTCTGGAAATAAAGGTAAAAATAAAAACAACCACAAAACCAGGCATGATTGCTTAGAGAACTAATAATCAAAGTGGTGAATTAAGGTATTATTGTTTTCACTAATTTAGTAATAAATAATTGGTAACATGATTTTCAAACATTTGAATTTTGACTAACCAAAATGAAAAGGTGTTTAGGTTTAGGGCATCAGGAGAGGGAGTAAGAAGGGAAACATGGCCATTGCTCTCCCGGGACCACCTCTCTCACCATTAATCTCCCGCATGGAGAATATCAGTCAATAAACATATATATGTGTAAATTGCTGGATTTTCAGATTCAAAAATCTAAAATAGAAACTTCTGATTTGGGGCAAGCTATAGTAAAAAACAAAACAAAACAACAAACAAAAAACAAAAAACAAAACAACAACAACACTTCAGGTTTGGTAATGTGACCTTTCCATCGCCATTTGAGGTTCTAGAGTATCTTTGAAAAGGATCATTTGTTTTTATTTCCAGCTGGTAGACAGTGCTCATTTTGCTCACCTTTATAGCCAATTAACCTAATAATACAAACCAGAGCAAAGAACAAAAAGAAAAACCCTCTAAGAAGTTAAAAATAATATGGAGAAACATGTCTCTTCTTCAGCTGGCTATGTTGCCTTTTCCCTGGTCCTCTGCCTCTTAGCCCGGTAGGTGGGTTTTGGAGTTAGGTGTATTTACCTTTGAATCTTTGCTTTAACAGA
Organism: Myotis brandtii; assembly: GCF_000412655.1. Lineage (NCBI taxonomy): Eukaryota > Metazoa > Chordata > Mammalia > Chiroptera > Vespertilionidae > Myotis > Myotis brandtii. The sequence continues at coordinate 817,063 of NW_005370593.1, read as the reverse complement.
AAATTATTAGATCAGTGATCTTGAGTTTCTTAAAGTGTCATTTTCCCCATGTATAAAATGGGGAAAATATTCATTTTACAGGATGAAATGAAGTATTTTTACATAAAGTTATTGGCACAAAGGTAGTATTTGATAAATACAAGTTATCATTTCACTACTCAGAAGTAGTGAGATAAAATTATTACTCCCCCAAAAGAAATGTCATTTTTCCTCAACTCCAATCCCAAAACCAAGAAAATAATTTTTAGAGCTTTTGTTAATGGCAAGAAAACCCCTTTAATACATTTTAAATGCTTATGCTGTGTTAGTCACATATATTATATTACTTAATTTCATTTCCTTGCTTAATTTTTCTCCATAGCACTTATTACCATCTGCAAACTACACATTTCACTTATGTATTATTTGTCACCCTGAAGTATAAAGCATGTTGCATGAAGGCAGAGATTTTTGTCTATTTTATTCATTGATGTTTCCTTAGCTCTTAGAATAGTGCCAGGCACATGGTAGGTGCTCATAGATATTTGTTCCAAGAGTGAATGAATTCACATAGCCCTGTGAGGAAGGAAGCATGATTGCATTCCATATGTAGAAAATGAATTCTCTTTTGCAGTGATGCTTTCCAAGATTCTAAACACCCTTGAGTGATTCTTGCTATTCCATATAGCATGCCCAGAAACCCTTGTGGCTGATGGTTAAAGCATCATGCACTGCCCAATTTTTTTACATTCTTCCGCTGAAAGTAGGGATGTTGCCTCGGCAGTTCTGATGGGCTCTTCTTCTCTACGAGATTTCTATGAGGGACCTGGGGTTTCACAGGTCATTTGAAAGATACATTGGTTCTTCTAGCTGTCTCTTTCTTTGCATTTCTTTAGTGTAGTTGAGTCTCCTTCAGGAACAATTATTTATTCTCCTTTAAATCATGAATCTTAGCTGTAAATCTCGGATTGATAGATGAATTGGTGGATTTTGAAAGAATCGTCAAGAAAAGCACCAGATAGGGAGAATGATATGCTATAACAGTCAACCATTCTTGCTATTAAAATGCTCTAATGAGAAATAAAGCAAAGCACAGGCACACAACAATACAGTTGTTTGGCCAGAAGAACATACAGCCTCACAAGTGAAGGAAATAATTAAGAAAGCTGATATAAAAATAGGATGCAGTCAAAATGGTTTGATTTTCAAGAAAAAAATTTCCTACCTGCTCACTGAGAAATACTCAATTCAAAAGCAAGACGTATTTTTAAATGTCATACTTTTGAACTATTTTTCAGTGAGCAGGTGTGAGATATTTTTCCTTGAAATTCAAACCATTTTGACAGTATCCTATTTTTAGAATGCCTTCCTCTTTAAAAGGGTATAACAATATCCAAAAGCAATTAGAAAAACATCCTGGGAGAAGGCAGTGTTCTGGTTATACCATAATAATAACAGGCTGAATAAAAAAAAAAAAGTAATGCTGTTAAAATTAAAAACTCATAGTGTTTTTACTTTATGGTTATGAAACATATTTAATACATTTACTTTGAGCAACCTCATCATACTACAAGATAAAAATTATGCCTCATGAACATTTTCTTACATCTGCAATGCATCCCATGGCTGTTATAATACACAAGGACATTATTGTGTTTAAATAGCATGTTATTCTGATATTTTAAAGAACTCTGAACTGGAAGTAAGGAACCTAGGTTTTAGTATCTGCTGTCATGATCTTCCTGAACTTTAATTTCTTTCACAATAAAACAAGAAGGTTAAATTTAAATGATCTTTTTTGTTTCCTTTTAGCTCTAGTATTTTGTGGCTCACTTATAAGGATCTCTGTATCTCTCTGAACTCTCTGACTGGAGTACAGCCTTATCTTCAATCCCATCCTTCAGGGTAGAGACTGGCTGTCATCCTCAGCCTTCTATTCCATCTCTCCCCTCACCCAAGTCCTGCTGAGTCACCAAGTCCTGTAGAGTTTCTAACTCTCTGGGATTTGGTGAAAATGCACTTAGGATCACCCCAAATAATTTTTTGTTGTGTAATATAGATCCAGGGCATGCTCTTCACCTCTGGGCTTCCCCTTTTCTAAACCATAGACCTGATATTATTAGAGATTTTCTCATGGCAGGCCCTTACATCCTCACGATCTTTCTAGCTGTGCTCTGAACCTTTTCGAGCTCTGTTCAAGCCTGTGTCCAGGGCAACGTCAGGTATCCAGTGTGGCTGGTGTACTGTGGTGAGGAGGGGAGAAAATGCGGGGTGAGCACTGAACTGGGGACTGTAACGAACAAGAGATGTGTTATCCTAGATGAAAAGAGTTTGTTATTTTTTTCACTTTGAAGTAAAAGTTTATCGGATCAGAGAGTTCCAAAGTTGATATATGAAGTTACTACATCCTGACTCAAGAGGATTACATACTGCTGATTTCAGCACCAGAATGTATTTCTTTTTTGTAGGCATGATTCTCATTTGTCTTTTGAATTAATTCCAATGGACAGGAGCCATATAATACACAAGGACATTATTGTGTTTAAATAGCATGTTATTCTGATATTTTAAAGAACTCTGAACTGGAAGTAAGGAACCTGAGTTTTAGTATCTGCTGTCATGATCTTCCTGAACTTTAATTTCTTTCACAATAAAACAAGAAGGTTAAATTTAAATGATCTTTTTTGTTTCCTTTTAGCTCTAGTATTTTGTGGCTCACTTATAAGGATCTCTGTATCTCTCTGAACTCTCTGACTGGAGTACAGCCTTATCTTCAATCCCATCCTTCAGGGTAGAGACTGGCTGTCATCCTCAGACTTCTATTCCATCTCTCCCCTCACCCAAGTCCTGCTGAGTCACCAAGTCCTGTAGAGTTTCTAACTCTCTGGGATTTGGTGAAAATGTGCTTAGGATCACCCCAAATAATTTTTTTGTTGTGTAATATAGATCCAGGGCATGCTCTTCACCTCCGGGCTTCCCCTTTTCTAAACCATAGACTTGATATTATTAGAGATTTTCTCATGGCAGGCCCTTACATCCTCACAATCTTTCTAGCTGTGCTCTGAACCTTTTTGAGCTCTGTTCAAGCCTGTGTCCAGGGCAACGTCAGGTATCCAGTGTGGCTGGTGTATTGTGGTGAGGAGGGGAGAAAATGCGGGGTGAGCACTGAACTGGGGACTGTAACGAACAAGAGATGTGTTATCCTAGATGAAAAGAGTTTATTTTTTTCACTTTGAAGTAAAAGTTTATCTGATCAGAGAGTTCCAAAGTTGATATATAAAGTTACTACATCCTGACTCAAGAGGATTACATACTGCTGATTTCAGCACCAGAATGTATTTCTTTTTTGTAGGCATGATTCTCATTTGTCTTTTGAATTAATTCCAATGGACAGGAGCCAGTTTTAACTCTGTGGCCCACAACAGTGGCATTGTTCACAGCAATGTTCACAAGAGAGCAACGCTGCAGCCTTTTTTTCTCCTTGAAGGAGTAAGACGACTGGTTCCCATGAAGAAGGCAGGTGGCATGTTTTTGAGCTGGGCTTGGGGTCAATTAGATCTTCTGAGTTCAAATCCCAGTCACACACCAGCTCTATGCCTAGGGAAAGTTGCCTAACCTTTCTGGGCTCTGCTTTTCTTCATAGTACCTGCCTTGCTAAGCGTTGTGTAGTTTAGACACAATGTGTGTAAAGCACCTAGCACAGTTCCTGGGATGCAGGAAATGAATTCTCAGGAGTGGTCAGTGGAAGCTGGGGCTATTCATAATGTAAAAGGAGGACTACCTGGGGCCAGCTTCACTGCCTGGCCTTGTTGTAGGAGAATTTCTGTTCCACAACCAGACCTGTGGTATTTCAGTGGTCACTTTAGTCTTGTACCAGCATCTTGTCCAACAATGTGATTGTTCCCTAAATTGGACAGGAACAATCACATCACATGATCAACATCTATACTAATAAAAGCCTAGGTGGTCCTTGCGCCCTCGTGTGTGACGTTGTCATAAGATGGCCACCACAAAGATGGCCATCACAAGATAGCTGCGTGCATGGGGATCAGGCCGGCCGGCAGGGGAGGGCAGTTGGGG
>NW_005370593.1:777724-812962 GCF_000412655.1 Myotis brandtii | reverse complement strand
AGAGGCGGTTAGGAGCAATCAGGCAGGTAGGCAGGCGAGTGGTTAGGAGCCAGCGGTCCTGGATTGTGAGAGGGATGTCCGACTGCCGGGTTAGGCCTGATCCATCCCCTGAGGGGTCCCAGATTGGAGATGGTTCAGGCCGGGCTGAGGGCCCCCCCCTCACACACACAAATTTCGTGTACTGGGCCTCTAGTTTATATATAATATTTTATCTTTCTTAAGCTTCTTTTCTAATTTGGGGAAAAGTTTCCATAGAAAATTATTTTGAGCTCAGTGAATAATAATTTACTGTTAAAACTCATAATCTTGTCAAGGGGAATTCCACATTTTAAAATGTGCATTTACTTCTTTAAACAGATTTAATTCACATGATGTGATGAACACCCAGGAATTAAAATGCTCTATACAGTTAACTTCATATTTTCCCCACAGGTGTTGAATATGTAAGCAGACACAGGGGTTATGATGTGATGAACACCCAGGAATTAAAATGCTCTATATAGTTAACTTCATATTTTCCCCACAGGTGTTGAATACACAGGGGTTATGCATCCATGCTCAGGGGACAAAATTGCCTAGAGGGGTTTTCCCAGTACAGGTAAAGTTTTGCCTTGGAAATGATGATGTGATTTAGCAATGAAAGGTTATTATTCCTTACTCTGTCAGCTGTGGTGTAGTCTGGTGCCTCTCAGCTTGAATCGCCTTCCTCACTGAGTTCCAGACATGTCTAAGCACATCTACTGAACATCTGCCCTGTGTCTGTGATGTTGATGGTCTGCCCCATCAGTGGCACCAGAATCAGAAGACATTTCTGGAGAGAACTCATCCTAAGAGAGGCGGAGTGATTCTGAGCCCAGTATGCTGTGGATCACAAGGAGGCATTCTCTCTTGGTCATTCCCTGGACTCAGGACTGAGTCCTATAAAAGGGAGGGGCCAGTGGGCTGAACATGTGAGCTCCTCCACTAAGGAATCTGTACCTCATTTGCGCACAAGAGCACTGCTTTAGCAGCCTTCAGCAGAGTGTATTGTACAAGAGGGAGAAAGGCATGTTTCCCTCTATCCACAGATGCTGTAATCAGAGGTTTCCATATTCTTTTTTTAAAATGTTTTTACTGATATTTAGAGAGGAAGGGAAAAGGATAAAGAGATAGAAACATTGATGAGATGAAAGAGAAACATTGATTTGTTGCCTCCTGCATGCCCCCTACTTGGGATCGAGCCTGTAATCTGGGTATGTGCCCTGACCAGAATCAAACCAGTGACCTTTTGGTTCCTGGGTTGACACTGATCAGGACCAAATTCTCCTGATTGGTATCCTAATCTGTTAAAAAATGTCTAAACTCTCTCTTGTATTAATATATTATATATTTTATAAAACATACACACAAGTAAAAATTAAAAAGAATGAACAAAAATTAAACAGAAACTCAAATATTTTCCTCACACTCTCAAAGGCTTGCCTGACATCTCCCATGGAGTGAGCCCCCACCCTGCAGACCACTGCTCTAGCGCATGAGTGGGAGGTGCCTGCTGGTAGCAGGAAATAGCAGCTCTTCCTGGCAAATGCTGCAATGAGTGTGGGCAGCTCTTCCTGCCTACACTGTCATGAGTGTGTGCACACATCAGACCCATGCTGAAACTTCATGAAATTCTACCGAGGGCCCTCTTTTAGGTAGCTGACTTTGATGAGGTAGGTGGTAGAGGAAGAAAGGTTAAGAAACAGAAAACTATAATATATTACCAATAATGTCACTTCATTTGTACTTCCAGAGTGGTGAGCCCTGAGAAAACTTGGGTAATACAAATAAAAAAATATTTCTGAGATAGTATGTTTGTACTGGACTCTAGAGTTTACCATTAGCTTTCATGTGTAACTCCTTAACAACTCTATAGGGTATAAAAATTGAGAATTCCTGTAAGCCAATTTCATCACACCCAGTTCTCAGGTTCCTTTTGATGTCATACTAGCCACCCAGGAAGTTTGAGATGATGATAGCTGCTCTTCCACAAACTGATTATCAAGTTGTAATAAAAGCAAGCCTCAGACCAACATTTACCATACATTGAGATATTTATTAGACTAACATTCATTAGTAAAGTTGGCACAACATATTTCATACAATCTGTAGGTTTGATAGAGGCTCAGCTCTATTTCATTTTAGGTGCTCCAACTATATATTGATTAAAAGTTTTGCTGGAGGTAGGATTCTGCGTCATTTAGTAAGCATTATGCAATTAGGAATTCTTCATCAGTGATTGCAGACCAGGACATAGTAGGGATCAAGCTTTAGATATCATTACTAAGGAGTACATCTCCTCCGAGGATTCTTATCCTTTCTTCTTGAAAGCGTTTCTATAATTTTTTAGCTAACTCACATGCTGTGAATACCTTTAATATCTCCAAGGAAAATCCATTCCTAACTTTAAGCTTGCTAAGTGGTATGGCAAAGCAATGGTTATTGATAAAGTAAGAGTGAGGACATCTCATTTCTGATATAATACTGGCTGGCATGTACCTCCCCCCCTCCCCCCCACTGGACTGTATATTCCAGATATCACTTTAGCTGACTATGTCTAGAAATGGAGTTTAAATTAATTGTAATACATATCACAGATTAAAGTATTTTAAAGTAAATTACAGATCTTGCAATATTGCATTACCATTTTATGTTAAAATTTATGATCTGTGATTTGCAAAGTGTATTAGTTGGTGAGGAATGAATAAAATATGAACCTAGGCATAAATGACTCTCAACCCCATGCTTCCTTTGTAAAACCAATGCACCTGGTTATATGAACTTCTGGTCCTGGCCTCCAGGTTTGAATCCCTCTGCCCATTGACCACCTTTTAATAAAATCTAAAGTTTAGTTAATAGGAATATTTCAATGTTATAAAGTAAAGAATCTGCTTATTCTGCTGACTTGGGCCCTCCTGTACCTCTTCCTGAGGAGAGGAAAGACAATCCCCATCAGAATTATGAGACTTTTCTTAAATACTCAAAAGGTGGCTTTGGTTACTTTGTTTCTTATAACTTCTTTTCCTTAAGGAAATTGGGATTGTATTCCAGGGCCTGGGAGATATTTTTGTAAAGCCACATGACCCCTGAAGGGCCATCAGTAAAGGCCAGGGACTGTTCTGGACAGTGAGATAGAGATGAAGGTCTATGCAGGTGAAGGATCTAGAGGAGAGAGCTGGGTGGGATCATGCTGGGAGCAAAAGCAAAAAAGTTCAAGGTGGGCTAGACCAGAAATATGCTATACAGGTGCCAGGAGATTTTAGAAGTTGTAGCCCATAGTAGGGATCAACTGGCTTTGCCCAGATGAATGCAGGACTGGGACAAAGGAAGAATAACTAAAAATAAAATCAGTACATTATGAAACACCAAGAGCAAAATTCAGTTATTCAAAATAAATACAAACCCAGAATGTTTGGTAAGAAGAATGTGGATACTGAGAAACGCAGAAGCGTTTTGTCAGATCGGGGAACTTCTCTCCCTTTCATCTCTTAGCATTCCTCCTGTAGTGCTTTTTATTTTTTAATCCATCATCCGAGGATATGCTTTTATTGAGAGAGAGAGAGAGAGAGAGAGAGAGAGAGATGTGAGAGCTACATCAATCAGTTGCCTTCTGTAACTTGGGTATGTGCCCTGACCAGGAATCGAAATCATGACCTTTCAGTGTTGGTGCTCCAACCCACTGACAACACTGGCCAGGGCCTCCTGCAGCACTTTTACCCTGTACCCTCAACAGTGCTCTTCACCCAACATCTCTGTAGGGCTCAAGTAATGCCCTGAAAGGTGTGAGTGGCCCTATACCTCGTACTCATTCCTGTTCTGGTGTCCTGAGCCTATCCATTGGTCCCAGGGTCCTTTTTAGAACCGCCCAGTACACATCTCTAATTTTCATGCCCAGAGGATTCCTGATGGTCACTCTAACTGGCGAGAGTACTTGAGGAAGAGGACCCCTTTAAGTCACTTACTAGGACCCTTGCTATTGGTTATCTGATTCATAAAATGGACTCTCTAGTATCTATCTTATCTAATAAAAGGGTAATATGCAAATTAACCATCACTCTGTCACAAAGATGGCAGCACCCATAGCCACAAGATGGATTGGTATCCACATTCTTCTTACCAATCCTCTCAGCACCGCCAGAGTCCCCCAGTCTGGGGGGGCGGGCACTGAGAGTGGGCAGCGTGAGTGGCCTGATGGAATGCTTGCTTTGTTGCTGCGGCAACGAGGCAAGCATTCCACCCCAGCTGTGGAGGGCCTCTGGGCACTGGGCATGGAGTGGCTGGGTGTGGGGGAAAGGCTTGCATCATTGCTCCGGCAATGAGGCAAGCGTTTCGTGCCCGGCTGCAGAGGGCCTCTGGCCAGGTGGGGCATGGAATGCTTGTGTCATTGCAGGCCGGGCTGAGGGATCCCCCCCACCCCGTGCATGAATTTCGTGCACCAGGCCTCTAGTTACTCAGTAAGAACCATGGCATTGAAGTTTGACAGAACAGGAATTGTTTGAAGGGACTTTTACAGATCTATTGGACAATTGCCATTCCCATACTGATGACATTGCAGTATTTCAAAACAACAGCTATTTTAGGCAGAAATTCAAAACTGCACTTTATAGATCCAAAGTGACTTTGGTATATGAGATTATTTTTAAATGCCCTTCAGATATTTCATTTAAACTTAAAAACTTGAAAATCAAGGGACATCTTTTCCCACAGAAGTGCTTTGATTTTATGTTTTTTTTTGTAGATGCTAAGAAAGGAGAAAAAGTATTTAGTGGCTGGAGAATGCAGAATCCTGGGTCAGAGGTGGAAGAACAATTATTTATTGGCCTTATATGGTTCTGAGCCTCAGAAATATAGAAAGATTCATGGGCCTATTAGGGCTGGATATAATGACTAAGAATTTTGGTTTAGGATTTAGAAGTTCCAAATTTACTAAAAATATGCATAATACTAACAATGACAGCAACAGTAATGGCTTTCTTCCATTTATTGAGTGCTTACTATATGTCAGGCTCTATGTTAAGAAGTGCTTCACACACACTAATTAAATCTTAAACAAATGTATTCAAAAGTAGTTGAAGGGACACACTCAATGTTCTGATCTTGGTTTCTAAACAGTATTCTTCAATAAAAAGAATAAGGACTCTTTGAAGAAATGGCTAGTTGTAGAACTAGGGTAGGGAAAAATTTAGATGAGTATGAACATCAGTATAGTGTGAGAAAGTAAGGAAACAAAAAGGTGGGGCATGACGAGTGACACAGGAGCCAAGCAGAAAGAGCTCATAATGCCAAATTGGAAACAATTTGAGCAATAAATAAATATACATGAGTGCATATTAATATAAATAAATGATTGAATATATAAATGGGGGAGAGGAGACAAATCTTTTTTATAGAAGAATTCCAAAAAATGCATATAAGTACTACTTTCTCTAGGAGTAAGAGCTTAACCCACCTCTCCGTCCCCTGGAGTGTGGGTTACACATAGTGACTTACTTCCAAGGAACAGAGTATGGAAAGGGAAAAATAACAAATTTACAGTGGAGCAATCTGGCAAATACCTACTACCTTAGCCAAGTGATGATGGTTAGCATCATCAGTGATATCATGCTGATATGTACCCCTGATGTGATATGATGATATCATCTCTATGGTGTTCTTTCCAAAAAACAATCCCATTCTAATCATGAGGAAATATCAGACAAACCCAGATTCAGGAACATTTTACAGAATGGCTGGCCTGTCTTTCTCAAGACTGTCAAGGTCATGAGAAACAAGGAAAGCCCAAGAAACTGTTACAGACCAGAGACCAAGGAGACATGACAGTTAAATGCAATATGGTGCTCTAGACTGGGCTCTGGAACAAAAGGGGACATTAATGGAAGAACTGGATTTTAATTAACAGTAATGTACCAAGTTCAGCTTTATAGATGTTAACAATGGAGGAAACAGGGTGGGGGTATCACGGGAACTCTCTGTACTGTCTTTGCAGCTTTTCTGTAAATCTAAAATTATTCAAAAATAAAAAGTTTATTAAAACAGATATATGAATAAATAAATAAATAAAATAGTTGAAAGTTAAAAAAGAAGTATCGCCCTAACTGGTTTGGCTCAGTGGATAGAGCGTTGGCCTAAGGACTGAAGAGTCCTGGGCTCGATTCCGGTCAAGGGCATGTACCTTGGTTGTGGGCACATCCCCAGTGGGAGGTGTGCAGGAGGCAGCTGATCGATGTTTCTCTCTCATCGATGTTTCTAACGCTCTATCCCTCTCCCTTCCTCTCTGTAAAAATCAATAAAATATATTAAAAAAAAAAGATGAGAAGGAAACATGAAGTAATGACTTTTAAAAAAAATTAAAAAGAAGTATCACAGGCTTACTTTAAAAAAAACAGAGTATTGTAGAAAAGGAAAAATAAAAATTCCCCTTTTCTCTGAGTAGGAACTTCAAGCCCATCTTATCCAATCCCAGAGGTAAATATAATTTAACATTTGGTATAAATTTTCTCAGATATTTGCTATGATCTATATGTACATACTTTAAAAATGTAACTAGAATCTTGCTTATTATTTTGTCCTGTGACTTCTTTTTTTTCTCTACTAAACACTAAACTATGGACTTGGTTTCAAGACAGAATGTAATAATTTTTCAGGTAATTTTTAAATGTTTGTTAGAGAGTATTGCTTTCACAGAGGACTAACGATCAAGTCTACTTAATTTTTAAGCCTTTTAGAAATACTTTTTACAGGTATTTCTTAGGCATTTCAAATTTTTGTCATATTATTCAAGACTGGAGGCCTGTTGCACGGAATTCATGCACTCAGGGGGTCCCTCAGCCCGGCCTGCACCTTGTTGCAGTCCAGGAGCCCTCAGGGGATGTCTGGCTGATGGGCCTACGCCAGCAGTCGGACATCCTTAGTGCTGCTGTGGAGGCAGGAGAGGCTCCCACCACCACCACTACACTTGCCAGCCGTGAGCCTGGCTTCTCGTTAATGGTGCTCCCCATGTGGGAGTGCACTGACCACCAGGGGGCAGCTCCTGTGTTGAGCGTTTGCCCCCTGGTGGTCAGTGCATGTCATAGCGACTGGTCGTTCTGCTGTTTGGTCAATTTGCATATTAACCTTTTATTATATAGGATTTTTACCTGCTGTGCTCTAAAAATAGTATTTGGTAATCATGGCTTTAAATTTTTTTTTTTTAGAAAGAGATAGGAAGGGTAGAGAGAGAGAGAGAGAGAGAGAGAGGGTGATTTGTTGTTCCACTTATTTGTGCATTCATTGGTTGATTCTTGTGTGTGCCCTGACTGGGTATCAAACCCACAACCTTGGCATATTAGGATGACGCTCTAACCAACTGAACTATCTGGCCAGGGATATAATCATGGAATTTTAAGAAACAAAGATTAAGAAAATAAAGTTACTAATCATTAAAAAATATACAGTGGGGCCTTGACTTACGAGTTTAATTCATTCCGTGACGGAGCTTGTAACTCAAATTACTCGTATGTCAAATCAAAAAGTGAACGAGTGAGACACGTGATGCTGGGCTGATGTTGTGGCGTTCACTGTGACGTTTGCTGCGCCAACTAGCGGTGGGGTACCTGAAGCTGGCTCGTAACCCGAATTTTAGCTCGCAACTCAAAGCAAAAAGTCGGCCGAGAGACGGCTCGTATCTCGAAAAACTCGTTAGTCGGGACACTCGTAAGTCAAGGCCCCACTGTAGAAGTAGAAAAAGTGTTGCTAGTTGATCACATTTAGGTCATAACTTTGTAGATAGATGCTAATTGAAGTTGTTATTGATAGAAATTTTTCCTGACACTAAGATAAGACTAGTAACCTCTGATTATCTGAGTTCAGACCCAGAAAAATTACTAATATGAATAAGATTTTCTTTATATTCACCCCTCCTGTAACACAGCAGAGCTGGGACTTGAACTTAGGTCTGTCTTAGTATTATGCTGCACTGCCTTTTACTCCCACTGGGTAGCCCTCAAGTAGAAGTCATAGAACAATACGGCGGAGGGCACTTATTCCTCTGCAATATCGGGGACTGTGTGTGTGTGTGTGTGTGTGTGTGTGTGTGTGTGTCTTCAGCATGCTCCTGAGATCATTTCTCCTATCATCGCCAGTCCTCTCCCATTCCCAGTCACATTGTGACAGTCTTTCAGTGGTCAGCCTCACTGTATCATCCCCAACCTCCCATTTCTCAATCAATGTGTGAAAACAGTGGAGCAAATGATAGAAATCTCACCCATGTCCTACCTCCCTGATACAAATCTGTAAGTTGTTACTCCCTCTTTACCTACTTTCTCTGAGTTTTAAAGAAAGAGGCAAAATCTTGTTAAAAGCATTGAGTTTGGTGTCAGGAACAAATGTATCTGTTCCCCCACTTTGCCATTTTGGCTGCGTGACCTAGGGCAATTACTCAAAACTTTCTAATACTCAATTTTCCATTCTGTGAAATGGACATAACTATAATACCTACTTGGTAGTATCCTATATAATAAAGAGGTAGTATGCAAATTAACCATCACACCCTCACAAGATGGCTGCCTACGACCAGGCCGGCAGGGGGGTTAGTGAGGGACGACCAAACGACCGAACAAGCAGGCTGCATGGGGCAACCAGGCCGGTAGGGGGGGGCATGAGGGGCGACCAGACCAGCAGGCAGGTGAGCGATTAGGAGCCAGCGGTCCAGGATTGTGAGAGGGATGTCCGACTGCCAGGATCAGGCCTAAACCAGCAGTCGGACATCCCCTGAGGGGTCCCGGATTGAAGAGGGTGCAAGCTGGGTTGAGGGGACCACCTCCCCCATGCATGAATTTCATGCACCGGGCCTCTAGTTAGAAGATAATGCAGGTGAAGTCTGTGCATGGTGTCTCATACAATAAGTGCCTCGCATGGTAAGTGGCATCAGTAACTTCTTTCTGTTAAGATTAAATTTCTCCTATTGCTCTGGTTAGTTCCTCTACCCATAAATATGCTCAAATAATCCAAAACCCTCCCTAGATCCCACCTTTATTCCTACTGTTGTTCCATTTCTCTTTTCTCACAGTCAAGCTTCTAAACAGAGTAGATGCCCTGCTTTAATTTATGTCAGCTGTTAGCCTAAAGCAATCTGGATTCCAAGCCCCTTACTTGGAAACTGCTCTCGCTCAGGTTGCCAGTAAGACCCCCTGAGGTGGACATCTGCTTTTGCTTGCCTCACATCCTCCCCCCACTGATACCAGTGTGCCATCTCGGGAGCTGCCTCTGGATGTTGGGTTAAGTGTCAGGTCAGGTGCCCCGCTCTCTCCCAGCCCAAGGGGTGGACACCAGACTACAAGACAGACCAAGCAGACAAGCAATTAAGGGCAATGATGGATGGTGGCATTTCCTTCCCACTACCCTGATCGCCCTGGACACTCTCTTTTCCTGTGTTTTCTGTGGATGAATCTTCAGTTTTTCCTTGGAGTCAGTGATCTGCTCCGTTTTTTTTTGTTTTTGCTTACATTAGATAGTTGACTCTATTGCTTAGCACAACAACTACAAATCACCAAGTGACGCAAATTCTCTGAAGCTTCTTCCATGCCTCACATATAATTGATGCCTCCCCCCTTTTTTTATCCTTGAACCTAGCATATGTCTCTAGTAAAGTTCATTTTACTTTGCTAGTTCAGAATATATGAATTACAATCATGTTTTCATATATTACTCTTTTCCACTAAAATTCTTGAGGAAAAGGACCATATTTTATTCATTTATGTATTTCCAGCTCCTAGCATGGTAGGTAGGAGCTCTTGCCCTATAGTTATTGTTCCCAACAAATATTTGTTGACATAGTCAGTGTTATTAAAAATCACTATTATGTTATTCACACAGAGAGTAGTTTTGTTTTTTTTTTGTGGGGGGGGGGGGAGATGAAAACAAATGAATTAGTCTCTTTCTTTATAAATTTAGGTTAAAATTTTAGCCTCATGGTGCAACATAATTGGACCTCTCCAATGGAGAAACTAGGTCAAGGAACTATTCTAGTGCAGGGAAAACACAATTGTAGACATTTTAAAATCTGGTATGAGTTGCTGTACTTAAAACTCAGCCAGATATGTCTGTTTTAAGGTACTGTTTTAACGAGGTATTATTTTGTCTAAAATTATTTTCCCCATATTTATAAATGTTTATCTGAGTTGAGGTTAGATTTACTGCAAGTGGTAATTTAGAGAAATAGACAAAAAGTCATGAATGTTTGTGGTCTCTTACTGTGGACTGATGTTTAAGAATTCAGAGGCAGAATTACTGAATGGAAAGCATTCTTACAACATGCAATAACATGATGGCTGCTGCTAGCCCATAGGACACCTTCACATAAATTAGCAACAGGCATCCCTCCTCAAAACACTTTACATCCACCTTTAGGAGATTGTCATCATAGACTGATTTTGTTAGAACAGTGTACTTTCCTGACATCTGAAAAGCCACACTAAGTATGTAAACCTGTGATATCTATGATGTGAAGCCCAGAAAGAGTGTCCTTGTGTAATGTACAGCTTGCACTGTGACATGTATGGCTGCCTTCACTATGGGATTGTATTTAGCGCTCTCTCCTTGTATGTGGTTTTGCTATCAATTACTTGCTGTTTAAAAGAGGGTGAATGGGGGACAGGGACAGGCTAGAAGGGGTCAGTGGGGGGGAAAGAGGGGACATATGTAATACTTTCAACAATAAAGGTTTAATTAAAAATGTGTTCTATAAAAAAATAAAAGAGGGTGAAAGTTTGCAGAGGAAACATAAAACGTATCGGCTGCACTTTACTGAACGGGAGAAGAAGCTAACTTTGGGTACATCCAAGTGACTCTCAGGCCACATCCTGACCATTGTCTCCCACAGAATTGAAACAGGGGACCAAAAAGCACCGTTAGGCTGTTGCTTACCTACCTTAAGAAATACAGCTTTCAAGGGTTCTGAAACACTTGCAGTAGCTCTGGCTCCAAAAGGATACCCCTTCATTTCCCAACTTCTCATTCTAGAACTCCGGGACAGATTTCCAAGTACAGAGTTCAGGTTTATTGTAAAGCACCAAAAGTTGAGGTTGGCATATGATCTTTGCCAGCTCTTAAACTTTGTTGGTCCAGAATTTGGAATCTCCATTCCTCCTCCCCCTCTCCCTCCTCCCCCTCCTCCTCCTCTTCCTCCTACCACAGCTGCTGCTTCTTCTTCTCCTCCTTCTCCTTCTCTTTCTCCTCCTCTTCCTCCTCCTCTTCCTCCTCCTTCTTCTTCTTAAAAAAAGATTTTTAAAATTAATTTTTAGAGAGAGAGGAAGGGGGAGAGAGAGAGAGAGAGAGAGAGAAAGAGAGAGAGAGAGAGGAACTTGATGTGAGAGTGTAACATTGGCTGCCTGCCTCCTACATGCCCTCTACTGGGGATCAAGCCTGCAACCTGGGCATGTGCCCTGACCAGGAATGGAACCAACAACCGTTCAGATGCACGATTTTTAAAATTAATTTTTAGAGAGAGAGGAAGGGGGAGAGAGAGAGAGAGAGAGAGAGAAAGAGAGAGAGAGAGAGGAACTTGATGTGAGAGTGTAACATTGGCTGCCTGCCTCCTACATGCCCTCTACTGGGGATCAAGCCTGCAACCTGGGCATATGCCCTGACCAGGAATGGAACCAGCAACCGTTCAGATGCACGGGGCCGACACTCAACCAACTGAGCCACACTAGCCAGGGCTGGATTCCTTGTTCTTGTGCAAATCCTGTGGTTTATGCTCAACATAAGAAGCCAGGAAACTATTTTTTCCCCAAATAAAAAGAAATCATTGCTTATTTTCTCATAAAGAATGAAGTTTTGGATCTAATACATTTGGATATACCTTGTTCCTCTTGTTTTCCCCTCTAGGTTTGGTGTCTAACCTGTGTGTTGGGTGGGGGGCCATGTATGCAGTGGGCCATAGCAATTTACTCTAGGTGTATTCTGGTTTTTAACCTCTCAGCAGGAGCATCATAGCAAGAGAGCCATGATCCTAATAAAGCTGGTATACCTATGTCTGTAATATTCTGAGGGTAGGTATAGGTTGTAGGTGGGCTTATTTTGGAGCTGGAGTGGTGGGTGGGGATAGTGCAAAGGGAGAAAAGTTGTGGTATGTGGGCCAGTTAGGAAGATGTCTGGATCAGTACAAGAAGCCCTCTGATAAGGATCAATGATCACACAGGCTCTATTTTCCATGGTGACCAGGAATGGTAGAGATGTGAATTGTCACAGGACTAATTGGCCTCAGGGCTCTAATATAAAGTTGCATCAGAGCAGACACCTGCTGAGGCCCCAGGTGCATATGAGGCCTGGAGAAACAGCAGCTGGCAGGCTGGTCTCCAAGCTCGGGTTGGCTCAGGGACTGGTCTTGGATGGATGGGGGCTTCCTTCCATGACAATAACTCAGCTGACACTCATTGGATTGCAGATCCCGGGTGGGATTAAAGAGCCCTTGCTTCAGTAGAGCTGCCAAAAAGAGAGACACATAAAAACCGCAGGTAAAGCGGATGAACAGTGTGCTGCAGCAGAGTTTCTGCACAGACAAAATCCCGAGGGAGTGCAGCACAAGGAGCCATTCACCCTCTTGAGAGGAGGGGCTTTCTCCAAGGTGGTCTCTAAATATGAACATTTGTTCCTGATTTTTCAAGGAAATAAGGTCATTTTAGAAAAATGGAAGTACATAATACATAGAAGAAGCAGAAAAAGAAGAAATACTTTTAAAAGCTATTTATTTTGAAATAGTTTTAGACTTAGGAGTTGCAAAGATAACAGTGAATGTCCCCATATATCCCCTTTTTAACTAACTTTCTCCCATGTTATCATCTGAAATAACCATGATGTATTTATCAACATTAAGAGATTAGCATTGTAACACTATTGTTAACTAAACTATAGATGCCGTCTCCTTACCCCCCCCCCCCATTTCTCAAATCTTTCCATTGATGCTCCTTTTCTTTTCCAGATCCTGTCCAGGATCCCACATTGCACTTAGTCATCATAGCACTTTAGTCTCATCCAGTCTATGACAATTTCTCTGTTGTTCCTTACTTTTTATAACTTTGATACCTTTCAAGACTAGTCAGGTATTTTTTCAAATATCCCTCAACTTGAGTAAGTCTGGTATTTTCTCCTGCATAAACTGAGATTCTGGATTTTGTGGAGAATACCATATAAGTGATATGCCCTTCTCATCACATCATATCAGAGGGCTCGTGATATCCACACACTGATTGCTGGTGAGTTTAACATTAATCACATGGTTAAGGTAGAGCTGCCAGTAAAGCTACCATTTTTCCCTTCCCATGCTCTATTTCTGAGTCCATACACACTCAGAAGGGGACTGAGCTTTCCCTGTTGGAGGGAAGTCTATTAAAGAATCTGTGCACATATGGTAAAAGCACCCCAGTCATTAGCAAATTTGAGGGAGGTATTCTGAGGCTATGCAAATATCCTCTTTCTCCTGAACATACACAGTATCCCAAAATTATATACACACTTTAACAGCTGATAGCTCAATTTTGAAAATGAAATGTATTTTAATAAACACCACTGCCTTTATAACTATTCAAAGTGTGCATATACATTTTTGGGGGGATATCCTATATTTGTCACTGGTTATGGCATTCATCAATGGATCTTTCCTGTAGCAGTTATTACTGTAGTGTTGTAATGCAACTTTCTATTTTCCTCATTCCCCTACATTTGTTTATTTATTAAATTTATCTTTAATGTTGAAAGTATTACAAATGTTCCCCTTCCCCCCCCCCCCCATTCATCTACATTTATTAATTGGGATTTTTTTTTGTAAGGAATGTCACTCCTGCATTTATTTATATTATTTAATCAATATAGACTCATGAATATTTATTTTATATTTAGGTTATAATTCAGTACTATGGTTATTTATTACATTGCTCAGATTGCTTCACCTTTGGCTATTGAGTATATATTTTGAGAAGCTAGGGAAGGTCATCATAGGCTGAGAACACAGTGTGAGCAATGAACTGGTAGAGGAGGAGTTTGGTGGGATCAGGGAATTGAGGTTGGGCTCTACCGTAAATGTTAGAGGATGAAAGGAATAGGGGTGGCAAACACCAGCCAGGAGGCCAGTGAGGCCAGCACTGGAAAGGAGGCAACAAACATCCCAGTTGGCAGCTGTTTCAAAGCGCAGTAGCTAATGAATCACTGGACCGTTTAAAGGGATGCCATCTAGAGTTTTGTTTTGGATTCTGCTGAGTGAAGTGTGATGTCGGGGACTAATTAGAGTTTTCTTCATTGCCTCTGAAATCTTTCTCCTTCCTGCAGGAGATATTGCCAACTGCAGTTGCAATAAAGATTGGATTTTTTATTGGTTTATATTAAGCTCAATCTCAACAGAGACCAGAACTCACTTAGTCTACAGGAAAATTAGTTTGATTTCTGTTTGTTCATTTATATCCTTTGATTGCTGTTTCCCACTCATTAAGGTCAGTAGGGTGCTGCTGTGCTTCAGTGTTTAAAGAAGGCTCACTTCCGGTTGTGTAGTCAGTGGGGGGCTCTGCTGACAGCTGGCTGCAGGAACTTGGGCAAGTCTTTTCTCTTTTCTGAACTTCTCTTTCTTCAGCACTGAAAAGGAAAGAGTTTTCCTACCTCATAGGTCTGTTGTGAAAAATGAATAAGATGATTGAGTTTTAAAAATCACCTAGTACAGAGCTTGGCCCATTGTAGGTACTCAATAATTAGGAGAATCAGATTAGAACCGAGAGTGTCTTTGAGGGAAGACTACTCCCTTGACTTTAAGAAACTGTTGACATAGGATGAGCACTCCCCAGCTTCTGTGGCCCAGGCATGCTTATTGCCATACAATTTGCACTCACCATTTCCTCCTTTCTCAGGGGAGAGGTGTCTTAGTCCTATCTGCAGGTAGCCCACCCCTATCCCCTTCTTGGGGCCCTGGCCCACTGTGGTCCATTGGTCAGCTCCTCTCTACTCTCTGAATCTTCAAATCTTTGTCTTCATTGACCCTTCCCCTTATGATTTAAATACCCTCAAAATCTCTCCCATTAAAATAACCAAACATATAAATAAACCCACACACATCAAACAGCAATCCATTGGTCCATCTTCCCCCATTCCACTCTTCCTGGTTTGTCCCCTTCCATGAAGAGCCATCGCTGCTCAGGCCTCATGCCATCGCTCCCCATCCATTTGTAGTGAACTGATGCCTAATCAACAGACTACATTTTTTTTTACTTGGTAAAAGTTCTCCTTCACTTAGGACTCAACACTTGAACTAAACTTGATTCCAGGAATCCCCAGAGTTAATTCTTTGTGGGGCGGTTCCTTCTGGGGTCAAAGTTCCCTCTGGTTGGATTGTCAGACTGTGAGCTGATAGCTTATCTCCTGTACCACCCAGTGGCCAGAAGTGACTGTGAGTAGGAAGAGGGGATGACTGAGATCCTAGGCAGATACTTTCTGACTTCAGTCCAAGGTCCTCAGAAAACTACTGTGAGAGCAAGACCATCTGTCCTGAAAATCAGGCCCTCTAAATTTTAGAATGTTGACTTTAACTGGCATTGCATGTTTTATCTCTTGCTGTGTTTCCTTTCTAAGTAGAATGTGAAATCTTTCTCTCTTTAATTTGTATTAGAAAGTGCTCTCTCTCTCTCTGTGTGTGTGTGTGTGTGTGTGTGTGTGTGTGTGTGTGTGTGTTGGGGAGTAGCAATGGAAAGTGGTTGTGTTCATTAAAAGTGTAATAAGCATTTCCATTTATGTTTAGTCTGTTTAGTCAAAATGCTATGAAAATTGAGGTGTTCAAATCTCACATTTGTCTTCTAGGAGAAAGAAAGGTTTGTGCAAGGTCCTAGTGCAACTCAGAGGAGGCTGGGGGAAAGAAGTTCCAAGAAACCCACCAGGGTACTTTACGAACCATCCTGACCTCCCTCTTCATGAAACTCTAGAATAGGTTCTTGAAAGGAGCTGTATCATAGCCACACATGAAGGCAGGATACCACTTCCTGTGGTGGGTTGCTTCACCTAAAACTGAATTATCCAGAAGATCTTTTGGAAGCCTTCCTGGGAACAGCTGAGACAGGTTCTTTTGAATGAGAGAGTCCCAGCCACTTCCTCACACCTGTAGCCAGTAATTTAGTTCCTGCTCCACTAAGTCCACACAACAATAGCACCTCCAAAATATAGATCAGTGCCATCAGTTTGTCATCCACAGTCTCATATCAGAGCCCAATATGACATACACTTCTACACCAGTGACTAGAAGGGTGGGTTAAGCATATGAAGTGGTCAGAAGTGATATGCTCCTGGAATGAAGTGGTTGAAAAGTCCATTTCCTTGTTTGTTTGTTTTTTAAAATTATTAATTGCTCAGGAGCTAAGATTATGAACATAAATGTTATCAGATATCATTTATTATGAAAAAATTAGATCTTTCTCTTCATCTCGAATTAAAGTGAACAGATTTTTTTCTCTGTTTCCATTAAAAGTTGACTACCATTTCCCATATGTATTTTTAAATTTTTATTGTATTTTAAAACAGGAATGGCATATCATCAACCATATTTTTATGATTTTAATTTTGTCCTCAGTGACTGTATCACCTTTAGGATCCTATTTATTAAACCTTATTTCTTGTGCTACTTGATTAAGACTAATTTTCTTCACAGGAATGTGGAATGGGGTTAGGGATGAATTCCCAGCTAGGTCAGTGAGGTATGTGTAGGTGCAGTTTTTGTACTTCCTGTCTAATCTGACCAAGCTGCTCAACTACTTCAATCCCTACTACTTTTCTTTGCTACTTATTACTAAAAATAATCTAGTCCAACCTTAAATTCCCACCAACTCACAATTAGACCTACCACGAATGCCTCTGGAGACAGGAAACTCAATGCTTTATAGACAACACATTTATTTTCAGGTAGCTTTGACTACTAAAAAGTCCAAACTTGTTGCCTTCAATTTCCTTCCATTGATCCCACCAAGGCCATATGAAATATGCTTAATCTTCTTCTAGAAATTTTAAGGCAGTTCTCATGTTCTTTATTCCTTCCTTCCTTCCTTCTCTGCCACCCTTCTTTTCTCTCTTTTCTAAGCTAAACTATTTCAGTTTCTGTTTTGTAGTTTGTTAACCCTCCTGATTGCTTTTCTCTGAGAAGGCTGGGCTGTTTCCATGAACATATAGGACTCAGGATTAAACATAATCCATTTCAGAGTAAGGCAGACCATTTCTTCTTTATACTGTACCTTTAAGATCATATGAGTTTATTTTCATTTATTCATCAGTAATTTATTAATTGCCTACCGTGATAGACATTGTAGTAGGTATCTGGGTGCTAGGAATATGTATAAGGGCTATTAGAGAGCAAACAAACCAGGAGAGGGAAATGGAGAGGGGAGGATGCATATAGTTAACTGGAAAGTACAATGAATATTAGCCTAGGAGAAGGACAGTGGTGTAGGCATAAATAAATAGTGGGGGGACATTTCCTCACTAGAGGGTAGGGGAAGACCTTCCAGAGGAGATGACTTTAAAGCTGGCCCCTAAAGGAATTACACAAGAAATTAGGGAAATAAGAGAGTTAGAGGTTCAGGGAGGAGGAGAATGTATCAAGCAGGAGGAAGAACATATGCAAAGGCCTAGAGGAGAGAAAGGAACTGAGCATAGCACAGTCTGACTGAGGATTGGCCTGTGAAGAAGAGAAGGCAGAGCTGAAGTAGGAATTGTGGGCAGTGCCCAAACTGTGGGCCCCTTAAAAGCTAATCATTCGAAACATGTTTGAACACCCATTAATGTGCCAGGTGCCATTTTGGGATCTGGGGTTATGGCAGTTAACAAAACAGACCAAAAAACAAAAAATCCAAAGCAGAAAACATTCTGCCCTCATGATATTTATAATTTAGTGGATATTCAGAAATAAAAAAGCCTAGTCAAAGAAGTTTGGCTTTACTCTAAGGGCAGGAGGAAGCCACCAAAGAGTTCAGTGCGGGAAGTGATGTGGTTAGAATCGTGCTGTTTAAAGTTAGGCATATAATTCCACCCACCAGGGGAAACTTTTGAGAATGAAAGTAATTATTAATAAAAATTACTACTATGAATTATTATTATTCATCATCATCATCTTGGCACAATAGGCATAGACTCGGCAATGCAGGAAAGATGGGCACCCTTTTAAACTGTGGAAAAAAGACTGAATGAAAGCAAGACTGGAGGAAGAGGCTGGCCATTGAAGAAACCCAGGTGGAGATAGCCAGCTGGGACAAGATGTGCAGTGAAGGGGAAGGAAGTGGATGGGCATGAGAATCACTTCTAGGGAGAGACCTATTGGGACAGTGAATGCAGCGTAGCACAAAAACCTTCTTCCAGACTGATAGGGAGCCAATAATCAGTAACAGTTAAATAAGGTCGTTAGCTCTGTTATTTATTTCCTGTTGTCCTATCTTATCCACATCATGGTCAATTAAGTAAAAACTTTTGATGAGATCTAGATAGATACTAGTATACACATCTATTACATTTTTCTGAACTGTTTGTCCAGAATCTGTTTAAAAATCAGAGAAGTAGGGGGAGGTTAGCCTGACAGGACTTATGCAGAGTCAACATCATTTTGATTCTGATATTGTTGCTTCTTTTCCTTTCAGGTGTTGTCTTATGGTTAGTGCACTATATTAGTCAGGGTTCTTCAGAGAAACAGAACGACAGGGTATATATTCATAAATATAGTTGACCGTTGAATAATATGGGGGTGAAGCATACTGATTTTTGACTTCCCTAAAACTTCAGTTGTCCCTTGGTATTCACATGGGGGATTGGCTCCAGGACTCCCTGCAGATACAAAATCCATGGATGCTCAAGTTCATTAAAAAAAAATGGTACAGAACAATGCAATACAATTGAACTTTTATGGATTCCCAGCCACAGGTTGAAAATTTTGTTTTTGATCAGCAATTGGTTGAATTTACAGATGCAAAACCCAGAAGTACAGAGAACTGCTGTATATTTATTGAAAACAAATCTGCATGTAAGTGGACCTGTGCAGTTCAAACCCATGTTGTTCAAGGGCCAACTGAGTATTTGAGGAGATTTATTATAGGAATTGGCTCATGCAGTTATGGAAGCCAAGAAGTCCCACAATCTGTTGTCTGCAAGCTGGAGAACCAGGAAACTGGTGGTATAATGCAGTCCAAGTCTGAAGGCCTGAGAATCAGGGAGCCAAAGGTTTAAGTGCCAATCTGAGTCCAAATGTCCTTGATCCAGGAGCACTGATGTCTGTTTGTAGGAGATGAATGTCCTGCTCAAGTAGAGAGAGTGAATTTGCCCTTTCTCCACTTTTTTGTTCTATTCAGACTCTCAATGGTTTGGATTATGCCCTCCCACATTGGGGAGGGTGATGTTCTTTACTCTGTCCGCTAATTTAAATGCTGATATCTTCCAGAGACACCCTCGCAGATACACCGAGAAATAATTTTTTCTCAGCTATCTGGGCATCCCTTAGGCCAGTCAAGTTGACACATAAAATTAACCATCACTTGCACAATATATTTACTAGTATTATATTGAATTAAAGAATCTTTCTCAGCAGGTGAGGGAGAGAACTATCCACTTTAAGCATTGAGTTTATTCCTTAAGTGGTTGACCTTTTCCAATAATGTAAATAATGAATCTCAATGTTCTCAATGATTTTTTTCTTTTTCTTTAAGTGTGTACGTTCCCTCTAAATCATAATCCCCTAGAGCAGCTTACCATGGGCCAGTACATGCCCATTATTTGTAAGCTAGCTTGTTGTGTTCCACTTTGGCCACAGAGTGTATGATGCATGGCATTTTCAGGACAGGGTCAGAGGTTCTGAAACATCTGCCATCTGTCAGGAGGGGGCCTAGTAAGACGAAAACACTGTGGACAAATCAGCACAAATCAGAAACTACAGTTGGAAAAGCAACTTGGTGTCGGCCCCCAGGGGAGGAGAATCACCTTCACACAGAAGGGAGAGGACTTCTTGGTCCCTGGCCACCATCATTTTGAATCTCATAGAGATAATACTATCAACCTGTTATTCTAGGTTCTTCTGAGGAAAGCTTATAAAAATTGTTGTTGAACATGCTAGATATGCTTAATTATTTAAATGCTTAATTACCAGAAGTGAACTCAAATAACGACTGTTTGGTTCTTGCGGACTAGAACTGTTCCCAATGCAGGGCCATTAGCAGAGTTCTGCTGTTTCTGATTGCACAGTCCTGAGGCTTGGCCATACATCAGTTACTTATTGATCAAGGAGGAACGCAGTGGCTCAGTCAGTGCTGGAGAAATGGAAGAAGGACCGAGTAACCTGCATAAAATAAATCTTTTACTTCACTGTTAAATGATGGGGAGAAGAGAAGATAGCTCCTTAAAGCTAAAATAGATTTATACAAGCTGTAAAAAAGTAAACAAATGAGTAAGCAGGTAAGGATCTGTTTGGGGTTTGTATTTTCTAGGTTTACTGGCAAGTAGAGATGGGCAGGTTTGGGTTCTGGAGTGACCTGCCTCGTTCTTTGTGTAATCTATCCATAATTGGGCCCTCCTTCCTTGTGTAAGAGGAAGAGGAGTGACTCATGATGACTCCTGGTTTTAGTTTCAGTTGGTTCCTGAAGATGCAAAACTGAGTCAACAAATCATCTTATTTAAACTCACTCTGGTTGATATCTTTATATCTTTAAAGGGAAGCAATTTTGTAATTTAAGCAATAATACTGAGAATTCGAAGATTATCTATTAAACCATGGAAAGAGGACTCTAGCAACATGAAAATTAACTGTTAAAATAAATGCTGACCTTGTTTTCTCTGACCTAAAAGATGTCATAATTAAGACAGATGAACCATAACCTCTCTCCTTCCTTCCTTCCTTCCTTCCAAGTTTACTGAGTACCTACTTTACTCCTGGTATTGTACTATGTTCTGTGAATATAGACTTCCCCTATCCCTTATAGAAGAGATGAACAATCAAATTGCCATAGCAAAGGACACAAGTACATCTGAGGAGGCCAGCATGCTGAAGGAATGGCTAGCAGGTTGCGAGTAAGGAAAGGCTTGTTATCAAGCCTTTCAAATCAAAATGATAACCACTTTGTAAATGCTGTTTATTAATTTAACAATTTACTTTTACTTTTATGGGCCTTTTGTAGAGTTTTGTGCTGTAGAAGATTTCTGAATCACTATCAGAGATTTTTGTAAAGAAAACAAAACCATTAGCAGGCAGAGGAGGGGATGTATTAGTTTAGTGAACCTGGGACCGATGCAAATTTATTGGATCAAATATAGTGTTTGTAATTGGATAAGAAATACTAGTCATCCAAATCAAATGCCATCACAAAGAACCCAGAAACAGTCACTTTTTTTTTTACTAGAGAAAACTTCTTTACAATAAATACAAATGTAAAAAAATCACATTTTTGACTTTTGGACACTGGAGACAAAGTAGAGGGAATGGCAAGACTTAGATTTTGGAACCAAGCATTGACTAACTAATTGACAAGAATTTTTCTGAATATGGTGTGAGCAGGGATTAGGAACTCCAAAAGCAAGATTTGGGTAGTTTTGGAGGATGTTTCTCATAAGAACACACATGATTAGAAGGAAGTGAAGTGAGAGGTGGAAGTGTTACCACTAATTGTTACCTATGAAGTTTTAGGGAAAGATGGGAAGGTTAGATGTAAACTTTGATAAAAATTTCGAGGGACATTTTAGTGTTTCAGAGTCTAATGGTTCTTCTTTATAATATAAAATTTTATTTTAAAACTTACTTTTTTAAATATAAAGTCATTTTTAGCCCTTCCAGAAATAGACCAAGCATCAGCTAGTCTGAAATGAGTTTATTCTCTTTTATATGTTGATGTAAAAGTCTTTTTGGGGAAAAAAAAACCTTACTACATAATTACAGAAAACAGACTTGAAATGCGTGCAACCCATTTGGATTAACACATAACAGCTGTACATCCTGATGTCACAGTTATCCCTGGTTAAAGATGAGGGTAATGGAAAAACTCCTCATGTGGAACAGAGGACAGGCAGATTGCTATAGAGTGAAGTAAAAGGGAGAGCAACTTACAACTTTGTACAAGAAATAGCCCACTTAGTCTGGTGTTCAGTTTAATTCACAGACAAGATTTGAGGGCCTAGAATGTGTTGGGACTGTGCTGGATATTTTGTATGCAGATATTGAGAGACATAGTTCATTAAGGAGCTCCTAGTGCAACTGGGAAAAACACATACATAAGCACCAACTATAGCTCAACAATAACTGATATATCAATCAGTTAATTTTGTCCAGGAAATCGTCTCAGAGGAGATGCTACTATTAAGAACAATTAGATAAGTGCCAGATAGGGAAATAATGGAAGGGTCTTCTAAGCAAAGAGAAAAGGATGACAAAACCTGAACAATAGAAGAGTATATAAGACATTACTAGGGGATGTTGACTCATTCCATTTGGCTAGAACATAGGGTGCAAATTGGGAGGAGATAATGGGATCCTGGAGTGGTAGATTGGAGCCAAATTGCAAAAGACTCACCTGAGATGTTTGGATGCTATTCTCTAGATAACGGGAAGCCTTCATAGTCCCCCCTCCACCAACATTTTATTATGAACAGTTTTTAAACATATAGCAAAGCTGAAAGAATTCTCCAATAAGCACTTGTATAGCTGTCATTGAGATAGTACTATTAACATTTTACTATACTTGTTTAATCACCTGTCTATCCATTTATTGATCCCTTTATAATCTATCAACCCATGTTTCTGCATTTCAAAACAAATTACAGATTTCAGTACATGTATCTCTAAATACTTCACCATGAATGTCATTAATCAGAGTTCACTGTTTAAGGTATTTTATATAAAACTAGAGGCCCAGTGCACGAAATTCATGCACGGGTAGGGTCCCTAGCGGCTGCCGGCTGCTGGCCGGGCACTCCCTCCCTTCACCTGGGGCCTCCCTCCCTTCCCCCCAGCCAGCCCCACCCCCTGGTTGAACTCCTGGATGACCTCCCGGTGGAGGGGACAATTTGCATACTATACTTTTATTATATAGGATTATAATCTTTATAGGTTATAAAGTATGAGAATAAGATTATCAATTTTATTTATTTAGTTATTTTTTTAAATTTCAGAGAGGAAGGGAGAGGAAGAGAGAGAGAAACATCAATAATAAGAGGAAATCATTGATTGGCTGCCTCCTGCACACCTCCCACTGGAGATGGAGCCTGCAACCTAGGCATGTGCCCTGCCCGGGTATTGAACCATGATCTCCTGGTTCATAGATCGATGTTCAACCACTGAGCCACGCCGGTCAGGCGATGATCAATTTTATATTTAGGAAATATGATAGTGTGGAGGATCAGTTGAGAGAGGAAAACAAGTTAGAAACCAGCTTCTTCAGTCTAAATGAGAGAGGTAAGAATGTGATGAGAGCTTGTGGTAGGAATGGAGAGGTACCAATTAATTCAAGAGATAATCCAGAAGTAGACTTAATGGATCAGTTCACCAATGTAGGGAGGGAAGAGTAGTGGAGGGCATAGGCAGGGTTAGGGAAGTATAAAAAGTGAAAAATTGATTTTCTAGCCTAGACAACTGGGTGTTTGATGATGGTAAATGGAATACAGGGGCTAAAAGAGGTTTGGAAGTAGAATGGAAGATATAGTAAATACAATTAAGGACATGTTGAGCTCAAGGTAGTTGTAGGACATTTCAGATGGTATGTTCAGGTGGTATTTGGAGCTGTTCTCAGGAGTTATGGAGAAATATCAGAGCTTGGATTGTGGATATGGGATGTATCAGACTGGTAAGTTGAAGCCATCTCTCAAGGAGAACATTTAGGAAAAAGGGGGCCAAGGGGAAAACTCTGGGGAAAGCCAATATTTAAGGAACAAGAAGAAAATGCTGACATAATAAAGGAGATAGAGAAGAACAGTTGGAAGGCTAAAAAGGAAACCAAACCATAGATAGATAGGTAGATAGATAAATAGATAGATATTATGTGTTTGCTAGGTATCATAAGCGGTTTATATTCATGGACTTGTTGAGCCAACTCTATTTTATTGATAAGGAAATAAAGAAACTCAGGGACAGAAAAGTCACGTATTGGCCGAAGGTTTTGTAGTTAGTAAGTGGCAGAACCAGTTTTTAGATTGAAGTTATTCAGATTTACTTTATCATGGTGGCTAAGGAAAAAGGGGATTTCCAGGAGAGAGTAGTCAGCAGGTTACAGTCCTTCCACGATTTAACCCTAACCTATCTTTCCAGCTTTGTCTTCTAATTACTTGGTATTGGTCAATTTGAAGTGCTCCAAGTCTTTACATAAGCTCAAACTCTATTAAGAGTGTTTTGTGGGTCACTAGTTACATGAGATGCTCTGTGAAAAAAAGTGTGCTGCGGTCAAGTAAGTTTGAGAAATGCTTCCAACTCTCTTCTCCTTGGAAACTTGCAAGTTAAATTTGCAAGCCCATCAAAGGTATTGGGAAATCCTGCAGTAAAAAACCTATTCTAACTTTGTCTACCAAGTGTTCACTAAACTAATTTAAAACTAATTTATTTGACCTTGGGACACATCTCTTTTCCCTCATAGAAAATAAACTTCTCTCAAAACTAGGGTTCTGAACACTCCAAGTGAAACATGACTTTATTTTTTCCTCAGGTGGATTTAAGTGAGACAGATATGGCTTTATCTGCCCCTCACTCT
Organism: Myotis brandtii; assembly: GCF_000412655.1. NCBI lineage: Eukaryota > Metazoa > Chordata > Mammalia > Chiroptera > Vespertilionidae > Myotis > Myotis brandtii. The sequence goes on along the minus strand of NW_005370593.1, from coordinate 788,246 downwards.
TCATGGCTGTAGAATACATTCTTCTGTGATGTTGTTATTTGTGCTGTGTACCATCGCTCCTGTGCTCCAGGAGAATGGAGTCATGTCCATTTCATTTGGTGTCTTACATAGGCCTAGCACAGTGCCTCTCATATACATAATATTTCATCAGAGTCTATTTGTGGGTAAATAAAATGCACAAAACACAGAGGAAATGAGTGCTTTTCCTCTCAAATAAGTGTTCTCTATTAAAAGGGCTTATCTAGTTCAAAATGTGAATAAAAATTTAAACCCAAACCAGGCTTTTATTTGATAATAAGGATAACCTATGGTTTCAGGTGGTTTTTTTTCCCCATTTGAACTGTTTGTTTTTGGGTTCAGCTGAAGAGTAAACTGAGGAAGAAAATTAACATTTTGGTAATTTCTGTCCTAACTGCATATAGGATATACCGTAGTCTTGGAAACATCACTTTTATTGAGCAGTGTCTGGTATTGTCATATAATTTAAAGTCAGACTTGATTTTTTTTTCCAAATCAGTTCATGTCTATACCTTTTGAATGTTTCTTACTGGTTTGTTGCAATTATTTCTCATGTTCATTCTGACTTACTGTTGTCAATAGTCCCTTTGGTTTTATTATTTCATTTGTGAATCCTTATATGTAATTTAAACAAATGTAATGCTGTGTCTGATCTTTCAATCCTTTAAACTGTATAACACATTCAACTATGTCATCCTCTGTTTTCCCTCTGGGGTTAGGCGAGATATTTCTCTGACTCCCACATTCTTTTCTGCTTCATGTGACTCTTAACTCCCACATATGGATAAGTCATATAGAATTGTGTGTGTGTGTGTGTGTGTGTGTGTGTGTGTGTGTGTGTGTATAAGCCAGTGTGAGTCATGCTGAGGGAGATAGGCTAGTCCTAAGTACCACAGTCACAGGAGCCTGGAGATCCCCAGGAAAGGCCTGAATATTTGGGCAAAAGGGCTGCTTTCCTCCTACACAGTAACCTCACCTGTAGTACAGCTTTTATTTGTTAGCTGGATGTCCCACCTCTAGAGCAGAACACCAGAATCCTTGCGAGTTTAGAGCGCTCTATAGGAGTTTTATTAGCTCACAATATTATTTAATCATAATTATTGTTTTAGAAAGAGTGTAAGATTCTAAATAAACTTTCTCTTATAATTTGAAAAAAAGAATAATTCTTATAGTTTTTCCATAGTGACATTATAGCATGCAATTAAAATGGCAATATTCTGTATGGTGTGACAAAATTGTATTGTTATAGCCACCACATAAATAAGGAGAAAAGTAACATTTAGGACCAATGTAATAATACTGAAATATCTTAAGCATTTTATATATATACTAGAAGCCCGTTGCACAAAGATTTGTGCAATAGGCCTTCCTTCCCCTGGCTGCTGGCACCGGTTTTCCTCCGGCACCCGGGACCCAGACCTTTGGTCTGGCCGCAGCAGAGAAGCCAAGCCCCTTCAGTCTTCAGTCTTCAGTCTTCAGTCTTCAGTCTGTCTTCAGTCTTCACTCCAGCTGGAGCCTTCAGTCTTGGCTCCCACGCCTGTGTATGCAAATTAACTGCCATCTTTGTTGGGTTAATTTGCATAGTCACTCTGATTGGCTGGTGGGCGTAGTGGAGTGACACCAATTTGCATGTTTCTCTTTTATTAGTGTAGATATTTTTAGTATGAACAACTATTATGATGTCATCAAAATGGAAAGTGTTGCAAAGGGAAGAAAACACACTTTTGGCTGAGTACACAGGGAATGCTGATGGTATTCATTAAGCATGAAATAATAAGAGGAACAAAATTTCCATCTCCGTCCCCTCCCCTACGAAATATCTTCTGTGTTTTTAGCATTCCCTTTGAAGTCAATATATGATCTTTGCTTTAATCCATTTTTAAAGTGTCCTTTGAAGTCATGGGAGCTTGTGCCTGGAAAAGAGGAAAGTGGTTGGAGATTGGGTGCCTGCTAGGGAAGAGGGACCAGCTTAATCATCACCAGAAAATAACATTTATTGATTATCCTCATGTGCATGGTCTATTAGGCTCCACATCAAAGTGACTTTCAAATTGGTCTCATTCATTTCCTAGTATTTTAAAGCTATTAAGATGACCCAAACTGGTTGCTTCTTTTTAGGACACTGTTTTCATGTCAAATGACTAGAAAAAAATGAATATTTATAAATGGAAATAATTCTTTTATCTTGACCCCAATTCTCAGAAATGCTATGTTTCACCTAAGTGAATTTTCCAGATAACTGAAACTAATAATTATCTAATAAAGTAATTTCTTCTAGGGCAATTGAAGAGTATAGCATTATTTTCTCCTATATGAAATTACTTTGAACTGCTTAGCTCTTTAAAAAAAATTTATTAAATACTTTGTAGAAAGGTAGCAAGTAAATTATTTCTCATTCTTCCTGCCTCTTCCTAGCCTGCTGCCAGTTGTCCTCTGTGATTGTTGAGCTCTTATTTTATACCGTTGCCTAAAGAGGAGTGGGAAACCCTGAGGTAGCTTTACACTTTTCCTGTAGGGTAGGGCATAAAGACTGTCCTTTCTCTCATTTCCTTTTCCTCTTCTCTCATCTTGTCCTGTTTCTCACTTCCTGTTCCTTCTCTCCTTGGATGACCCATTTCTTTTCCTTTTCCCTGTGGTTCACTCCCACGATGTCAGCCCCTCCTATGAGCAGAGGGGTCTCCATTATGTCTGGCTCATGGGTTTTGGTTGCAGGCTTGAGCTCTGCATCTCTGATCGATCTTGACCTGGATGGTTCTCAGGGTCTCAAACTCAACACTTCAGTGCTGAGCTTAGCAGCTTCTGCCAAAATCTTTATTTTAATCTCTATGAGTGGCATCACCTTCTATCTAGCCTGAAAATCTGTGAATTGTCCTTGATAGCACTTCCTCCTATCTTTCCACTTCTAATCATTTAACAAATCCTGTCATGTTCACATGGGAAATCCATGATATGCCCATCTCTTCATTCCTCCCTGCCCCAGTCTGATCTGATTCTGGATCACATCTTGCTGATGACTACAGCTACCTCCTCTCTGATCACTTCCTTGTACAGACTTGTCTTCACACAGTTGCACGTTTTCTTCCTAAAATTTGATGCTAACCATGTCATTCTCAGATTGATTGCTTCAGTTGAGCATCTAAAGCAATTTATAATTTCCAGAACTTCTCTATGCCATAAGCCCATTGCTCCTACTCCTAAAAATGCTGCTTAATTCACTTGGCAAATGTCAGTATAGCTTTCAAACTTGATGGAATGATTTCTTTGAAGCCTTCCCCAGTGCCCTTAGGCGGTCACCTGCTCCTTCTGGGCTCCCACCCTCTGTTCTTTCCTCACTTGCAGTATGTAGTGAGGTGATCTGAGATGAGCTGTTCTTTGTGTGTCTCCTGGAGAGTGCAGTTTATAGTCTATTTTTCTCTTAATCCCCATTCCACTGCCTACCTCACATCCGATACAAATCAATAAAGTTTGATGAATTAATTAATGGAGATCTTGAGAGGTATTTTTCACTTACATTTGGGCTTGAAGTTGTATTTTATGTTATTAAAGATTGTGGCTTAGTCCTGGCCAGTTTGGCTCAGTGGATAGTGACTGAAGGGTCCTGGGTTTGATACTGGTCAAGGTCACATGCCCGGGATGTGGGCTTCATCCCCAGTGTGAGGCATGCAGGAGGCAGCCCATCAATTATTCTCTCTCATCATTGATGTTTCTCTCTCTCCCTCTCCCTTCCTCTCTGATATGAATAGACATATTTTAAAAAGATGGTGGCTCAGACATTAAAATAGTAAAAGATTTCCATAGATTCTCCCTTCAAGAGGCATATAGAAAAGGTATAATATTTTTAATCTTTTTAAGGGAAAACAGTGCCTATACACTGAGTGTGGTCCAGCAGGGGGACAGAAAGTTTTGCTCCTTAGCTCTGTCACAAACCCGTGCACCACCTTCAGAATCATCTGCTGTTAGCATCCTTATCAAACGAGAAAAGTAACACCTATCATAAAGCCACTTTTATTTGAGTACAGAGGGCATCATCTGCTTCCAAGCTTCTACTTCTCAAGATTTCTGAGAGGATTTCAGCTAAGAGCCTCTTACAAAGAATTTTTTCCCTTAGTGTTTTAGCAGGGCCTATACATCAAACATACAAATCCCTAAAATCTTATTTTTAAAAATGATAATACTGTTAGAGAAACACACAGCCAAAGTGCTGATCTATGACAAGAATGCAAACCTTTAAAAAAAAAGAAATGTAGAAAGTATCAATAAGATCCCATTATTTATGAAGAGGTTTTCATTTCAGTGATGTTTTTGGGCCATTGGAAAAACATAAGATGAACTGTTTAGAACATTTAAAAATTGAGTAAGAGCATCTCACTTTATTCAAAAAATATATGAAAGATGCTTCAGCTCCATTGTTTGGGAAATTAAAGTAGAGAGAAAAAATACTAGACTGAGATCTGGAGGCAGAGCAGTGGGACAAGTAGGGGGCAGAGCAAAGTTTGTGTTAGAGGGAAGGCTGGGAGGGGAGAGCAAGCCCAGGAGAAGAGGAAGTTATTCCCTTAGTTCCTCCCACTGCTCCATAACCTTCTCCTTGAGGTCTGTGCTTCATTTTCCCTCCCTCCTTTCTAACTTACCTAATCTGGCCCCAAACTATCCTTCAATGGCATGTCTACCTTAGGCACTTCAGGTTCATCCCTTGGTGTCTAATGGTCTCCTCCTCAGCCTCTGCCCCTAGACCTTCATCTGCCTAGGGTCCCACTCGCTGTGGATCTCATCTCCTCCTCTCTTTTCCTAGATGAGTGGAATTTCTGCCTGCTCATCCCCAGTTCAGTGCAGCTCTAACTTACCTTTGGTGTATTATTGAACCCTCTGAGGCTCAGTATTCCCATCTGTGAAAAGAGGATGAGTAGTACATACCTCACGAGACTGAGTCAACCAGCAGGTCCTCAGCAAACATTCCTCCCTCTGCTGTTTGCTGCTGTTCCCATGGCCTCACTTTCGCTCTGTTGATACCAGTGTTCTCTATTTCTCTCACCAGCTAAGCCAGCGGCTGGGAATTTGCCTCTGGAATTCTGCCTGGAGTTTGCCCTGTGTGTCTGAGAGTAGGGTTTCCCAGAAGGTTCTGAAGTGAGGACACCTTGTACCAGCTTCAGAGTCAGACATCACAGTGCATGTCCTGGTCCCACCATGTACTGGCTGTGGGAGCTTTGAGCAGATTCCGTAAGCTGTTGTTGACCTAGTTTCCTCATCTATAGTTTGGGGATAATATTTATTTCTACTTTATAGTAAGGATTAAATAAGCTACTTAATGTAAAGTGTTAGTGCAGTGCGTAGCACATTGAAAGTGCTCAATAAATGTTATAGGTACCTCAATTTAGAAAATTTGCTAAGTGTCTTATGACCAATGGAACTATGTTCTCAGTGCCCTAGTATCATCATCTCTCATAAAGAAAGTTTGTCAGGATTCAGGAGCCAGTTACAGGGGTGTTTCCAGAGCAGGCCCTTGATAGAAACTCGCTGGGTTCACTGCCTGTGGTGGGAGGGGAGTGTGGAAGGGTGCACCAGCTTTATTTTGTGTGGAAAGGAAGCTGTGCCCACAGGGAAGGATGCAGTGACTTGGATGTGGTTGTCTAGGACAGGAGAGGTGGGTAGCTGAGCTAAGGAGAGGGGACCAACAGTGGGTGCTGCTGCCATCACTTGACAGTTTTTTGGTATCTGCATTGGCCTCTCACATTCAACTCAGAAGTTCCATAATAATACTAGAGCCCTACACCCCCTGCTTAAAATAAAAAATCACACAAGAAAATATGCTTTAGAAAGATCATGGTCCACAGATTTAGGATTCCTAAGGAGTCTGGTAAGTATGTGTTATAACATGAGAGAGACAAAGGTCCCAAGCTGGAACCATGGGGGGAGTTGAGTATGGCCTCTGGTCTTGTGTTTCCATGGGGTAAGATGGACCATCCTTTCCTAGTCGACTGAAACATGTGTGTTTCTTACTTTGGGTTCTATCATTTAGTTAAAGAAGCAGTTCCTGACCTGTAGATACAGCTTTATTTATTTTTAGAGTATATTAAAGGCTCTATATTTGCCATTCTTAGAAAGTAAAGGAAAAAGGCCCTGGTCTCTGAAAAATTGTGGGGTGAAACAGATTGTACATGTAAAAAGTGAAGTGTCTGCTAAATAGCATCATTCATTACAGAGTGGATCCTGGTGCAAGTCAGGCCACCTCGGTTTCCTTTCCAGGTGCCGTAGTTACCACAAGTTAGGAGTTGAATGCAGGAATTAATAACTACTTTCAAGGATCAGCAAAATATTTAGGTGTGCAAAAGAAAAAAAAGAAAAAGAAATGCCTTAAAGCAACTTGAAAAGAATATGTTACTTAATTGTTTGTCAAAAATAATATTATTTTACATCTGGCCATAGAAATAGATCTTTTAAAAAGGAAACAAGATAGGTCTGTGTATGTATATACATAAAGGCACTATGTCATTTCCTACTCTAGTCAGAAAAGGCAGATGAATTATCTTTCAAGGGTTTGTATTATTTTCTGGAAGGACTATGGTTTCTGAAACCTGTAATTTGTCACATCGCTGCAGCGGAGACAGAGTATCTGAATCTGGCTAGTCCCAGGCAGTCCAGTATGCTTGCCTGTTGACAGTGAAGTTACATCTGTGTTATGTACAGCGTGGGGCAAAAGTAGGTTTACAGCTGTGAGTATGCTAAGCAGAGTATATTCTTGTATTATTATTTATTAAATATTGTATTATTTTCCATACAAACAACTGTAAACCTACTTTTGCCCCACCCTGTAGTTATACGATGAAGTTATATCATGTGACATTTAACGTATGCAGATTCACCAGGGTATCATTTGGAGAGAAATTGATAGATTGTGAGTCATTCTCCTTGCTGATTCACTCAGTAAGCCTAGGCCTTCCCTGAGAGCTCCCTTAGGATGGGAGATTGCCTTTGCTTTGCTCCTTAGTCATCTCAGCTCCCTCAGGCTTTCCAGAGTGGAGCATCTTCCTGAGCTGAGGGTGATTCTGGTGTTTACACGTAGCTCCTGAGCACAAGCAAACTTGTTTTCTCTTGTTTAACTGAAGAAAGAGTCATCAATACAAAAAAACATAGTATTACAGAGGAGCCAAGTATCAATTTCCAATGTGGTGCTTTCCTAATGTATTTTCAAGGTTGATTTTCAAAAGGAACATCTTTGGCCATATGTGCTTCCTTGAGAATTTATGCCCTGGTGAAATGTACCTCCTCACTTCACCGTTAGTTGCCTCTCTTATATGACATTTCATTCTCCCTCCCTGGAACATTTCATTCATGTTCTTCTCCTTTGTCATTGTGCATACAAGGGACCAGGGGTAGACTATAGAAGTGCCGGTTCATGACCAGTAAGCAGCCACCAGTAGTGGGGTGGTCAGTGCTGAGATTAGGAACAACTGATTAGGAGTTACCACCCTGAAAAATAAAGGCTTCGGTTTGGGGAAACACTGTGAAGGAGTAAAATCCTTTAACTTGTAAAACCAGGTTCTAGCCCAGGAGGAATCTGGTCATTGTGTTTCTGTCTTGTTAGAATAATGGGAGGAAGGCTTTCTTTCTAGACGAGGTTAATTCTCACAATAACAGAGCAATAGGTAGAGTATGCTGGGTATAGATTTTGTTTTGCATTGCCCTATTCTGCAGGGTTTTCAGGATGTTTTTAATACCACCTGACAAATTCTCATGGGGGAGTGGGAGGTAAAACTGGGAAATTCTAAGATTGTCACCTCATGTTTTGTTACTGTTGCTTAGTGATGTTGGGGAAGAGAGAAGCAATGACTACCTACAGGAAGTCTTAGAATCAGAATTTTGGTGATGGAGGGGACCTCAAAACTACTTCCTGAGGTGTAGAGGGGTGAAATGATTTAAGGTCAAAGATGTGGCGGAGCTAGGACCAGAACTTCAGTTTCCGGGCCTCAGGCTGGTGTTCCTTAGGCTGTTTCAATGTCTCTGATGAACTGGTTTAATAGGAACTGGTTTGGCCTGTTTTGTGGTAGTACAGCTCCACCCTTCAGTGAGCTCCCAGAAAAGGGGAGAACAAAGTCCACGTTATTCTTACTTGTTTTGGTTTTAGGGGTATGATTGTTACTGGCAAAGTTCCAAGTATGCCTAAACTCTGAAAATGTTTCATGTTTGTATGTGCTGGGGGTGGGTTGGGATGGGTGAAGGGTTATAGGAGATAATGAAAGCCACAATTGCAAAAATTGATTCCACTTATGATAATAGATGCTTATGGAATTGATGGGTGTTTTATGAATATTCCTTGCTTTGATCTGTTTGGCATTAAGCAGATCCGCAAGGAGTACATTTAAAATGAGAAAAAGTTTTAGACTACTTTCTTGGTATTTCACCTGTCATGGTGCCTGTGATGGTCTTGCTTTGACTTCACCTTCAATAAGAAGCTTTCTTTAGCCCTGGCCCATGTAGCTCAGTTGGTTGAGTGTCATCCTATGCACCAAAAGGGTTTCTGGCTCGATCCCCAATAGGGGGCATACAGAGGCATCAGATCAATGTTTCTTTCTCTCTCTTTCTCAAGACACCCTGAAAAGAAGGGTGGGCCTAAGAAACCAAAAGGTACTTTTTCTGAGGGGCAGCTGGCAAGTGTCCATATAGCACTGATGGGAGTAATCTGATGGGGATGGGGATCCGCTCTTAACCCATTTCTGGGTGAGCTAAATCAACATAAATTAGTACTCATGCACAAATGACTGTCATGAGTCGTATACCCAAATACAGCTCAGCAAGTTTACTAACTTTCTGATTGTCAGCTAGGCTGCCTTATGCTGTCTGAGAGTGAACAAAGAGAGGGACGGGGAGGAGAGGCAGAAAGAAGGATAAGCAGACTGGTATGGGGGTGCAGAAGAAGGGCAAGGGGATGGGAGGGTAAGAGATTGGGAGAGAGAAGGAGAGAATCTCTTTTTGAAGGTCAGAAAAAGACACAAAAGGAGGCTTCACCTTCTGTTGGATTGTGTTAATCTGTGATTTGGAAATTGGTCCCGTTTCTCAACAGTGTCTCTGAAAATGAAGATGATATGCATGCTAGACTTTCAGATATACCATAGGAGGAATTTGGCTCTATTCCAGAATGTCATTAAAGAGCAGAAAGTATCTCTGAATTCTGGCATGAGAGTTGGAAAAGATCTCAATTTAGCTTTTCATTTCCCAGAAAAAGTATTGCTGACTTTGCCAGAGATCACCAGCTGGTCAGAGGCAGAGCAGGGACTAGACACAATTCTGAGTTGTATTCTGTGGGCTTTCTATTGCACCCTGGACACATATGCCAGAGAACTGACAATATCTGACAGACTCCAGGAGAAAAAAAAAAAGGATTGGTTGGAATTGAGTTTGAGGTGAATGCAGGAGAGGCAGATCTGATCTGCAGTAAGAATAAGGTAGAGGTAAAGATTTCGAGCGAGGGGGCTTCCTCTGTTAGCCTGTGATGGAGCAGGGTGGGGTCTTCCTGGAAGAGGAACCTGGTGGTAAGTGATGCTGTCTTCTGCAGGGAATAGACCTGTAGGCTGGCCTTTAGCTTGTGGTGACCAAAGGAATGGTAAGTGTACATGGCTGATGTACTTCATATCTTGACTCATTTGACTAAGAGGAGAGAGGACTGGAGAGCACAAGGCATCTTGATGAGGCTGGTTGAGAAGGAGCTACAGGGAAAGGAAATGTTAGAGGTGCCTAAGATTTGTTATTTATGTTGACTCTCAAGTCTTATCTAGTGTTGGTTCTTTGCCTGCCACCTGTATATAGGTAAGTAGATTTTGGGGCAAATATGTTTGTAGGGCAGAAGCTCCCACACAAAGACCTTACTGGGAGTATTGTCATTGATTGACATCAACAAAAGTGTGATTTAAAAAGTAAAATTCAACCATGTTTCAGTCCTGAGAACAACCCATGTAAATATTTGGGGAGCTTCCTTCCTGGTATCTGTCTATGTCTATTTGCATGTTTATACACACACTTAATTTTATGCAAATGTGATCACACTATTATACATCTTGTTTTATAGTATGCTTTATTTAAATTTTAAGTCACTGTTATTAGATCCAAGACTCAAAGAAGCAGATGACAACTTAATCCTCCCTCCAACTTAAGCTTTAGTTTTATTTTTTAAAATCAATTTTATTAACCTATAATTTATATAAATAAAATATACTGATTTTACTTTTGTTTTCTTTTTTATATACTACTAGAGGCCCGGTGCATGAAATTCATGCACGGGGGGAGCGGGGAGGGTATGTTCCTCAGCCCAGCCTGCACCCTCTCCAATCGGGGAACCCTCTCACAATCTGGGACTGCTGGCTCCCAACTACTCACCTGCCTGCCTGATTGCCCCTAACTGCTTCTGCCTGCCAGCCTGATTACCCCCTAACCACTCCACTGCCAGCCTGATTGATGCCTAACTGCTCCCCTGCTGGCCCAATTGCCCCCAACTGCCCTCCCCTGCTAGCCTGGT
>NW_005370593.1:773310-777599 GCF_000412655.1 Myotis brandtii | reverse complement strand
ACTGCCCTCCCCTGCTGGCCTGGTCCCCCCCAACTGCCCTCCCCTGCTGGCCTGGTCCTCTCTTGCAGCCCTCCCCCTGGTGGCCTGGTCCTCTCTTGCAGCCCTCCCCCTGTAGGCCTGATCTTCCCCAACTGCCCTCCCCTGCTGGTCATCTTGTGTCCACATGGGGGCGGCCATCTTGTGTGTTGGAGTGACGGTCAATTTGCATATTACTCTTTTATTAGATAGGATGATATTAGAGTAGTTGTAAGGAATTAGCAGGTAAAAATTCTCCATCCTCAACCCTGGACTTGGTTAAATCCAGTGTTTTATAAGTTGTGTGTTTTTATAGGCTATGCTTTCAGTCAATATTAAGAGGAAACAAAAAATTAAAAAAACTCTTTCACCATACTTGGTTTCAGTGTTGTGGAAGGGTCCAGCCTAGTGATAATACTTTCATCTCTTTACTAGGGGCCCAGTGCATAAATTCGTGCACCTTGAAAGGAACTGTGGGCCACAAGGCTGCAGTAGGCACAGGGGCAGGTCTCGGCCCATCCTGCGTGCCCCCGCCCGGCCCCTCCCACCTTGGTCCCCAGTCCCCTGTCTGCCGGCAACCCCGCTCCTGCCACTGCCACTCCCATGCGCTGATGGCTCTGGCCCCCAGTGCCGGTTGCTGCCCCGATCACCCCTCAGGTGCAGGGGGTGGTGGAGAAGCACTCAGGGGCGATCAGGGCTGGAAGCTGCCTCTTGCATCCACTGATGGTGCTGAGTGACTGGGACTGGTGCCAGACACTGGCAGCGGGTGCAAGTGGCAGCTCTGGCGCTGGCTGCAGGTGTGAGTGGGGCCGGCGCTGGCAGTAGGTGCGAGCAGCGGCTCCGGCGCTAACAGCAAGTGTGAGTGGGACTGGCGCCAGCAGCATGTGCGTGTGCCAGGCAGGACCATGGCACACGGCAAAGAATTTTCAGTAACCACCAGAGGCTTGCTCTGATGACAGCGACTGGCACCCCACCTTGGTCTGGTGCCCCCTGCTCACCTGCTCCACCATCCCTCCGCAGCCAATGCCCGCCATGTTCCTCACACGCCTCCTGGTGGTCAGTGCATGTCATAGTGACTGGTTGTTCACTTGTTTGGTTGTTTTGGTTGTTCTGGTTGTTCTGCTGTTTGTTCTATTTGCATGTTAGCTTTTTATTATGTAGGATAGCTGGTATTCTCTTTCTATTCCTACATTTTTAATGGTTAGCCTCATTTTCCCAGAATATCAGAGGCTTTGAATGACATCCTTCACTGCTTCAAAGCTATGCTCACTTGAAGTTTAGATCAGAATTCTTAGCACTTTGTGACAATTGCATTAATAAGTGGGTAGGGCTTGAATGAAGGGCCACTGTAATTCAGTTTCTCTCCCTTCATCCGATACTACACCAGATGAGATTCATCCTTTAGGTCAGGCCTGATCATACCACTACACAAATATTTTCCCTGGTTTCCCAATGTCTACAGAATAGAGTGTGTATACCCTAAGGGGTATGCAAACTTCCATTTTGTTGTGGAAAGAAAATGTCAGAACCTCTATGCATAGTTATTATTTTTCTAAATAAGGAGAAAACAAAGCTTTATTAGTATTTTATGTATAGATTGACACAGATTCCCTTACTCAGTTTTTATGTTGGAAAATCCCTCATCACATGCATTATGTGCAGGTTAAGCTGAAGGAAGAAAGGGAATTCCACTATGAAGCAAGGTTGGCAATGGAGCTTTGACTTATCTTTTCTATTGCAACTTACTGCTATTTACATGGCCAAATTAATTGTATTTATGGGTTATATTATTATATGCTTTTTATTATTAAGTATTTCATTTCTTCAACCCTCCTTTCCCTGCCTCTGGCAACAACCAATCTGTTCTCTGTATCTATGAACTTTTTTTGTTTTGTTTTTTTCTTTTTGCTGTTGTTAGATTCCACATATAAGAGAGATCATATGGTATTCGTCTTTCTCTGTCTGACTTACTTCACTTAGCATATGCCCTTGAGGTCCATCCATGTTGTAGCAAATGGCAAGATTCCATTATTTTTTTGGCTGAATAATAATATTCCATTGTGTGTGTGTGTATGTGTGTGTGTGTGTGTGTGTATGCCACAATTTTTTAATCTGTTCATCCACTGACAGACATTTAGGTTGTTTTCCTATTTTGACTATTGAAAATAATGCTGTAATGAACATGGGGGTGCATATATCTTTTTTCCATTTAATTTATCTTTATTGTTGAAAATATTACAGATGTCCCCTCTTTCCCCCCCAATGACCCCCTTCCTCCCCACTCTCTTCCCCTCCCCAGGCCTTCACTCCACTATTATCTGTGTTTATGGGCACAAAATAGATCCAGAGACATGGAGGATTATATGCATATATCTTTTTGAGTTAGTGTTTTCATTTTCTTTGGATAAACATCTGAAATACCCTTATTTTAAATGTACAATTCAATGAGTTTTGACAAACATAAAGAGTTGGATGGACCTAGAAGGTATTATGCTAAGTGAAATAATTCAGACAGAGAAATACAAGCACCATATGATTTCACTTATATGTGGAATCTTAACACATTGCAGGCAGATCACGAGCATTCTCGTGTTTTCATATTACACAGTGTTTTACATAAATGTTAAAGGCATGCCTTAAAATTAAATACCCATTGCATTTTGAAGTTATTTATTACATTCTTATAAGCTAATATCTTTTTAAAGTATGATACTCATTCAATAGAAACTTATCTGGCCACTGGGTAAAGCTAGCAATATAACTACTGGTGCGCAATGTGTTAAAAACAAAGTAAACAAACTAAATAGAAACAGACTCATAGATACAGAGAACAGACTGATTGAAGAGAGGGGGTTTGAGGGGCTGGGTGAAAAAGGTGAAGGAATTAAAAATAACAAATTGGTAGTTACAGAATAGTCGCAGAGATGTGGATTATAGCATAGGGAAGATAGCCAATCTCTATATATAAAAGCCTAAGCGACCATTACAGCAGAACGACCAGAACGACTGGTCGCTATGATGTGCACTGAGTAGGAAGGCAGGCAAACGGTTAGGAGCGAGCAGGCAGGCAGGCAGGTGAGCAGTTAGGGGTGAGCAGGCAGGCAGGCGAGCGGTTAGGGGCGAGTGATCCAGATCGGGAGAGGGATTCCCGGATTGCGAGAGGGATGCCTGACTGCCGGATGTCAAACTGCAGGGATCGGACCTAAACCAGCAGTTGGATATCCCCTCTTTATTGTTGAAAATATTACAGATGTCCCCTCTTTTCCCCCCAATGACTCCCTTCCTCCCCACTCTCTTCCCCTCCCCAGGCCTTTACTCCACTATTATCTGTGTTCATGGGCACAAAATAGATCCAGAGACATGGAAGATTATATGCATATATCTTTTTGAGTTAGTGTTTTCGTTCTTTGGATAAACATCTGAAATACCCTTATTTTAAATGTACAATTCAATGAGTTTTGACAAACATAAAGAGTTGGATGGACCTAGAAGGTATTATGCTAAGTGAAATAATTCAGACAGAGAAAGACAAACACCATATGATTTCACTTATATGTGGAATCTTAACACATTGCAAGCAGATCATGAGCATTCTCGTGTTTTCATATTACACAGTGTTTTACATAAATGTTAAAGGCATGCCTTAAAATTAAATACCCATTGCATTTTGAAGTTATTTATTACATTCTTATAAGCTAATATCTTTTTAAAGTATGATACTCATTCAATAGAAACTTATCTGGCCACTGGGTAAAGCTAGGAATAAAACTACTGGTGCGCAATGTGTTAAAAACAAAGTAAACAAACTAAATAGAAACAGACTCATAGATACAGAGAACAGACTGATTGAAGAGAGGGGGTTTGAGGGGCTGGGTGAAAAAGGTGAAGGAATTAAAAATAACAAATTGGTAGTTACAGAATAGTCGCAGAGATGTGGATTATAGCATAGGGAAGATAGCCAATCTCTATATATAAAAGCCTAAGCGACCATTACAGCAGAACGACCAGAACGACTGGTCGCTATGATGTGCACTGAGTAGGAAGGCAGGCAAACGGTTAGGAGCGAGCAGGCAGGCAGGCAGGTGAGCAGTTAGGGGTGAGCAGGCAGGCAGGGGAGCGGTTAGGGGCGAGTGATCCAGATTGGGAGAGGGATTCCTGGATTGCGAGAGGGATGCCTGACTGCTGGATGTCCAACTGCAGGGATCGGACCTAAACCAGCAGTTGGACATCCCCAGAGGGGTCCTGAATTGTGAGAGGGCACAGGGGCTGAGGGA
>NW_005370593.1:762317-773242 GCF_000412655.1 Myotis brandtii | reverse complement strand
CCCCCCCCCCCCCACATGCACAAATTTCATGTACCGGCCTCTAGTAATATCATAATGACTATATATGGGGTCAGGTGGGTGCTTGAAATATAAAGGGGACCACTCTGTACATGATTGGCTAACACTATGCTATACATCTGAAACTAATACAGAATAATATTGAATGTAAACTATAATTGAAAAATAAGAAAAGAAATCCTAAAGTTTATCTTTAAAAAAAGAGACTCATACAATTAAATAATAAGAAAACAAACAACCCAATAAAATGGGCACAAGATTTGAATAGATAACTTGCAATAGAAGATATTTTTCCATTTGGTTCCATCAATTTTGGCTTCTTGTACTTTGAAACTCTATTATGAGTTTGAAACTTGATAGGATTGTTATATCCTCCTGATGAATTGACCTCTATATCATTATCATATGTCCCTTTTGCTCCTTGGTATTATTCCTTGTTTTGAAGTCTACTTTGATTTTGAAATAGAATTTCTAGATTTCTTATGGTATATCTTTATTTTCCATTTTTTTTCTTTTAAACTATTTGTCTCCATATTTAAACTGAGATTTTTATAGATAGCATGTAGTTGGGTCTTGTTTTATAATTCCAGACTTTTAAATTGAAATATTTAGCTAAATATATATTTAATATAATTATTAATGTGTTTGAATTTAAACCTACTAGCTTCCTATTTGCTTTCTATTTGTTCTATCTAGTCTTTTTGACCTTTTTCCTACTTTTCTGCCTTCTTCTGGGTAGGGTATTTATTTTAGTATTATTATTTAGTACTAGAGGCCTGATGCACGAAATTTGTGCAAGGGGCTCAGCCCTTGCAGCTGTGGTGGCTTGCCTCGGGCCTTGCAGCCCAGACTTTGTCTGAAAGGTTGTCCGGGAGGACGTCCAGAAGGTCGTTCGGCTGTCCAGTCTAATTAGCATATTACGCTTTTATTATTATATTTTATTTAGTAGTGAATGTTTATTATTTTAAGTTATCTATATTTTTATACTGCTTTATTGATATAAAGTTTGCAATATGCAGCTTTATCATCACAGTTTATCTTCAAATAATATTTTATTACTTTATGTATAATGTAAGAATCCAACAACCTTTAATTTCTCCCCTCCTGGCCTTTGTGCTATTATTGTCATATATTTACTTCCATATATATTGTGAATCCCACAATACATTGTTATTAATTTGATTTAAATAGTTATGTCTTAAAGACATTTTAAATAAGAAAATGTTTTATATGTAGTTATATATTCACATAATTGCCATTTTTAATGCTCTTCATTTCTTTGTGTAGTTCTAGATTTCTATTGTGTTATTTACCTTTCCATAAAGAACTTCCTTTAACATTCTTTATAGTACAAGGTTGCTGGTGATAGATTTTTTCAGCTATTTTTTTTTTTTGGTCTAAGAAAAATTTATTTTTGAAAGATATTTTCATTGGTGATAGAATTTTAGATTGACAGTGTTTTTCTTTTAGCACACTACAATTGTTATTTAGTTGTCTTTTGCCTTGCATAGTTTCTGACAAGAAGCCTAAGATCATTTTTTATTTGTTTCTTGTTACATAAAGTGTCTATCTTTCCTCTGATTGCTTTTAAGATTATTCTTAACACAGATTTTGAGCAATTTGATTATAGTGTACCTTTGTGTGATTTTCTTTGTGTTTATCCTGCTTGGAGTTCATTAAATAGCTGGGATTTGTGGATATATATTTTCCACAAGAGAGAACATTTTCTGTCACATTTTCGATAGGATACCAGCCATTGTGAATTTTACACTGTGTGTGCTGGATTTTGTTGTTTTTTTTTTTTTTTTAAAGAGAGTTGAATGTCTTGTAGCAAAAGGTAGATATTGTGAATTTTACACTGTGTGTGCTGGATTTTGTTGTATTTTTTAAAAAGAGAGTTGAATGTCTTGTAGCAAAAGGTAGACATCTTGCAAACTATTTGAACATGTTAGAGTTTTATTCATAAACTATTATAGAACAGCTTTTACTCTAAAAAGGATTTAGTCCTACTACTTGGGTCAGACTAGTCTGGAGTCTCTACTGAATACCCTATATATTCAAGGAAGTTTCTCTACTCTGACTAGTGGGAGTTAGGATTCCCAGTTTTGTATGAGCTTTGGGAATTGTTCAGCTTACATCTCTCTTTAATTGCTATTTCCTAGGAAGTTTTCTGGCCTTGAAATATTTCATTTTGTGTATGCACAGATTGTATTCAGCCAAAAACTCAAAGAGGCTAAGCTACTACATATATTTCTTGAGCTTTTCCTCTGTCTAGCTTCCTCCTCTCTGATATTCTGCCCTATCAATTTAAGCTTCCATACCCTCTTCAAACTCCAATTTCTCTCTCCTTAATTCATCAAGACTACTAGCTCTCTTTGCATCCCTTGCCCTGCGGTATCTACCATAGGACTGATCTCATTTCCCTCACTTTTTCCAGGAGTCAGAGTCATGTTGCTGTCTGTGGTTAGGGCTGAGGCTAGGGTGAGGAGAGGTACAAGAGTACAAAATTTAAGAAGGCTGAACTCAGTCTCAGGGTCATGCAAGTGCAGGATCACCCTTAAAAAAGGAGTGCATTCTTAACTTTTGTACCCTAAGCACCTTTCTTTGTATCCTAAGCTTGCCTCACCCTAGTCCCAGCCCTGATGAAAATAGTTGTTTTATATATTTTATCCATATACTTGTTTATGGTGTGAGGAAAATTCTGGACTTTGCTAATCACCCTCATTGCCCAAAGAGCAAGTCCCCTGTTATCTGCATGTTTAACTCAACAATATGTTATAGATATCATTATAAATCAGAGAATTTAGCTATTCACCACCTTTTAAAATGATTGCCCCATATTCAATTGTGTGGATTGATCTGAGAAATTATTGAATGTAAACTCATTTCTTAAAAAGTCTCCTCATTCTCAGATGTGACATTAATGTATCACTGAAAATAAAATATGTGAGCATATATTAAAAATTTCATTTAGAAATATGCTTTGCATTGAATATATTAATTAAGATGCAAAAATAGATGGCTTTTCTGTACGCTTCTTGATTTGTTACCTGGATGTGTTTGTTAATCTGGAAGAGTGGCCTAGAAATTAAACCTGTCACTGTGGCAGTGTTCAGCATTACATTCTAAAGCTTGAGATACCCTTTACGATGAATCAAAACCAGAGTTTTAAAAGACTGGAAAAATAAAAAAATTACTATTTTTAGGATTTTATTCTGCTATTTTTCCTTATTAAATAATTTTAGGACAGAGATAAAAATGAAATAAAATTATTAAGGTTAAAGTCTATTTATGATTTAAAGCAAATATAAATGGAGAATAGACTGTCTGACATATATTGTCTTCTTTTTAGTTTACCTACAAACTAGGTATCCAAAAAGCTTACTGTTTTAATAACATTTTAAACTACCTAAATATTATTCTCTTTTAAATATTATTTGGAACTTAAAATTTTTTTTTATTGATTTCAGAGAAGAAGGGAGAGGGAGAGAGAGATAGAAACATCAATGATGAGAAAGAATCATTGATCAGCTGTCTCCTGCATGCCCCACACTGGGGATCGAGCCACCAATCCAAGCATATGCCCTGATCAGGAATCGAACCATGATCTACTGGTTCATAGATTGACGCTCAACCCCTGAGCCACACCAACTCTGTCATTTGGAACTTTTATGGTGCCTTTAAAAAATATATATATTTTATTGATTTTTTACAGAGAGGAAGGGAGAGGGATAGAGAGCTAGAAACATCGATCAGCTGCCTCCTGCACACCTCCTGCTGGGGATGTGCCCGCAACCAAGGAACATGCCCTTGACCGGAATTGAACCTGGGACCCTTCAGTCCTCAGGCCAACACTCTATCCACTGAGCCAAACTGGCTAGGGCTATGGTGCCTTTTTCATTTCTGAAGCAGATATATAAATTCTGTCATTTTATTATTAGATATTAGGTAAAAGCAATAAAAATACCAGAAGGATATACAGGAAAATGATAAAACATTGATTTGTATAAGTGATAGGATTTGAGGTAGTATTTCTCTATCCCCCCATTTTATCCATTGTTTTTAAATGTAGTTATCACACTTTTAGACTAGAAAAGTGCTTTTCTATATTAAAAATTCAATATATTAACAAAATATTAGCAAATAAAATCTAACAATGTCTGAAAGAACTATACACCACGAGCAAATGGGATTTATCCCAGGTATGCAAGGCTGGTTCAGCATTAGTAGATCAATTAATGTAATCCATCATATCTACAGGCTAAAGAAGAAAAATCACACGATCATATTAGATGCAAAAAAGTATTTGGCAACATTTAACACTCATTCACACACACACACACACACACACACACACACACACACACACAACTCTTAGCAAACTAGGAATAGATAGGAACTTCCTCAATTTGGTAAAGAACATCTGCAAAAAAAAACTATATCCGCAACATACTTATGGTGATGAACTGGAAGCTTTCCTGCTAAGATCAGGAAGAAAACAATGATGTCTTCTCTCACGACTCCTTTTCAACATTGTACTAAAAGTTCTAGCTAATGAGTAAGACAAGAATAGGATATAAGAGATATGCTGCCCTGGCTGGTTGGCTCAGTTGGTTGGAGCATCATCCTGTACACCAAAAAGGTAGTGGGTTTGATCCCTATTCAGGGTGCATATGGGAAGCAATCTCTCTCTCTCTCTCTCTCTCTCTCTCTCTCTCTCTCTCCCCCTTTCTCTCTAAAATCAATAAACGTATTCCCTGGTGGGGATTAAAAAAGAGATATGCTAATTGGGAAGAAAGAAATAAAACTGTCTTTGTTTTTGATGACACGACTGTCTATGTAGAAAATCTGAAATTATTGGATTTAATAAGTGGTTATAGCAACATTGCAGAATACAAGGTTATTTAAGAGTCAATAATTTTCCTATAAATTAGTAATGAACAAGTGGAATTTGAAATTAAAAACATGGTACTGTTTACATTAAGCATCGCAAATATAAAATACTTGCTTACATAACAAAATATGTGTATGATCTATAGGGGAAAAAAGCACAAAACACTGATGAAAGAAACCAAAGAAGAATTCAATAAATGGAGAGGTATTCCATGTTCATAGATAGGAAGACCCAATATTGTCAAGATGACAGTTCTTCTCAACTTGATCTATAGATTCAACATAATCCCAAACAAAATCCCAGCAAGTTATTTTGTAGATATTGACAAACTGATTCTAAAAGTTCAAACAATATCGAAGGAGAAAAGCAAAGTTAGAGGACTGACACTATTCTAGTTCAAGAGTTATTATAACGCTTCAGTAATCAAGACAGTGTGGTAATTGGTGAAAGAAAAGACAAATAGAATCAATGGAGTGAAATAAAAATAGACACACACAAATGTAGTTAACTGATCTTTGACAGAGGAGCAAATATAATACAGCAGAGCAAAAATAATCTCTTCAACAAGTAGTACTGAAAAAACTGGACATCCACTTGCAAAAAATATGAATCTAGACATAGACCTTACACTCTTCATGAAGATTAACTCAAAATGGATAATAGATCTAAATGTAAAATTCAAAACTATAAAATTCCCAGGAAATGATATAGGAGAACATGTAGATGACATTGGATATAGTGATGAATTTTTAGATACAACACAAAAGATGCAACAGCAGTTCATGAAAGAAGGAATTGGTAAGCTGAATTTTATTAAAATTAAAAACATTTGTTCTGCAGAAGACATTGCCAACAGAATAAGATAAGCCACAGACTGAGAGAAATATTTGCAAAACACATATCTGATAAAGGACTTATATCCAAAATGTACAAAGAACTCTTAAAACTCAGCAATAAGAAAATGAACCACCCAATTAAAAAATGGACAAAATACTTAGTGGCCAGACATGTCACAAAAGAAGATATACAGATGGCAAATAAGCATATGAAAAGATGCCCAAATCATATGTAACTGGAATTACAAAGAATAACAATGAGATATTGCTATACATATATTAGAATGGCCAAAATCCCTAATACTGACAACACTAAATACTGGCGAAGATGTAGAGCAACAGAAACACTCATTCATTGTTGGTGGGAATGCAAAGAGGTACAGCACTTTGGGAGATAGTTTGGAAGTTTGTTACAAAACTAAATGTACTCTTAACATATGATCCAGCAAATTGCACTCCTTAGTGTTTACTCAAGTAAGCTGAAAACTTATGTCCATACAAAAACCTGCACATGAATATTATAACTTTATTCATAACTGCCAAAGCTTGGAAGCAACAGAGATGTGCTTCAGTAGGTGAATGGATAAATAAACTGATACATCCAGATGTACCAAAAAGAAATGAGCTATCAAACCATGAAAAGTCATGAGGAAACTTAAATTACAAAGTGAAAGAAGTCAATCTGAAAAGACTCATACTGTATGATTTCATATATATGACATTCTGGACAAGGCAAAACTATGGAGACAGTAAAGGGATCAGTGGTTATCAAGGGTTAGGAGGGGGAGAGGGATACATCAGTGGAGCACAGGGGATTTTTAGGGCAGTGAAACTATATGATAGATACTATAATGGTGGATACATGTCATTATACAGTTGTCAAAGCCCAAAGAATGTACACCATCAAGAGTGAACCCTAATGTAAATTATGGATGTTGGGTGATAATGTGGCAATGTAGATTCATTGATTGTAATAAATGTGCCACTCTGATGCAAGATTTTGATAGTGGGGAGATTGTGCACATGTGGGGGCAGGGAGTACACAGGAAATCTCTGTACCTTTAGCTCTATAAAGCTGTGAACCTAAAAGCTCGAAAATAAAGTCTATTAAAAATCAATGCAACACTGCATACTTAATATTGTAAGGCCAAGTTAAGAGTCTTTGCTTAGTTTTTCTAGAAAGCAGAGCCCAAGGCAAGAATTCAGATGCTTTTCTTGAAGATGCAAATCTAAATGGTAAGGATTGAGAGTAAAAGGGAAATGAAGCAAGGAAAAATACCAAGATATGTGTTGTAAAGCATTATTGTATTTGCTAGCACTTAACAATGAGAAACAGTTCACTCAGTAGGCAGGTGTCCCTGAAGACCCCTCTGAAAGAGGTGCAAAAAAGATCCCCACCTTCAGGTATTCCACAGAATCGGAGAGTGGAGGAGCAACCCAGTGCCAGTAGGACACCAACCAAGAGAAAGTAAAAGGGAGGTGGTTAAGGGAAAGGAAGACATGCAGATTTTGTGTTCCAGTGCATCAGGAAAGAAAGAGTGAGGCAAATGTAGGAAGACATGGCAGTAGCATCAAAAGTCAGAAAGGGCCTGACCAGTCTGGCTCAGTGGTTGAACATCGACCTATGAACCAGGAGGTCATGGTTCAATTCCTGGTCAGGGCACATGCTCGGGTTGTGGGCTCGATCCCCAGAAGGGGATGTGCAGGAGGCAGCCGGTCATTGATGTTTCTATCTCTCTCTCTCTCTCTCCTTCTCCCTCTCTGAAATCAATTTAAAAAGGAAAAGTCAGGAAGGGCAGTAGCCGACTGTATTAAGATCCTGAATCTTCCCTAATGGATTTGGTTTAGTGTATAGAGCGTTGGCCTGCGGTCAAGGGCATGTACCTTGGTTGCGGGCACATCCCCAATGGGAGGTGTGCAGGAGGCAGCTGATCAATGTTTCTCTCTCATCGATGTTTCTAACTCTCTATCCCTCTCCCTTCCTCTCTGTAAAAAATCAATAATATATATATATATATATGTAGATCCTGAATCCATGATAGAACAAGGACATTAATTTTAGAGTTAGACCTGGATCAAAATGCATGTTCCATAATGTAGTAGTTGTCATCCTGGGGGAAGTTAAATCACCTTTCTAAGCCATATTTTCCCCAACTCTGAAAATGAAATGAAATATCACTTCCATAGTGTAGTTTTAAAAAATAAATGTATTAACTTAATGAAATTCTTGGCGCTCAATGTACATTTCTTTCCTCTATTCTAATTCTGTTATCTTATTTTAATTTCGTAAAAGCCTATCATGCCAGTTCTTCCAAACTGGGACATTCGAGAGGGAAAGACTCATTGTTGTTCCCTAACTTTATTGGGAAATGAGCCAATAAATTAAAATTCCCCATAGCATCATCTGTACTCAGCATGGCTAGAGGGGAAATCTCCTCATTTTTGCCATTTTATAGAATTAAAAAAGACCAATGTGTCTTGTTTTGAAAAACAGGTCATTCATTCTCAGATTGCAGACAGTCCTCGGGTTACATTGGACTCGATGTACGTTGTTTCGTGGTTACATCATCATCTCCCATTTATTTATATGAAAAAAAAAGTTCCGTCATTTCGACGTATGTACATATGTGCTTTATGTTTTTTATTATTTATTTACCACAAGTAAAGGTCAGGAATTGTTATCTTTCTTTTAAATTTTTTTTTTTACTGTTTCACTTCATTACTGCTGTGTATGTGCTCCATGTGAGTGACGTAGGTGCTTATGTAGGTGGGTTCCAATACAGATCTCCGACATAACCCGAGGACCTACTGTACTTTCTTTAGGTCCACTTTTACAATCTCTGATGATATTTTTGCCTTTTATCAAAAAGGTGACTTCATTAGCTGCAAGTAAGGCCATGAGTAACAGACTAGCTGAGTATGATTCAGTGCTACAGCATTTGGTGTTTTACTGCCCTTGGAAAGTGCAACTTTGGTTTTATCATCAGTGAAGATACTTTTCCTTACCAATTGAGCATGAGGTTCAGGATTGTCAAAGACAGATAACTTTACTAGGTAGCCATTTCCAACTGCTGTGGAGTCTTATTAATGCATAAAATCTGTTTTCATTTATCCTTGATTTATATTTGCATTATATAGTATTTCTTTTTTGTTATTGATAATAGTTTTTCTTTTTTCATTACAGTTTCCATTCAATATTATTTGTATTAGTTTCAGGTGTGTAGCATAGTGATTAGACAATCATATACTTTACAAAGTATTCCCCCCCGATATTGCCAGTACCCTCATGGCACAATATGTAGTTATTACAGTGCTAGAGGCCCGGTGCACGAATTCATGCACAGGCAGGGTCCAGGCGGCCACCCTGAGGGAGGCCGATTGGGGCCAGGCTGGAGAGGGGGAGGGGATGTGGGAGGTTGGGGCAGGGGGAGGTGATTGGGGCCCTAATTGGGCCGGTTGGCCGCCGCAGTGAGCATCATAGCTACAAGTCATTCCAGTCGTTCCGTCATTCTGGTCGCTTGGGTTATATATACTAGTATATAGATTTCTCTATGCTACACTTTATATCCCTGTGACTATTTTGTAGCTACCAATTTGTATCTCTTAATCTCTTCACCTTTTCACCAAGCCCCTGACACCCTCCCCTCTGGCAAATCTGGCAACCATAGTCTTTTCTTTGTGTCTATTAGTTGGTTTTATTTGTTTTTCTTCTTCTTTAGATTCCCATTTATTTAGAAATCATATGTATTTTTCTTTTTCTGACTTAATTCACTTAGCATAACACCCTCTAGGTTCATCCATGCTGTTGCAAATGGTAAGATTTCATTCTTTTTTATGGCTGAGTAGTATTCCATTGTGTAAATGTACCACAGCTTTATTTTTTAAATCCTCACTTGAGGATATCTTTCCCATTGCTTTTCAGAGAGAGTAGAAGGGAAGGAGGGTGGGAGGGTGGGGAAGACAGGGAGAGAGAGACGGGGGGGGAGAGAGAGACATCGATGTGAGAGAGATACATTGACTGGTTGCCTCCCGCATACTTCAACCTGTGGGGCAAGGAGTGAACCCGTAACAGAGGTACATGCCCTTGATCGGGAATTGAACCTGTGACCCTTCAGTGCACAGGCCGACACTCTAACCACTGAGAAACAGGCCAGGGATATACCACAGTTTTTTTTATCAGCTGTCTATTGATGATCACTTGTTTTGCTTAGGGGGGGAGGGTGGGGAAGACAGGGAGAGAGAGACGGGGGGGGAGAGAGAGACATCGATGTGAGAGAGATACATTGACTGGTTGCCTCCCGCATACGCTTCAACCTGGGGCAAGGAGTGAACCCGTAACAGAGGTACATGCCCTTGATCGGGAATTGAACCTGTGACCCTTCAGTGCACAGGCCGACACTCTAACCACTGAGAAACAGGCCAGGGATATACCACAGTTTTTTTTATCAGCTGTCTATTGATGATCACTTGTTTTGCTTCCAGATCTTGTAAATAACACTTGTGTGAACATAGGGGTGTATATATATTCTTTGAATTAGTGTCGTAATTTTCAATGGTTAGCTATTTTCTTTCCTTCACTTTTTTTTTATGTGTTGCTCAGTATTTTGGTACTCATTTGGTTATTTCTGTCTTTTCATTTTCATTTTGGAGATGGAAGACTTTTAAATAGGAAAATGGCATCTGGAGAATATTGAGCCTATGTTCTGAACAGAGATAGTATCACCCTACCCTCCTGAGGTTATAAATTGGTTCTTGAAGGATAAAAAATTCCTACTCTTAAAATAGAGTGCACAGATATACATATAGTAGTTGTATAGTATATCTGTGGTAGTAAAATTTTATGAGGGGTGATTACAAAAAAAAGAGTCTAAAATAGCATCTGAAGGATGTGGTGTGATAATGAAAAAATAGTTGAGAAACATTGTTGGTTCTTGTGGCTATTTTTCATTGTTTACCAGTGACAATCTATATATATAAAAGCTTAATCCACCTGAATGCCGAAACAACCAGAAAGACCAGTTGCTATGATGCGCACTGACCACCTGGGGGCAGACGCTCAATGCAGGAACTTCCCCCTGGTGGTCAGAGTGCTCCCACAGCCAACCTCCCACAGCTGGCCAACCTCCCCTGGTCCTTCCCCATGGCTGGCCAACCTCCCGCAGTCCTCCCCCCCGCCC
>NW_005370593.1:758116-762286 GCF_000412655.1 Myotis brandtii | reverse complement strand
CCAGGGGGCAGTACCTGGCCAGCAGCTGGAAGGCCCCGATCATCCCTGATTGCCCCACCCATGCATGACTTTCATGCACCTAGCCTCTAGTTTAATTATATATTAGCAGGATCAGAGTCGGGGTCCATTGAGTGGTTGGAGTAAAGTTTGGAGTTTTATAATTATGCATTGTTTTATACTCCACCACAAACGAGTGCTTTCTCCTTTTAGCTTATTTCTTGAGTCCATAATATGTCATTAGTTTAAAAACAGAACAAAACATAAAAACCAGAACCATTGGTTAAGTAATATCAGTAACAAACACACATTTTCTAGTGTCCTTAACCATTCTCTTGTACAGTACTCTCTCTTTTGAATTTCCAGGGCACTTTTTACACCACTTTCCTGGCAGATAGCTTGGCTTTATAATCTTTTCCTTAGTTCTCCTTTACAGTAGTTCTTATTTTTCCAGATGCAGAGAGTTCTAATCTATAGTTACTGGCATTCAGAAGGTGCTCAATAAATATTTATTAATACTTTATTAATTTATCAGATAGTTAAAATATAGTTTCAAAAAGAGATGCCAGAAATGATAAAGTTAATTTAAACTCTATATGGATTTTTTTCTAGATGAGATACTTTATTGCAGATGAGTGAGGAGCTGTTTTATGCAATAAAAGGAGGCATCCTGCCAGGTTTAGGCATAATTATTTGTGTAATGGGTATTTTAAGAGACATTTTCCTCTAGGAAATATTAGTTCAATTACTCTAGAATTTGAACGAGCTGTCATATCATTTTCCTCCATTCTTCTGAAGAAAATGTCATCCTCACAACAAAAGACAAAAATGAATTATAATATCTATGAGCTGATATAGAGTGGTTTCTCTGACATAATAAGAGAAAAAGGCAAGGTGTAAATGACTATCTGTAATATTGTACCTTTCATATAAGAAAGACAAGCAAATGGTAAAATATTTATTTATGAAAAAGAAATACTGATTGGATAAACCAGAAACAAATGAGATGGTTACATATAGAGGGTGGGAGGGAAAAAGATGTGTGTGGTTGGGGAGAGAATGAAAATGGAATAGAAGAAATAAAGGGGAGTGACTCTTCTCTGAATATGCCTTTTTGTATAGTGCTGTCTTTTGGAACCATGTTAATGTTTCACTTACTCAAAAAACAATAAACATCCAAAATAGAATACCAATAGTAACAATTGAACCTATTACACATGAATAACATAACCCAGATGAAGGAATGGGCCTGACTGGTCATCCCATCCTTCCTGCCAGTAACTGGGTCAGGAATGAATTTGTGCTGCAATTTGGACGATGATAAGAGAGGAAAGATGTGCTAGATACTTCTGTGAAATTTTCCCTCACTCTTTTGGGAGATTTTCCAGAAGTGAGCCCTCTCTCTTTCACTAGAGGCCTTTGTGTGCAGATGTGAGGCTGAACTTCTGTTGCCATCTCACCAGCAGCCTGAGGGTGAAGTTACCCTTCAGCTGAGGGCAGAATTAATAGGATTATTGAGAATCCCAGCCAGGGATAGTGGGTTAGGTCAACCATGGAACTTACCCTATGCTAGTTTTCCAGTTACATGAGCCAATAAGTTTTCTCATTGTTTCAGCTAGTTTGATAAGTGTCTGCTGTGACTTGCAGCCCAAAATGTCATAACTCATTAACAAAACAACAAAAACTTCTTTAGTTTTGAATAGGTGGAAAGTGGAAACAATATAAAATAGTTGGCAGGTAGGAGAGCTTTACAAAAGCAGATTTTAAGGCCAGTGCTTCTCAAACTTGAGCATCTATATTATAAAAGGCCTGTGGCCCTAATGCCGTAATGACCAAAGACTGGCGTGGGTGGGCGGGGTGGCTGGCAGGTGGGCGAGGCGTGCAGGGGTGGATGGGGCTGCATGATTTTGCATGCTGGGCTTCTAGTATATTATAATGGCCTGAAGAAATTGTTAAAACACAAATTGCTGAGCCTGAGTCCCAGATCTTCTGATTCTATAACTTTGGGAGAGTCTGAAAATTTGCATTTCTAGCAAGTTCCACAGTGATTCTGATGCTGCTGGTCCAGGGACTACCTCTGGAAAACCACTACCTTAGACTTCCAGATAGTCTGCCTTTTCTGCCAGGCTGGCCAAGGGTGTTGGGCAGGGCCATGGTGCCAAGAAAGGAACTCTGGCTGTTCCTGGAGGAGCCATTGAGCACCTCAAAGCAGGTGGGGCAGGTAAACCACATAATAGAACAAGGTAGCAAAACCAAATAGGTAATTACAAAACAGTCACAGGGATGTAAAGTACAGCATAGGGAATACAGTCAATAATATTGTAATAACTATGTATGGGGCCAGGTGGGTACTTGAAATATCGGGGGAACCACTTTGTAAAGTATATGATTATCCAACCACTATGCTGTACACCTGAAACTAATACAAAATAATACTGAATGTAAACTATAATTGAAAAAACACACAATTTTGTTCTTAAGTGGACCATATACTTGATGATGAGAACGTTTATGACTTGAAATCTTTGTTCCTCTTAGGACTGAACACACATCTCTAAGCATACTATAGGCACTCAATAATACCTGATTAATTTACTGGAAGGATAAAGTTATTTGCCAACTTTTTTGTCATTAGATGTTTTAAGATAAGGGTGGGTACAATACAAGGAAGGCTAAAACTGACTCAGGATGATGATTATGTAAACAAGAGCTCACCTAGTTGCAAAGAAACATCGGCAACTTGTCCTTTAGGGAAATGGCAGCACTAAAGTTTCCTCTTTGAATCCTTTGGCTTCTGAATAGGAAAGCTAATCACCCCTCACTTTCTACTTTTCATGCCAACCACAGAGTAAATCTCTGATACTGCTGTACTAATTTGGCAATGTTGCTTTTGCCTTTAAGTATTTACTTCCTCTATAGACACATTAACTTCAAATCCTATCTAATAAAAGAGTAATATGCAAATTAACCATCACTCTGCAAAGATGGTGGCAGCCACAGCCAATAAGGAGGGAATATGCAAATTGACTGTCACTCCTTGACAAAGATGGTGGTGGCTGGGCCAGGACGCTTACGTGTCACCATGGCGACGATGCAAGTGTTCTGCCCCAACCCGCCCAAGGAGGGCCTCTGGGCCTGCTTCGTCGCCGCTGCCATGGGGGCTGGAGGAGCAGAGACACAAACCTTCAAGGGGGCCCAGCACCCAGCAGCCCCAAGTCCCGCGGCCGCGGTGGCACTGGGGCCACTGGGGCCGCAGCAGAGATACAAACCCGCAGAAAACCTGCGGAAAGGGAGATAAACTATCATAACTTTATCTCCCTTTCCACAAGATGATAAAACTGACCCTGATTTATTTAGTGATATGGCCCACATCTTTCTACAAGCACAGGGTATGTTATGACCACTCTCAGGAAGGTCTGTCAGAATACTGTCTCCAGGGAATAAAGCTACTGTGGCAAATCATTTAAGAGAGGAAACAAGTTTTTGTTGGGTTTATTCTGAAGGTCAGAGAACATGCCACCCCAATGTATGCCGTGTTGTTATATTGATGATCTTGAGCTGCAGATGCTTGAAAAACAGCAAATGCAAGGAGAGGCTTTCACTGAAGTCTCCTGATCTGCTTAAAGTCGGACCCCCCAAAAAAGAGCTTAAATGTCATAGGTCCCCTCAATGGGAAAAGTGTCATCAGCCAGCGAAGACTCACTCCTATCACAAGACAGGAGACTAGAAGTTGACATCACACCCAAACTTTGTTACAAACTATCTCCCCCCACCCCCATTCATCTTTCCTAAAAATCATTTACTCTCCTCTAAGAGGCCTATATCTCCCATCCCCTTTCCCTAGGAAGAAGGTATTTAAATCTGGATTCTAAGCCACCTTGGGGAGTTATTCATTTTTCTCTGGGATCTCCCACATATACATGAGGTACACATGTTAATGAACTTTTGTTTTTCTCTTGGTAATCTGTCTTTCATTACAAGGGCCTCTGCTAAGAACTCAGGAGGGTAGAGGAAAACTATTTTTCCTCCTCCATAATTCTATCTCGGGAAATCAAGTCCTGGGCTGAACAGTGAGTTTGGCTCAAGTGCCAAGCAGTCCTGGCTGAGAGGAGGGAAGCTTCTAGGGGGAAATCAATGATATTGGCATCAAAGTAGGACAGAGGGCACATGCAT